>NC_060123.1:175529571-175861446 GCF_021461395.2 Schistocerca americana
AGGTTCGAGTCCTGCCTCGGGCATGGATGTGTGTGATGTCCTTGGGTCGGTTAGGTTTTATTAGTTTTAAGTTCTAGGCAACTGATGACCTCAGAAGTTAAGTCGCTTAGTGCTCAGAGCCATTTTGCTCTGGTTCTAATATGTAGATATAAAAGATTACCATAGTTTATTTCTTTATTATCAGTGATAGATTATACTCTATTTTAGTTGAAACGTCATTAAAATTAGTGATTGACATCAAGCTTTACACTATGTGACCAAAGGTATGTAGACACGTATTTTTTTTATTGCATGGAACTGGGGACGTAGAAGCTACGGAGAGGCCTCTTGCACGCCATAGCCCTCAGTGGTTCACAACCCCACAACAGGCTACAGCAGTCCACTCACCTAACCGCCGCTCCATACCGAACCCAGGGTTATTGTGTGGTTCGGGCCCCAGCGGACCCTCCCCCCCCCCCTCCCCCCCTCCCCCCCTCCCCGGAACGTCTCACACCAGACGAGTGTAACAGCAGTGTTAGAGTAATTATGGTGTACGCGTACGTGGAGACAGTGTTTGCGCAGCAACTGCCCCGACATAGTGTAACTGAGGAAGAATAAGGGGAACCAGGCCCGCATTCGCCGAGGCAGATGGAAAACCGCCTTAAAAACCGTCCACAGACTGAAACTTGAAACTTCCTGGCAAATTAAAACTGTGTGCCAGACCGAGACTCGATCTCGGGACCTTTGCCTTTCGCAGGCAAGTGCTCTATCATCTGAGCTACCCAAGCACGACTCACGCCCCGTCCTCACAGCTTCACTTCTGCCAGTACCTCGTCTCCTACCTTCCAAACTTTACAGAAGCTGTCCTGCGAACCTTGCAGAACTAGAACTCCTGAAAGAAAGGATATTGGAGAGACATGGCTTAACCAAAGCTTGGGGGATGTTTCCAGAATAAGGGTAAGCAATGTCCCTGCAATATTTCTTTCAGGAGTGCTAGTTCTGCAAGGTTCGCAGGACAGCTTCTGTAAAGTTTGGAAGGTAGGAGACGAGGTACTGGCAGAAGTGAAGCTGTGAGGACGGGGCAAAGGTCCCGAGTTCGAGTCTCGGTCCCGCACGGAGTATTAATCTGCGAGGAAGTTTGATATCAGCGCACACTCCGCTGCAGAATAAAAATCACATTCTGGCATCCACAGACTGGCTGGCACACCGGACCTCGACACTAATCCGCCGGGCGGATTCGTGCCGGGGACTGGCACGCCTTCCCGCCCGGAAAGCAGTGCGTTAGACCGCACGGCTAACCGGGATGGCTGACACCTATTAGTGGATATTAATAAACGGTGTGTTCACTCTTCGCCTCTACGAGTGCTTGAACTCTGCTTCGGACAGTTGCAATGATGTGTCTATATGCCTGTTGAGAAATGACATCCGGTTATTCCTCAAGAGCTGGATCCAGATGTTGGACTATCTAACTCATTCCAAAGGTGTTCCTTAAGTTTCTGGTAGGAACACTGGGAGAGCATCCAATTCATGAATCTTGTCCACATACCATGGCCTCACAAATGCTGCTTTATGAAAGGGTGCGTTGTTTTGCTGATGCGAACAACCGTACGACAGGGGCAGTGCAGTGGTTAGCACACTGTTGTTCCGGAGGACGACGGTGCAAACCCGTTTCCCTAAATCGCTTAAGGCAAATGCCGGGATGGTTCCTTCGATAGCACCCGGCCGCTTTCCATCGTTCCCTAATCCGAGCTTGTGCTCTGTCCTTAATGAGCTCGCTGTCCACGGGACCTTAAACTATAGCCTCCTCCTCCTCCACCTCCACGAACAACCGTCTACTGTCCGCTATGCACAGTGCTGTAAAACGTGTTTGTATTCTTCCACATTTAGCGTTTTGTTAAGCGCAATAAGAGAAGTACACTTTAATCTCGAGAAACACTCCGATACTGTAACGCCAACTCCTCCGGACTTCATTGTTGGTAATACACACGATGGCAGGTAACATTCTCCTGGTGTTCTTCAAATCCAAAGCCCTCCATCGGATTTCCATAGGGTATGATACATCACACATATGAGTAGTTTGTAGTCATCCACTGTTCAACGGCGTTCCTCTTTACACCAACTCAAGCGTCGCTTAGCACTGAACTACAGAAATGAGCGGCTTATGAGAAGCTGGTCGACCATTGGACCACATCGTTAATTCCATATGCACGGACATTATACTAGCTGGACTGCTGGTAGGACTTCGGAAGTCGCGAGCAATTCCTTCCACTGATTTCACGCGATTTCTTACAACCACCCTACACAACGCTCAACGTTCCCTGTCCGTGAGTGCACAAGATCCTAGTTTTGGTTTAGCTGCGGTTGTTCCTTCGCTTTTCCACTTCACAATCTCAACACCAACAGTCGATCTGGGCCGCTTTAGAAGGACTGGAATGTCCTTGATCTATCTGTTACTCTGGTGACGTCCAATGACTAGACAATGTCGAAATCACTGAGCTCTCGTGTCCGACTCATTTTGCTCGTACTGCTTCTCTACTGACGATACACTCCGCCCTCTTTTGTACCACCGGGTCCGCCTTTCGTGTTCAACTAGTACTCAATTCCTCACTACACAAGAGCATCCAAACACTTTTGATCAGTGCATGTTGTATCAGCGACTAAGACGTGAATTCCCTATCACGCTCCTCGACCACTGTAGTACCATTCTGGCCTGATGACACGGACGTCTATCCTGCTGGAAGATGCCATCCCAGTCGGGGAAGACATCACGCATGAACAGATGCAGGTGGTCCGCAATAATGTGTAGCCCATGTACGTATGCATGCTTTCACGGCGATATCTGTTAATAAAACATTTTCGGTTTTCAAGTCGCGTCAAGTGGTTTACTGTCCACGAACTTTCCTCTGCCATTGTCAAGTGGATGATATTTGACGATGGCAGAGGACATCTCTGCCGAAAGCTCGTGGGCGGTAAACCACTTGACGCGACTTGAAACCCGAGAATGTTTTATTAATGTGTAGTCCATGTGTGTCATGCTTCCTTCGATTTCTGCAAAACGCCCATGGAGGCCAGATGAATGCCTCCCAAGGGGTAGTACAGCCCCCACAAGCCTGCGCCAATGATCCCATATTTGGAGCAGCCGTTCTCCTGGATAATTGGATAATCGTCCGGCCACGCGACCCATTTCAGTTGATCCTCCATGGTCCAATCTCGATGATCCCCTGTCCTCTATAAACTTATTTAACGTTGTCTTTGGGTCAACATGGAGTCTGCTGCGGAGCCAGGAATTCGACACTGTGTTCCGAAACACTTGTCCTGCACCGGCTTTGCGCTCTGCCGCCAGATCGGCGCTTGGCCTGCTGTCCAGACCGGGCAATCTTCCGATCTCCACGTTCCGTGATGAGGGTTTGGGTTGTTTGGGGGAAGAGACCAGACAGCGAGGTTAATCGGTCTCATTGGATTAGGGAAGGACGGGGAAGGAAGTCGGCCGTGCCCTTTCAAAGGAACCATCCCGGCATTTGCCTGGAGCGATATAGGGAAATCACGGGAAACCTAAATCAGGATGGCCGGACGCGGCATTGAACCACCGTCCTCCCGAATGCGAGTCCAGTGTGCTAGCCACCGCGCCACCTCGCTCGGTCGTGATGAGGCATAGGCGTCCAACACACTGTCGCCCACTCTTGGTTTCGCCGTCTGCCAACCACTTTCCGTAGATACTGATGACAGTAACACATGAACGGCCGAATGGCTTCGCCGTTTCCGAGATTTTCGTTCCCAGGCGCCGGGCCACAACAATGTGGCCTTTGTCAGAGTCGCTTATGACAGTCTGATTTCCCAATTTGAGACCCATGTCGCCACAAGCATGTTTCCCAATTCGTCTCTGATCCGCTTGCGTACTTTCCTTACTGCGTCACGAGTCGGCATCCAGTCTCGCGTCGGGCATTGGTCATCATGTTGTGACTCATCAGTGGATCGCTGCCTGTCTACTGAGACACGTTCGGGTACCTCAGGGCGGTGAAATACACTTTTAACCAAAACAAAAGTTTGTAAATGTACGAATTTTACAACAATGTCTCTTGTGGCGAGTTTCAGCTTGGGTGCAATCACTTTACATGCAGCGAAACCACTTACAGTATGTTATTAGAGAGTAAGGTTAAAATTCTCCACGCTACCAAATGGAAGAGGAAATCCGCCGTGGCTTCGTGGTAGGAGCCATCCCCTCTTTTGCCAGAAACGGTTCGTGATCGGTCGCAATTAACTGAATAGCAGTGCATCTTTATTATATAACCCCAAACGGGATGTCCTGGCCAATCAAGCCATACGATCATTTTTGTTCTTAATGTAGTGCTGGTTTGTTATCAGGCAGTGGGGTTACATTGTGCTGAACTCTAGACACAGATCATACAATGTGAGCTTTCACGGCAGGTACTGATATCACTTGAAACTTCCGGGCTATTAGGCCGTGGTCGGTGTATAAAACTTTCTCCTAACGTAGCTTAGAAGATGTCTGCATCAGTCGGAGAGGAAACGTTAGGAGAAAGTTTTATACATCGACTACAGCCTAACAGCTCGGAAGTTATAAGTGACGTCTAGGCACAGAGTCATCTAACTCCAGCAAAACATTAACATTGTCACTCAAAAATTGCGAACGTGTGCTGGACGCCATTCGGCACTGAAATCTAATTTACTTGGCACTATTAGTGATTTAGCAATCAACCTCCCCCCCCCCCCCCGGTCCCCCACCCTTGCACACACACACACACACACACATATCTGTGCCCATATCAATGTAAGTACTCATGATCGAGTTCTTTCTCACAGTAGTTCGGTAGCGCTCGCCTGCAAAGGAAGGAGAATTAGCAGTGCTAAGTTATTAATTATCCACATGAGTGAAATTTGTCAAAAGCCAGTTAGAGTGACCAGGTATATGAGACGGTCCTGCTGAGTGAAGTCTTACAAGACATAGCCACCAGAATTAACAAGATCCTCATATTCCGTTCCAGTATACCGTAATAACGGCTTTCGACCTCTCGCGCTGTTATATTCGTTATTAGAAGAATCAGAACTGACCATCAGCACAGTATGTAGGCCGTGAAGCTCACTAATTGCTCTATGATGTAGTTAGTGAGTCAGACTTCAAAACAAACCGTAAAAATGAGGTTTGAGGGCACCATCATCTAGATCTACATGTCTACCCTGCAATTCACACTCAAGTGTTCTGCAGAGGGTTCATCGAACCACCTTCAGAGTATGTCTCTAGCGTGCGGAAGAAACAACCACTTCGATCTTTCCGTGCGAGCTCTAATTTCTCTTACGTTATAATAATGATGATTTCTCCCCACATACGTGCGTGTGAAAAACATATTTTCGCATTCGGAGGAGAAAGTTCGTGTCTGGAATCCTCTCGTTTCCAGAAATCGACATGCGCTGTATGCTGTCGGGCATTGTCATCCATGAAAATGAAGTTAGGGCCGAGTGCGCCCCCGAAAATACGCACGTGGGGAAGGGTACAGTGGACGCCGACGGGTGAGTGTACCGTGATCAAAGTTTTAACGATAAGTACACCCATTCCACACTACGCCTCCTCATGCCGTAAAATCTGGACCACCAAAACGATCGTATTTGGAAAATGTTCATGGATGCACTACTCTCGATACGAGGGTGCGTCCACCATTGTCGAACATGGTACTTTTTGGTGGTCCAGGTGGTATGATGTGCGGTGGCACAATGCTGCCTGGGCGTACTGCCACATCTTTGAACGCGGCACACTCACCGGTCATTGTTGTTGTGACACTGTTCCCATTCCCCCGTATGCGTCCGTTTAGGAGGCATTCGCCCCGTCTCCATTTTTATGGTTGCAACGCGCGACCGCATCGAACAGTGCAGGTGAAGCACTTGTAACGAGAGGATATTCAACGAATGGTTCGGACTGCCCGTTCTCCCTGCTCAAGTCACGTTGAGCACGTATGGGACGAGTTGGGGAGACATATTGTAGCACGCCAGATGTACCGACGACCGTTCAGCAGTTTGTCAAACGTCGTGGTCCAGAAATAAAGGCCCTACCGCAAGAACTGCTTACCGACCTTGTGGCCAGGACTTGTGCACGTTGCAGAGCATAAATTGCCGTCCGTGGTGATCAGAAACGCTGTTAAGAACCATGTCCCACAGTTTCTAATGTCCAGGGGACCATCATGAACCACGGAGACTGCAGTGTGATTATTGACCTTGTTTCAGTTCGTCTCGTTGCATATTTCTTTCAGTTACCCTATGTACTACAGTGTGGCAATTCTTTCTATATATGGTCCAAATTCCATCGACCTAATTTACCTTGCAGTATCACATCTTGCGAAAGCTACTTTCGTCCTTAAGTTTTGCACACCAGTGTATTAAGATGTCATCGCCATTGACTTTTATTCCCTAGGTCTTATCCTTTATGATCTGAATAGCTTCTTCAGTGAACACATTAAATAAATATGGAGACAGAGGACATTCCTGTCTGCTTAATAACTGTAATGTCTCCGTGCTCGTCGTCAAAAATGTGGAATCTAGGAACCTTACGTACTCGGTTCGCGAAACACACAATCAATGAATATTATTACAAAATGAAAAGATACAATATTTACCCTTGCAATTACACAGATGTGTCCCAAGCAAAAGGCGACATACGAAATAATTAATCCTCTGCAAAAAAAGGCTCTGAGCACTATGGGACTTAACTTCTGAGGTCATCAGTCCCCTAGAACTTAGAACTACTTAAACCTAACTAACCTAAGGACATCACACACATCCATGCCCGAGGCAGGATTCGAACCTGCGACCGTAGCGGTCGCACGGTTCCAGACTGCAGCACCTAGAACCGCTCGGCCACCCCGGCCGGCTAATCCTCTGCAGCATATACAATCCCAAGTCTTCGAACATCCATATTTAAACTGGATGAAGGTGGGACACAGCTGGTATAATGTTTTTTTTAATAAAAATGAAATTCCTCCAGCTGTACTTAAGATTTTATATTTACGTCGCTACTAGTTTCGACGTTGCGTCAACGCCATCTTCAGGCCCGTACAGTTTGATGAAATCAGTTGTGTGTGGCTCAGTCTAGAAGTCCGCGGTGAGACCAACCCGTGCACCCACGTGGTCTCACCGCGGACTTCTAGACTGAGCCACACACAACTGATTTCATCAAAGTGTACGGGCCTGAAGATGGCGTTGACGCAACGTCAAAACTAGTAGCGAAGTAAATATAAAATCTTAAGTACAGCTGGAGGAATTTCATTTTTATTAAAAAATTCCCAAGTCTGATTACATAGTACAAGCGAAGTAAAGAGCGTTGACGCCTCTATCCAAGTCGCTGGTCTTGAAGCTGCTATTCAACTGGGGCGTCGCCAGTCGGTCGCGGCGCTTATGTGCTCTTCGCATAGGGGCCGCCGCTGTCGCGTTGTCGTCCTGGAGATGGATCGGTCAGCGCGCGATTGGCTGACGTCTTCTCACACTCATCTCTTTTCTATCGTTCCCGATTGGTGTGCCGGCGCTTGACTTTACGCCGTAACAATAACTAAGACGGTTCTGCTCATAGCTGTCAAGTCTGCTTCTTTCAGTTGTTATGCGACAGCAGCGTAGATGAATACGAGAGGCGGGAGGGAAAGGAACGCCTTCTGTGGGGTACCGATTTATTTAAGGTGTCAACTGCCCGGTCTTGTGTTCGTGACAAGAATGACGTTTTCCCACGCATTCTTTTTGTGGACAGAGAAAAAACTTCCCAGCCACAGGTGCCTGCAGAATATTCGGTTTGTGACAGCTGTATCGAAAATGGAGAAAGTGCCGGGTGTTTGAAATGGGCGCTGTGTACATTGGTGAGGCGCCGTGTCCGCACGAACCTCAGCCGCAGAGCGGTATAATGAGTGCCGCTTCTCTGAGGACCAGCGTGCGTGTGTTGTAAGAGGCCGGCTGCGTTTTGTAACTCACGACCCACTTGGCCCGTCGGTTCGGCAGTCGCACCTTCTCCCAGCAGCCAGGCTACATTCATTGACTGATTTTCCCGGCGGCTGCAAGCCAGTGTCCCGCGCCGTTTGTCTCTGATCCGTTCGGCAGGTAAGCGACAAAATGGAGGTAGTATTTCAGTCGAAGTTGTAATTACGGCCACTTTCGGAGCTCTAGTAGCCACAATGTGGTACATGCAGTATGGAAATCAGAGACATCGATGGTCTGTCGGTCTTGGCCTACGCGATACTTTTTCGCCATATCTCTCCGCACAGACAACTATCATCGTCCATGAAGAACAGGTCTGTCCAAGTTACACCTCAAAAAAGTAAATATTCAGTCGGCTGACATAAGTTTTAACCTGAGCTAGTGTAGACTCGGGTGGAGTCCGGTCTCTTCACTCTTTAAGTCCTCCCAAACGTTGATGACGTCACTCATTCTCAAGAAAGTGCTAATGTTTTTCTGTGGTGCACCATCACAGCCAGATTTTGTTTAAAGAAAAGGTTTCTTTGCCGAGTTCACAAACGGCAAACATTCAAATTCAGCAAGGGCGGTAGCAGCCATTCTTTTGAGCGCCCCAGAATAATACCATCACGATAACCTGCTGCAGTAGCTCATTTCTGTATATGCGGGAGCTACCAGAAGTCCTATGACAGCTAGTGGCAATGTGAAGCACCGTACGCCTGTCCAGCAGTAGCCGTCTGTCTCTATGACAGTCGAGATCGCAATAACATTTCTTTATTACGACCGGTTTCGGCTTATGTTAAAGCCATCCTCAGATTGTTTGGGCCCCCTGGTGCTGGCGGTTGGCCGCCCGTTGTGACCGAGCGGTTCTAGGCGCTTCTGTCCGGAACCGCGCTGCTGCTACGGTCGCAGGCTCGAATCCTGCCTTGGACATGGATGTGTGTGATGTCCTTAAGTTAGTTAGGTTTAAGTAGTTGTATGTCTAGGGAGTGATGACCTCAGATGTTAAGACCCATAGTGCTCAGAGCCATTCGAACTTTTTTTTTTACCATCACATCCTCTCCGGACGAGTGAGTGGAAACAATCATCCTGTAGACTCTAGTGCCACGCATCTGTGAATAGGACGTACTTTCTTTACTTCTCCGTCCAATCTGGGGCCCTTCTCTGCACCGTTGCGGCAGGCACACATTGTTGGACATCTGACATACGGCTTGACTATGCCGAGCCTCCGATACACTGCTTCTCACGAAACTGTAGCTTCTGAGATACCTGTTGGCCACGTTCTGCACCTAATTTAGTCTGACACTGTTGGAATTCGCCGCGCATTTAACGGCATGTATTGTTTTGTGTTGTTGTTTTGATCAAAAAAATGATTCAAATGGCTCTAAGCACTATGGGACTTAACACCTGAGGTCATCAGTCCCCTAGACTTAGAACTACTTACTGCTAACTAACTTAAGGACACCACACGCATCCATGCCCGAGGCATGGTTCGAACCTGCGACCGTAGCGGGAGCGCGGTTCCCGACTGAAGCGCCTAGAACCGCTCGGCCACAGCGGCCGGCTTATTGTTTTGATCAGCGCCGTGCTGGTGCGTAACGAACGTTACTTTTTTCTGGCAGCCGTTCGCAAAACCTAGAAATGACAGCGCCACCTACCGAAACTTCTGGCTCTATCTCTGATCTGCTTCAAGGTGTCGAAAGACTATAACCACCTAAACAGTATCCATATGGCTTATTGGTAAAGTTCACTGTATAATGACAGAAAGAGACTGCATCGTCTCGAAAATGAAATGCTAACGCAATATTCGGGGTTGGTGCATAAGTACCATATTTGTCGCTAATGCAGAAAATCTCGGCGTTTTACAAGGTTTGTTACACTTTTCGCACTTCTCTTTGTTCTTTTCCCCTATTACGTTTAACTGTTGGATACCGGTGTATTTTGTTGCTCTGGACTCGCGTGACTCCAATCCTTTAGATTTACGTTTCACGTGATTTTCCTAAGCCGATTAATAGAGTTTCTGGGATTCTGCTTTTGAAAACGACGATCGGTTTCCTTCCCCTCCCTTGTCAGATTCGAGCTTGCGCTCCGTCTCTACTTACTAGTGACCGAAATGAATAACCCTTGCCTCCTCTACTTCACTGAGCGCGCACGTGTGTGTGTGTGTGTGTGTGTGTGTGTGTGTGTGTGTGTGTGAGAGAGAGAGAGAGAGAGAGAGAGAGAGAGAGAGAGAGAGAGAGAGAGAGTAATTGATATAACCAGTCTGTTTAAAAAGTTTCGAGACGGGATAACAAAGAAATGAGAAAAGTTAAGATGGTGTTTAAATGTTTCAAGTGTTTGACTTAGTGCCGTCCACCACTCTACCGCCACCCCCACCCTCAACCTTCTCCCCCACCCGCCACTTAAGTGCAATGCACAGAACACTCATACAACCATATGAAACTGAAGGGAAAAATCTTTCTTTGGGATGTTGTTCAACTCACGTGACACATTCACCACTTCTTCCTGAAAGACCTATTCTGCACTTCCTCGTTCTGTGTAAGATTCGTGCTAATAACATCGAGTAACGTCACTCGTGATGTTTTGCGTCAGAAAAGAACTGTTCTCCGTGTTTTACATTTCATACGAATTGCGGCAAGTGTCCAGACGTCTTTGGTTTTGTTCGTGGGTCAAGGTGTGCGGAATAAACATTTCACTCACTTTCCTCTTCTTACGCGGCTGCTACGGTCGCAGGTTCGAATCCTACCTCGGACATGGATGTGTGTGATGTCCGTAGGTTAGTTAGTTTAAGTAGTTCTAAGTCTAGGGGACAGATGACCTCAGATGTTGAGTTCCACAGTATTTAGAGCCATTTGAACCATTTCCTCTTCTTCCAAACATCCTAGAGAATATCTTGAACACTTGATTTAGAGCTGGTGCTCCTTAGCGATTTGTGTCGCAATGACGTCGCCACACCACTGCCGCACATCAAAACACTCACTGGGCGAATCCATATGTCTTGTTCAGAATTGATAGTTCAAGCTGCCACCTTAGTTAGTGCTCTGACGTCGCTTGTACGCCAGGTATAAAATAAGTCTCAGAATTTCTTGGACGGATGGTGCACTTGGTCTCTCGCGATGGTGTTGTGCACGGGGGTCCATCGGTCTGACAACAGGTAAGACTCGCCTGCTTGTCTGTATGAGGCTTACACCATGTTTTCTACACCACTGGCCATTAAAATGGCTACACCAAGAAGATGACGTGCTACAGACGCGAAATTTAACCGACAGGAAGAAGATGCTGTGATATGCAAATGATTAGCTTTTCAGAGCATTCACACAAGGTTGGCGCCGGTGGCGACACCTACAACGTGCTGACATGAGGAAAGTTTCCAACCGATTTCTCATACACAAATAGCAGTTGGCCGGCGTTGCCTGGTGAAACATTGTTGTGATGCCTCGTGTAAGGAGGAGAAATGCGTACCATCACGTTTCCGACTCTGATAAAGGTCGGATTGTAGTCTATCGCGATTGCGGTTTATCGTATCGCGACATTGCTGCTCGCGTTGGTCGAGATCCAATGAGTGCTAGCAGAATATGGAATCGGTGGCTTCAGGAGGGTAATACCGGACGCCGTGCTGGATCCCAGCGGCCTCGTATCACTATCAGTCCAGATGACGGGCATCTTATCAGCATGGCTGTAACGGATCGTACAGCCACGTCTCGATCCCCAAGTCTACAGATGCGGACGTTTGCAAGACAACAACCATCTGCACGAACAGTTCGATGACGTTTGCAGCAGCATGGACTATCAGCTCGAAGACCGTGGCTGCGGTTACCCTAGACGCTGCATCGCAGACAGGAGCGCCTGCGATGGTGTACTCAACGACGAACCTGGGTGCACGAATCGCAAAACGTCATTTTTTCGGATGAATCCAGGTTCTGTTTACAGCATCATGATGGTCACATCCGTGTTTGGCGACATCGCGGTGAACGCACATTGGAAGCGTGTACTGGCGTATCACCCGGCGTGATGGTATGGGGTGCCATTGGTTACACGTCTCGGTCACCTCTTGTTCGCATTGACGGCACTTTGGACAGCGGAAGTTACATTTCAGATGTGTTGGGACCCGTGACTCTACCCTTCATTTGATCCCTGCGAAACCCTACATTTCAGCAGGATAATGCACGACCGCATGTTGTAGGTCCTGTACGGGCCTTTCTGGATACAGGAAATGTTCGACTGCTGCCCTGGCCAGCACATTTCGAGATCTCTCACCAACTGGAAACGTCTGGTCAATGGTTGCCGAGCAACTGGCTCGTCACAATACGCCAGTCACTGCTCCTGATGAACTGTGGGGCATGGGCATGGGCAGCTGTACCTGTACACGCCATCCAAGCTCTGTTTGACTCAAAGCCCAGGCGTATCAAGGCCGTTATTACGGCCAGAAGTGGTTGGTCTGGGTACTGGTTTCTCAGGATCTATTTACCCAAATTGCGTGAAAATGTAATCACATGTCGGTTCTAGTATAATATATTTGTCCAATGAATACCCGTTTATCATCTTTATTTCTTCTCGGTGTAGCAATTTTAATGGCCAGTAGTGTACATAATTTAATCCGTCCTTCCAAAAAGATACACAACGAAACGCAGAAACCGAGAGTCACAGTGGGCGGGGTGAGCCGCGACGCCTGCGAGAGGGAGACGCGCCAGCCGTGAGCCGCCCTCCCCAGAGCTGACAGCTGCAGGGAGAAGCGCCAGTGCCGCCCACGCCGGCCGCGGCCTCCGCGGCGAGGCCGGACGCCCACGTCGCGACTGAGCCGCTGCCAGACTCTGCAGAGGCGACGCCCTCCAGTTTGCGCAACGCCGCCACTCCAGGCACTTGTCCCGTGCTTACTGCCTGCTTGCCACCGCCAAGGGCGCTCCGACGTACGCGCACTATCAACTACCCGACCAAGTGTACTGCAGCGCTTATCGTAAACTCGGAAAAAACTTTAATCTGGAGTCTGACCAAGTGTGCTTGATAAGACTCCAGTTGTGTCCCTTTTGATTTTTAAAACATTAATGCATATTTAGCTCCTTGCCGGCCAGGGTGATCGAGCGCTTCTAGGCGCTATAGTCTGGAACCGCGCGACCACCACGGTCGCACATTCGAATGCTGCCTCGGGCATGGATGTGTGTGATGTCCTTAGGTTAGTTAGGTTTAAGTAGTTTTAAGTTCTAGGGGACTGATGACCTCAGATGTTAGTCCCATAAAAAAAATTAGCAACAACTGTTGACAAGAGAACCAGAAGGAGAAGTGCAGCTGAGCTTAACCTGTACAAGCCATGGGCGGTTATCAACAGCGTCACATGTCCGCACTGTGACACCCTAAGTTACAACGAAGTGAATGCTCAAATGGGCTATTGCTGGGGTGATCCTGCCCTTTCTCTATTGTTACACGAATGCACTGTATAAAGGCGTTTAAGACAACATATTACGAAAAATTCTCTGAAAATTAAATCCGCAAACAGGAGACATTATTTGTCGAAATGCCCAAGATTCCCCCTTGATGTACGTGTGTGAATTTGCTCAAAAATGGCTCTGAGCACTATGGGACTCAACATCTTAGGTCATAAGTCCCCTAGAACTTAGAACTACTTAAACCTAACTAACCTAAGGACATCACACGCACCCATGCCCGAGGCAGGATTCGAACCTGCGACCGTAGCAGTCCGCGGTTCCGGACTGCAGCGCCAGAACCGCACGGCCACCGCGGCCGGCGTGTGTGAATTCCTAAGGGACCAAACCGCTGATGTCATCGGTCCCTAGACTTACACACTACTTAAACTGACTTCTGCCAAGAACAACAAACACACCCATGCCCGAGGGAGGACTCGAACCTCCGGCGGGAGGGGCTGCGCAATCCGTGACATGGCACCTCTAACCGCGAGGCCACTCCGCGCGTCTACCCCCTCGATTTTCACTGGATGTTGCCCTCTTGCAGATCCCGTATTTCTAGATTTCCGAAAAGCATTTGACACGGTGTCCCGTTGATGGCTGTTGACGAAGGTACCAGCGTATCAGATAAAAAATGGTTCAAATGGCTCTGAGCACTATGGGACTTAACAGCGGAGGTCATCAGTCCCCTGGAACTTAGAACTACTTAAACCTAACTAACCTAAGGACATCACGCACATCCATCCCGGGGCAGGATTCGAACCTGCGACCGTAGCGGTCGCGCGGTTCCAGACTGAAGCGCCTAGAACCGCTCGGCCGCTCCGGCCGGCATACGGGATAAGTTGACAAATATGTGAATGTCTCACCAGTATGTTGTCCTCGCCGGCGAGTGTTCATCAGAGACAAATGTTTCGTTAGGACTGCCCCAGGTCAGTATGATACGACCACTTTTGTTCTCTATACATATAAATGATTTGGCAGACACTTTAGGCAGCAGTCTGCGTTTGTTTGCTGGTGCTGCCGTGGTGTACAGTAAGCTGTCGAAGTTGAGTGATTGTACGAGGGCAGTTCAATAAGTAATGCAACACATTTTTTTTCTGAAACAGGGGTTGTTTTATTCAGCATTGAAATACACCAGGTTATTCCCCAATCTTTTAGCTACACAACACTATTTTTCAACGTAATCTCCATTCAATGCTACGGCCTTACGCCACCTTGAAATGAGGGCCTGTATATCTGCACGGTACCATTCCACTGGTCGATGTCGGAGCCAACGTCGTACCGCATCAATAACTTCTTCATCATCCGCGTAGTGCCTCCCACGTATTGTGTCCTTCATTGGGCCAAACATATGGAAATCCGACGGTGCGAGATCGGGGCTGTAGGGTGCATGAGGAAGAACAGTCCACTGAAGTTTTGTGAGCTCCTCTCGGGTGCGAAGACTTGTGTGAGGTCTTGCGTTGTCATGAAGAAGGAGAAGTTCGTTCAGATTTTTGTGCCTACGAACACGCTGAAGTCGTTTCTTCAATTTCTGAAGAGTAGCACAATACACTTCAGAGTTGATCGTTTGACCATGGGGAAGGACATCGAACAGAATAACCCCTTCAGCGTCCCAGAAGACTGTAACCATGACTTTACTGGCTGAGGGTATGGCTTTAAACTTTTTCTTGGTAGGGGAGTGGGTGTGACGCCACTCCATTGATTGCCGTTTTGTTTCAGGTTCGAAGTGATAAACCCATGTTTCATCGCCTGTAACAATCTTTGACAAGAAATTGTCACCCTCACCCACATGACGAGCAAGCAATTCCGCACAGATGGTTCTCCTTTGCTCTTTATGGTGTTCGGTTAGACAATGAGGGACCCAGCGGGAACAAACCTTTGAATATCCCAACTGGTGAGCAATTGTGACAGCACTACCAACAGAGATGTCAAGTTGAGCACTGAGTTGTTTGATGGTGATCCGTCGATCATCTCGAACGAGTGTGTTCGCACGCTCCGCCATTGCAGGAGTCACAGCTGTGCACGGCCGGCCCGCACGCGGGAGATCAGACAGTCTTGCTTGACCTTGCGGCGATGATGACACACGCTTTGCCCAACGACTCACCGTGCTTTTGTCCACTGCCAGATCACCGTAGACATTCTGCAAGCGCCTATGAATATCTGAGATGCCCTGGTTTTCCGCCAAAAGAAACTCGATCACTGCCCATTGTTTGCAACGCACATCCGTTACACACGCCATTTTAACAGCTCCGTACAGCGCTGCCACCTGTCGGAAGTCAATGAAACTATACGAGACGAAGCGGGAATGTTTGAAAATATTCCACAAGAAATTTCCGGTTTTTTCAACCAAAATTGACCGAGAAAAAAAATGTGTTGCATTACTTATTGAACTGCCCTCGTAGGAAGATAACGAGACGACTTTGACAAAATTTCTAGTTGGTGTGATGAATGGCAGCTTGCCCTAAATACGAAAAAATGTAAGTTAATGCGGTTGAGTTGGAAGATCAAACCTGTAACGTTTGGATGCAGTATTACCAGTGTCCTGCTTGACACAGTCGTTTAAATATCTGGGTGAAATCTCGCAAACCGATATGATGTGGAACGAACATGTCAGAACTGTGGTAGGGAAGGCGAACGGTAGTCTTCGGTTTCTTGGAAGAATTTTAGGAAAGAGTGGTTCACCTGTGAAGGAGACCGCATATAGGGCGCTGGTGCGAGCTATTCTTCAGTACTGCTCGACCGCGTGGGATCCGTATCTGGTAGGACTGAAGGAAGACGAAGCAATTCAGAGGAGGGCTGCTAGATTTGCTGCCGGTAGGTTCGAGCAACACGCAAGTGTTGCGGAGATGCTTCGCCAACTCAAATGGGAATCCCTGGAAGGAAGGCGACGTTCTTTTCGAGGAACACTATTGAGAAAGTTTAGAGAAGCGCAATTTGAAGCTGACTACCGAACGATTCTACTGCTGCAAACATACATTGCGCGTGAGGACCACGAAGATACGGTACGATAAATTAGGGCTCAGATGAAGGCATACAGACAGTCGTTTTTCCCTCGCTCTATTTGCGAGTGGAACAGGAAAGAAAAGGATTATCTATGTAGACGTAGATGTAGATGTAGAACAGGACACTGGACCAGAAAAAGGAGGATTCATTTCGGAAACAGTCCCTGCTTTGTGGCTGAGATATTTCTCCGTCATTTCCGTCGTCTGACACATGGAACTCTGGCAAGGTATGCAGCAGAACTTTGAGAATTTTGGAAGTATGTCACGTAATGGCTGAATGATTTTCATAGGCCGAGAGGTAGGTCACTAAACAGCTAAAGCTGCTCAGTGATTTATAGTGCGTTCACGAAAGCTGTACCTCGTCGGAGGCAACCACTGTTGTGTGTTACTGATCTACCCAAAAATGTATAGCGACCGGGCGCGGCTCGTAAACATAGGCTCCGATGTGGAGCTACCCCAATATATATATATATATATATATATATATCAAAATAAATTTCTCAGTAACTTACTGCAGAATTTGTAAGTTATCGGAACACATTTCTCCTGTTCCCCATACGGATTTAAATAACGCCGATCAACGTTTTTGGGAATGTGCCGCTTTGTGATAGATGTCACAAAGCGAAAAAAGTGGTCTAACAAAAACATCCATATTTCTTTACGTACTACACGAATATGTAATAAAAAAATAGGGGCTCATATTTTTAAAAAACGCAGTTGATATCCGTTTGACCTATGGCAGCGCCATCTAGCGGGCCCACCGTAGCACTATCTGGTTTCCCCCTTCAAGCTAGAAAAGTTTCGTTCTTTGTAGTTTCTCCGTTTGACGCTTATTTCGTGAGACATTTGGTCCGGTCACTATCAGTGGACCACCATATATATATATATATATATATATATATATATATATATATATATATATATTCCTCATTAACGTACTACAGAATTTAGGTTTTCGGAACGCATTTCGCGTGTTTCCCACACGAATTTAAATAACGCCGGTCAATGTTTGTGGGACTGTTAATATGTGATGTCTCGCGATGTTTTACGAAGAGGTAGTAGCTAGTCGTAAGGATGCGCGTTGAAATCCCGTTTAGCTCTATGTAGCAGAGGTTTTAGGACGTCGTTTCCTCGGAGTATTGCTCTTGTGGACATCCTGAGGGCTCTGGTGTTTCACCCCAAGGATGTCCTACAGACCTGCACACAATTTTCAAGCTCCACTGCTTACACCAAAAGGGTATGTACAGAGTTTCTGAAACTCCCCTATTGAATCCCTGTATCTGTATATCTTTACTGCTCTTTGATGCGTCTTTAATCGAAGTTTAGTATTACTGTTCTGATAGTGAAGATATTGAAACATCAGGCAACCGGTTGCAAATAAAGGTTGCAAAAAAGTTGCAGATAAAGAGGTAATAAACATTTATTTGCAACTGATTGGCTGATTTTTCCGTCTCTTCAGAATAATACAGTTGCTATTTCGCAGCCATGTTTAAGATTTTGTTTTGATAGTGTTTTACACAAAAATGGCTCTGAACACTATGAGACTTAACATCTGAGGTCATCAGTCCCCTAGACTAAGAACTACTTAAACCTAACTAACCTAAGGACATCACACACATCCATGCCCACGGCAGGGTTCGAACCTGCGACCGTAGCAGCAGCGCGGTTCCGGACTGAAGCGTGTTTTACACAGCTTTTTTGTTTCTGCTATTGGCTCTTCTATCCACCACTGGAATAAGTTTGCAAATCCCTCGCCAGAGTGCACTAGAGAACGGTAACGTAAATATTACAACCTATCAAGAATTTCCCGAACGATTAGAGGAAAAGAGCGCGCGAATATCCCCTTGCGCGAAATATGTCCCGTTACTTTAGTTTCCTTGCTTGCTGACTGCGGGGAACGTGCGTTATTAGCAGTGAGTGTATTATGGATGAGTTTAGTGAGTTTTACTTTCTTTCGAATAAAAGCAGCATACATAGAGTTCGAAAATAAGTCAGTATGAATTCAGTGTGCAATTTATCGGGTAAAAACTTGGAAGACGCGGTTAGGATAAAATGAAGGAACTTGATGCGCCCAGATTCCATGTAAGCATGAATCAAGAACAAAAACAGTGTAAATCCAGGCAAGGGTATGTACACAGCTTTAACAGAGCAGTGTGCAATGCAGCTGAGTGGTATGCGCTATATCACTTACAATGCACATTTTTGTAAGACGCAAGTGTAAATACGGTCTGCACATTTTAATGGCGGTTGCTCAGGTTGCTCATGTCAACCAGTCACAGCACAAGATCCGTGACGTCATTGAAACGTAACTATTTCGCCACGAACTGATAAACACCGCGCTTAGAGTGCACTAAACATTAAAGGTGTGATGTTTAGAAATGAAAATACTTAAAAGTATAAGCATGCAACGAAGCTAACATACACCGCATAAAGATTTCTCCAAAACGGGTCTTTTGGTACCATTTGTTGTGGTGAACTGTCGGTAAGTGTGACGTTGGGAGATAAATAAGCTACTTACAGATTTTATGTTCGAGTTAGCTTTTGATGTTATTTAGTAGTTGCTTATGAAACGGAAAGAAGATACACTACGTAAACGTTTGGCTAAAGTGTGATGTTCCTCCGCCCCCGCCCCCCCCCCCCCCCCCCGTCTCCCCCATGAAATATTGTTTATGGTGACAAAGTGAAAAGTAGCGTACCCTGAGGTCTAGGTTAGTTCCTATTTATAAATGTCGTAGCAGCCTTCGCCAGTATTGAAGCCACGAGCCGCACCTGACAGCCCTGTGTGATCTTAACAGCGACAGTGCTTGGAAGTGGCGGCGTACTGCAGTACTTCAGATCCCTCGTGGTCTCCAGTGTTGACCAGCGGAATCGAAAGAGCTACAGGTGAGCAGTAAATGTTTGATACGAAACGGTTGTCACGCGTGAGGCCCCTGGACAGTTGTGTGACGCACCAGTCGGCTCTTTCTGTTCGCCGAAACACGAACTCGGCCTTGCTGCAAGGTGGACAGGTTCCGCTCCCATCTCGCGGGACACGCTTGGAACCAGAAGCTGTCTTACGTTCCTGCAGTCAGATGGCAAACGTATTGCGGGTTGTTGTGGCGCACAGATCCTCGACTGATGAAAGTAGTACAGCGGCTAAGGGTGCAGTGAGACCGTGAAATGAAACTTAGAGGAGGTTAATCTCCGATCTCGTGCAGCCTCCGTCGTTGATTAACGTGTGCAGTAGATGAATAAAATACAACGTGTTTAAAAAGAAATTCATTCGATTTTACAAAACTGCATCATTTATATGAATGAAGATAGGAACTTGAGATTAATTTTAGCTTACGCATAGATTTACAAAGATTTTGTATTTTTAAAGAACATATTTTTTATATGTATGCGCTTACATCTTTGGGGTACTTTCTGAAATTACGTTTAGGATCAATGTTCTGATTTATCTTTCACAAGTGCCGTTGGAAGGGCAGATGGAGTCTTCCACAAACCCCACAAAAAAAGTTGCATACCGTGAGATCAAATGGTTCAAATGGCTCTGAGCACTATTGGATTTAACATCTGAGGTCGTCAATCCCCTAGACTTAGAACTACTTAAACCTAACTAACCTAAGGACATCACACACAGCCATACCCGAGGCAGGATTCGAACCTGCGACCGTAGCAGCAGCGCGGTTCCGGACTGAAGGGCCTAGAACCGCTCGACCACAACGCCCAGGCCACCGTGAGATCAGTCAACCTTGGAGCCGAATGGTACAATCTAAGATCCGCACACCAACTTACGGTATAAGCTGGTGCAATGCCGTGCTGATGACGAAAATGATGCTGCACAGTTGTCACTGATTTGTATCAGTTGAAACGGAGAACGAAAATCGGAAACTCACTATCGCCCCGCCTCGCCCCCCCCCCCCCCAAAAAAACGCTAATTTTGGGTATCGGTGCTTAAGGTAATTTACCCCAAGTTCCTATCTTCATTCATATAGAAGGTAAGAGTCTTGTGAAATCAGAGAAATCTCCTCGAGACAGTCTGTATTGCAAACACTTAATCGAGATGCACTCTTCTTTGCTCATAACGCGTTAGAGGTCCCTTACTTTCATTTTAACTCCCATTTCTTCCGGATAGTAATTCTTACCATCCCCATATTAATTCGTATGGGTGTTTACATAAGGTGGTCAGACACATTCTGAAAAGCTTGTAGCGGTGTTGCATGGTACGTTGCGCTGAGAAATAATTCTTAAGAAAAAATTCGATACGTTTTGACGTTCCCGAGTTGATGAGCATTGAAGTTTTAGCCAATCAGGCCATTGCGCGTGCAAATTCAAGCGGCCCGCCAGATGCAGTCAGTGTCAGTTCTTCTCTTAGCGTAGATGATGGAGCACGAGACTACAGTCTTTGGCTCGGGTTCCGCCCTTGCTAACGTACCGTGTCCAATTTTTTTATCGCTCTCTTGTTCGGTTTTAGAAAACGAAACGAAGAACAAATTTGGTGATACAGCAGACCGCCTGAATTTCCTCGCCCAGCGGCCTGATTGGCTACCTTCAATGCTAATTAACTCGGAACGGCGCAACGTATCGATTGTTTTTTCTTAATAGTCATTCCTCAGCACAACCTATGCCGAAACGCCCTTGCAACCTTTTCAGACTTTTTTGACCACCCTGTAACCCAAGCGCTGACTGGTGGTACACTCCAACCTTCCTTACGTCTTTTCTTCAATGAATCACTGCAGCCAAGAGGATGGAGATAGACTCGTTTGATCACTTAACTAGGCGTTACGGGCCCATCAGTATCGCTCTCAGTGGGTTGAGAAGTTGCTGAACATCAGTTTCATGTTCGTGCACGTCATTGCAATAGTCTGAAGCACTGAACTTTTGTTGCAAAAGAACATCTGCACCAGATGTGCTATTATGATTTAATAGTCCCTGGTAATAGCACACTCGTCAGGCGTAACAACAGCAGTGGAAGAATGCTCAATCCATCACACGATTTCCAGTGCTTTTTTTTTCTTCTTTTTGATATCAGTCTACTGACTGGTTTGATGCGGCCCGCCACGAATTCCTTTGCTGTGCTAACCTCTTCATCTCAGAGTAGCACTTGCAACCTACGTCCTCAACTATTTGCTTGACGTATTCCAATCTCTGTCTTCCTCTACAGTTTTTGCCCTCTACAGCTCCCTCTAGTAGCATGGAAGTCATTCCCTCATGTCTTAGCAGATGTCCTATCATCCTGTCCCTTCTCCTTATCAGTGTTTTCCACATATTCCTTTCCTCTCCGATTCTGCGTAGAACCTCCTCATTCCTTACCTTATCAGTCCACCAAATTTTCAACATTCGTCTATAGCACCACATCTCAAATGCTTCGATTCTCTTCTGTTCCGGTTTTCCCACAGTCCATGTTTCACTACCATACAATGCTGTACTCCAGACGTACATCCTCAGAAATTTCTTCCTCAAATTAAGGCCGGTATTTGATATTAGTAGACTTCTCTTGGCCAGAAATGCCTTTTTTGCCATAGCGAGTCTGCTTTTGATGTCCTCCTTGCTCCGTCCGTCATTGGTTATTTTACTGCCTAGGTAGCAGAATTCCTTAACTTCATTGAGTTCGTGACCATCAATCCTGATGTTAAGTTTCTCGCTGTTCTCATTTCTACTACTTCTCATTACCTTCGTCTTTCTCCGATTTACTCTCAAACCATACTGTGTACTCATTAGACTGTTCATTCCGTTCAGCAGATCATTTAATTCTTCTTCACTTTCACTCAGGATAGCAATGTCATCAGCGAATCGTATCATTGATATCCTTTCACCTTGTATTTTAATTCCACTCCTGAAGCTCGAACAGCTTGCACCATTTTATATTGTCGAACGCTTTTTCCAGGTCGACAAATCCTATGAAAGTGTCTTGATTTTTCTTTAGCCTTGCTTCCATTATTAGCCGTAACGTCAGAATTGTCTCTCTCGCCGGCTGCGGTGGTCTCGCGGTTAAGGCGCTCACTCCGGAACCGCGCGACTGCTACGGTCGCAGGTTCGAATCCTGCCTCGGGCATTGATGTGTGTGATGTCCTTGGGTTGGTTAGGTTCAAGTAGTTCTAAGTTCTAGGGGACTGATGACCACATATGTCAAGTCCCATAGTGCTCAGAGCCATTTGAACCATTTGTCTCTCTCGTCCCTTTACTTTTCCTGAAGCCAAACTGATCGTCACCTAGCGCATTCTCAATTTTCTTTTCCATTCCTCTGGATATTATTTTTGTAAGCAGCTTCGATGCATGAGCTGTTAAGCTGATTGTGCGATAATTCTCGCACTTGTCAGCTCTTGCCGTCTTCGGAATTGTGTGGATGATGCTTTTCCGAAAGTCAGATGGTACATCGCCCGACTCATATATTCTACACACCAACTTGAATAGTCGTTTTGTTGCCACTTCCCCCAATGATTTTAGAAATTCTGATGGAATGTTATCTATCCTTTCTCCCTTATTTGACCGTAAGTCCTCCAAAGATCTTTTAAATTCAGATTCTAATACTGGATCCCCTATCTCTTCTAAATCGACTCCTGTTTCTTCTTCTATCACATCAGACAAATCTTCACCCTCATAGAGGCTTTCAATGTATTCTTTCCACCTATCTGCTCTCTCCTCTGCATTTAACAGTGGAATTCCCGTTGCACTCTTAATGTTACCACCGTTGCTTTTAATGTCACCAAAGGCTGTTTTGACTTTCCTGTATGCTGAGTCTGTCCTTCCAACAATCACATATTTTTCGATGTCTTCACATTTTTCCTGCAGCCATTTCGTCTTAGCTTCCCTGCACTTCCTATTTATTTCATTCCTCAGCGACTTGTATTTCTGTATTCCTGATTTTCCCGGAACATGTTTGTACTTCCTCCTTTCATCAATCAACTGAAGTATTTCTTCTGTTACCCATGGTTTCTTCGCAGCTACCTTCTTTGTACCTATGTTTCCCTTCCCAACTTCTGTGATGGCCCTTTTTAGAGATGTCCATTCCTCTTCAACTGTACTGCCTACTGCGCTATTCCTAATTGCTGTATCTATAGCGTTAGAGAACTTCCATTGCTTAACAGGAGGAATCAAGCGTTCACATGCTGGAATTTACCTGGGCCTTCTCCACTTGTCGCATGCAGTGTTCAAGACTTCAGATCACAATGCATTTTCCATTCAACCGCAGTCATGTTTTGTATTCACACGCTTGGCGATGAGGATGCTCGGCACTGAATTTATGAATCTGTCGTCAGGTGTTTTCGGTGGACGTAGATTCCTCTCGAGGTTCGTGGGGTCGGTTTCTCTCAACCGTTAATGTTGACACCCTTTAACTGCAGTGCTTACTTCTCCTTGAAGCACGAGTAACCGCTTAGTTGACTACAGACTCGGATGTCGTTGCCATCTTGCTTCAGAGGAAAAATCCATCTAATGTCAGTGCTTGTCGCAATCGGGCACGCTGAGCGCTCCGCCACATTCCGTAATTAAGTTCTGCACTTTTCACCATTATCTGTCACAAAATAAGTATCTTATCCGTTATTTATCGCCCCATCGAAATAGATTTTAGTGCCACGTATACTGTTTTCCATTTTCTGTTTACCATGGCTGGAGTCACGAACGATGGCGATTGAGTTTAGGTTTGTCCTGCACACCTACGTCACGTATGCCCGACAGCCAATGAGCTTTCAGTATATTCTGAGCACTTTGCTGTGAATGCCGTACCTATTGCGAGCATTAAACGTGATCGTAACGAGCTGTTTAATGAATTTCGGTTCCATTTGTTGCGAGTTGTCATTGCTGATAGTGATTGTAAGTCATAAAGTATCCATAAGGAAGCGAGAGACATTAATTTGCAGGATATACGCTTTCTTCAAGCCGAAAGCGCGCGCATGGGCGTATCGCAACTGTCGCTTGGATTCGTCAACAATGCAATTCCCATCCGTGATTCGACTTGGGCGAACCGCCATCGTTCTTGGCTCGGATTATAATAATCTAAACTGAGTTTCAAAACAGATCCAACGCAAATTTAGACACTCTCATTCTCGAGTTAGACTCACGCCCATCTTGTCACAGTTTTACACCTTTTTATTTATTTTTTAATTGAAAGAGTGCAACAGCACTCTATAATAAGCCGTTCTGCCATTGTTACCCCCCGAGAGAAATATTCCGCATTTAATAGGTGAAACAACAAAAACGGAAAGTACGGCCACAGTATGCGTGAAACGTGCGTGCTAGATGCGTGAGCCGAGCTGCCGCTGCTCCCTTCAGCATGCAGACGCGCCCGCTATGAGTCAGTGTTGCCATTGTCTGCCACACAATGGGAAACCATTGTGGCCGAGGGAAGACGGCGTTTTCTCACTTGTCCTCAGGGGAACGCCTCTGCTCACGGCGCACACGCGCCCTTTAACACGAGGATGCTTCTAACCGAGACTGCGCGCGTGTCCCGAAATACTGTGCTTGTCCACTGTAACGATGATCAACGCCAGAAATATCAATTGCCTTATTACGCAAAATAAAAACTATTTACCCTATTTATTACTATTATTATAACTCCATTCCTCTGTGGTGATTATTCTTTGACCATTTGCAAATGGCATATATATATATATATATATATATATATATATATATATATATATATATATATATATATATACACTAAAGCACTAATTCTCTTGTTTCTTCTTATTATATACGAGGGTTGGAACTCAAATAGTGGCATCTATTTATTCACAAGCGATAGAAAAGAGTTACGTATTTGCACCTGTCACAGTCCTTCAAAGTAGTCACCAGCGTCGTGTAGAACCCGTTGCCAGCGATGTGGAAGGCGTAGTATACCGTTAGCAGAGCCTGTTCTGTTGATGGTGCGAATGGAGCGGTCTAAAGTTATGGTGATTCTCGTGTACGACTGTGATGGTGTTATCCTAACGCATCACGTTCCTCCACGGCAGACCGTCAATGCACAGTATTACTGTTCGTTTTTGGAGCATCACGTGCGACCAGCTTTGCGAAAGAAGCGGCGACACTTTCTGCGCCACCCACCCACCATTTTCGGTCGATGGCACTGGAAAGTACTGCACCATCCACCACACTCCCCAGACTTAAGACCTTGTGACTCTGATTTGATTCCGAAGATGAAGGAACCATTTCGTGGCATTCGCTTCACAATTGTTCCAGAGATTCGAGAGCAGTAGACCGCTCCATTCGCACCATCAACAGAACAGACTCTGCTAACGGTATACTACGCCTTCCACATCGCTGGCAACGGTTCTACACAACGCTGGTGACTACTTTGAAGGACAGTAATTGGTGCAAACATGTAAATCTTTTGTATCGGTTGTGAATAAATAGTTGCCACTATTTAAGTTCCAACCGTCGTATAGAAACAAGAGAATTACTACTTTCTTCTGTAATTGCTCTGGTGCTTAGAGCATGTAAACAAAACAAATTGGAGGACGCGGAACACACACACACACACACACACACACACACACACATATATATATATATATATATATATATATATATATATATATATATATATATATATGTAAGGGACTCGAATAACTCTCGAGTAATAGAACAAGGTATTGAAATGACGAACTTATGGGCTTAGTATGAGGCGGATGAATACTATGAAACCTCTTGCCACAAGAAGAATCTCATTGATGGCACATCCGTTAACGCATCATGAAATAGTAATAGGAGCGCCAGAGGGAAGCAGTTTAGCAGCAAATAAAGATTAGAACGTTTAAAAAAGATTAGAGGTATGTAGACGCAGTAAATTTCAATAAAGGTTCTGATGGGAGACCGAATCTATTTCAGTATGAGCCACAGCCGCAAGAGTGTGACCACGAAGGCGTAGTGTTCTTGTGTATGTAGTGTTAATGCGTGGATAATACGCTTAGATACATAGTTTCACCCAAGGCCTTGGCGACAAAATTTGATAAATGGTGAAGGATCCTAGACTGAACATTTTGAGGAAAGATGCGTAAGATCAGAAATGAGTATTGCAAGATTTGAATGACTGATACCAGTGCGACACGTGTTCCCAAAACGTGCAAGTTTGTGCACCGATGTTAGTGGCACTAACTTCTGAAACAATAGACAATAGTCTGCAATGTCGCCTACAATATGTTCTTTTATGTAATAATAATGATGTTGCTAGTACATGAAAGTACAGTAGAAACTCACATACTACATCGGAAAGGGAAACTTAAATGCACAGCAAAGTTGTATGTGGCGTTGCAGAGCATATATGTACAGGGCTATTACAAATGATTGAAGCGATTTCATAAATTCACTGTAGCTCCATTCATTGACATATGGTCACGACACACTACAGATACGTAGAAAAACTCATAAAGTTTTGTTCGGCTGAAGCCGCACTTCAGGTTTCTGCCGCCAGAGCGCTCGAGAGCGCAGTGAGACAAAATGGCGGCAGGAGCCGAGAAAGTGTATGTCGTGCTTGGTTCAAATGGCTCTGAGCACTATGGGACTCAACTGCTGAGGTCATTAGTCCCCTAGAACTTAGAACTAGTTAAACCTAACTAACCTAAGGACATCACAAACATCCATGCCCGAGACAGGATGCGAACCTGCGACCGTAGCGGTCTTGCGGTTCCAGACTGCAGCGCCTTTAACCGCACGGCCACTTCGGCCGGCGTATGTCCAGCTTGAAATGCACTCACATCAGTCAGTCATAACAGTGCGACGACACTTAGGGACGAAGTTCAACAAAGATCCACCAACTGCTAACTCCATTCGGCGATGGTATGCGCAGTTTAAAGCTTCTGGATGCCTCTGTAAGGGGAAATCAACGGGTCGGCCTGCAGTGAGCGAAGAAACGGTTGAACGCGTGCAGGCAAGTTTCACGCATAGTGATGTGAAAGATTCAGTGTTTAAACCTCCTCTACCAAGAAACGTGCCAGAACTTCGAGCTCGCATCAACGATGCTTTCGAACTCATTGATGGGGACATGCTGCGCCGAGTGTGGGAGGAACTTGATTATCGGCTTGATGTCTGCCGAATCATTAAAGGGGCACATATCGAACATTTGTGAATGCCTAAAAAAACTTTTTGAGTTTTTGTATGTGTGTGCAAACCATTGAGAAAATATCTCAAATAATAAAGTTATTGTAGAGCTGTGAAATCGCTTCAATCATTTGTAATAACCCTGTATTGAGACTGAAGACATCAACTTCGAGTAGTTCACATGGATTTACATATTGGTTATATGGTAAAAATTTCTCATGACAATAAAAAGCTAGCTATTCATTCCCGACCGTCGGTTCCTCATCTCAAAAATACTTATGTGACGATCCACTTCCATTTGCATAATTTTTACCCTAAGGGCAAGGTAGGGCCGCATTTACGTGCAGGATATCTAGGGGCTCGCACCAGAAAGTTTTTAAATAAAAAAGTGTCTATGTTTTAATTCCGTTCTGCGAGCCCTCTTACATAGTAAGAGACGTAGACGTTGTTACTTTCGAGTGGGATTATTCTGCTGAGTTTTCCATCGGCACGTAATAGAAATTAGGTCTAAATTTACCTGTCAAACTCTATGCTCTCTAGCGTCAAAGTCTCAGTGGCGGCTTTTCAGCTGGTAAAAATCAACTCTGTCCAAAGACTGGCTATCGGAATTTTCGCAGTTTGAAGTGAGCTCGATTTCGTGGAAAGCCGATTTCTTACATACCTGACCTCATCCATACTCCTGTTGTTGTGGATTTTTTTCTGAAGACTGGTTTGATGTAGCTCTCCATGCTACTCTATCCAGTGCACGCCTCTTCATCTCCGAGTAACTACTGCAACCCACATCTATTTGACTCTTCTTACATTTTTCGTCTCTGGTCTCCCTTTGAAATTTTTCCACCCCCCCCCCCCCCCCCCCCCGCTCCCCCTTCTCAACACACATATTTGCCTCCAAAAACAAGGTTACGATTCCTTGACGCCTCAAAAAGTCTCCCATCTTTCAGTCAGGTTGTGCCGGTAATTTCTTTTGTCCCTAGTTTTGTTCAGTACCTTCTCATTAGTTACGCGACTTACTCAGCATCCTTCTGTAGCACCACATTTCAAGAAGCTTCTACTCCCTTCTTCTCTGAACTGCTTATCGACTTCCGTACAAAACTACACTCCAGGCAAACGTCTCCAAACCAGGATGTGTAATTTTTTTTGCTTCCTGTTGCTACAAGTGGACTGTGCTCTTAAGACTAACGAAAACCAGTTTCAGATAATTTAATTCGTTAAAGAGATATTGCGGGCAACATGCCCTTGCCCCTTTCCTTTATAGGGACCGCATTTTTTATACAGAGTTTGGCAGTGTCAGTGACAGTGGGTGAGCGAATGTCCTTTCCGACGCCAATACTTCCCCTGGAACTGAATCTGAGCACCCCATCTGCCTGCCTCCGGAGAAGATCCCGTGTTCAAGTGTAGCAACGTTTTCTACATGTTTGCGTAGCGTGTATCGGAGCCGGGACGTGAGAACCAGTCCCATATTCACGCAGTTCGATGCGGGAAACCGCCTGAAAACCACTTCGAGGCTGGCTGGCTCACCGGTCCTCGTCGTTCATCCGCGAGGCGGATTCGGTCCCGTGTCGGCTTGCCTCCGAGAACTCCGGAAGCGAAATGTTAAATGCGCTCCGCTATCCGGGCAGGTATAGTTGTTCACAGCGATGTTAATATATCGTCCGAATTCCTTTCATTTTTTAATAGCATCCGTTCACTAAATCACATTTTGTGAGCGTGGGGTTGCTAATCTGTCATTCTGCGCAACGGATTAATCTGAGATGTACCCTTTACCCTGTGGCTCCTGCAAGATGCAATTTCCACCCCCACACTACTACAGAAGTCAGACAGACGCTCCTAACGTTCTAAAGAGAAATGCCTGGAAAACTTACAGCAATAAATATCTTCTGGAGTCGTCCACTGTAAGGAAAAGACACAAAAATTCACAAAATTTCTTATGTAACTAGTGGAATAGTTGGGTACTGGAGTAGTGCTAGTTAGTGTAAGAAAAACATGAAACTAACGAAAATTATTATTTATTTTGCAAAAATTCTGAAAATTCACAATGGCACTTTTAGTTATGAATTAAACAAGTTATATCCTGGTTCTTTTCGGAATGTGAAGTTAACTCTCAAGGATAAGATTCGCTAGTGAAATTTCTATACAAAGTTTAGGATTGTTATTGACTTGGCAGAATAGCTGAGAGCCGCGCCTACTCAACTTGAATAATTATCCGTTAGAATGTTGCTAGGTACGGTCGAGGCTCTCTCGTGTGAAATGCAGTGAAGGGTGCTGTTGTGGAGGAAATATGGGGCTCGCAATAGCTGTAGCGCACAATACCTTCTCATTAGTTACGTGATTTACTCAGCATCCTTCTGTAGCACCACATTTCAAGAAGCTTCTACTCCCTTCGTCTCTGAACTGCTTATCGACTTCTGTACAAAACTACACTCCAGGAAAACGTCTCCAAACTAGGATGTGTACGGTCGAGGCTGTCGCGTGTGAAATGCAGTGAAGGGACTGTTGTGGAGGAAATATGGGGCTCGCAATAGCTGTAGCGCACAATACCGTAAGCTGCGATGACTGCTGTGTGCGCCGCTCGCTGCTTACAAATAAGACAACTTTAGGTCTATCTGAATTGACCTTCGCCAATCAAACTCTCCCTACGCCTTGATGAAGTCAAGGACTCCTATTCGCCCCTAGTCTAACTATTGGCGTGGTATACCGGTCAGATAACCAGTCCACCGCGATGCCACTCAAAAATTCGCTCGCAGACGTTTAACTATAACTCTGTCCACACCGCACAATAAGTGTGTCGGCCAACACAGTGAACAACGCTTAATCGCAAGGACTCAATATAGAGTCGCACTTCGATTCGCTCTCAACAGAGGTGCTCTCCCAGTGAAGTACTGAGGAGAGACTTGTTCCTCGCTCTTTGAGTACACGTACGAGCGCGCACGCTCTCGCTGCGTGTTCTCGCTCCAAGAGCGACAATGGAACGGCGCCTCTCCACGCCAGACGTGAAGGGGTATATTTTTCGGTCTCTTCCATTACTCCTTCAGCTCAAGGCGTCAGAAATATCGTCTGCCAGTCTCACAGAAGCTCTCCTGCAGATTCAGAAATGGTTCAAATGGCTCTAAGCACTATGGGACTTAACTTCTGAGGTCATTAGTCCGCTAGAACTTAGAACTACTTAAACCGAACTAACCTAAGGACAGCACACACATCTATGCCCGAGGCAGGATTCTAACCTGTGACCGTAGCAGTCACAGGTTAGTTGGGTTTAAGTAGTTCTAAGTTCTAGGGGACTGAGGACCTCAGATGTTAAGTCCCATAGTGCTCAGAGCCATTTTCAACCACACATATAGATCAATTGTCAATGCATAAACTGTATAGGGAGCCTGGCTAGGTCGTAGCTACTGACTTAGCTGAAGGCTATGCTAACTAGCGTCTCTGCAAATGAGGGCTCTGAAACTGTAACAAGTGAACCATTCCTATTGAAGTCGGCTGTAGAACTGGCCAGTGCGCTAGCTTGCCTCGTCAGACCAGCCGAGTGGCGGCGCTCGGTCTGCTAGCGTCGACAGTGGCGACTCGCGGGTCCGATGTGTACTGACGGACCGCGGCCGATTTGAAGCCTACAACCTAGCAAGTGTGGTGCCTTGCGGCGACACCACAGTTTGAACCTGCCAGGCAATTTAAAATCTACGTACTTAGTGTCTGAAACTGCGAAGAGTTGGATATAAGGAACATTTCGAAACAGGCCCAATAAACAAAGAAACTGTAAATAAAGATGTGTGAAGGAGACATTGCAACTCTTTTCTTACTCTGCGCTGCGATACACAGAGACAGAAAATGAATAACAGTGACGCTCGAGTAAGGTCTAAGTTGTAAGGGCCGTTGAAAGAAAGGAAGAGGAGAAAGGAGCGTGCGTTGTTTACGCGCGGGCTGGCGCTGCCGCTCGGTTGGGAAACCGCATTCCTGCCGCGCCGCCGCCGCGGCTGTCTCGCTGCACCCACCCACCCACCGCTGCCAGCTTCCGTCGTGACGCACGCGCAGCGCTCGTGGCTTCCTGGAACTGCAAAACAAGAGACGGGGTCGGCCGGACACTCCGCGTGCGCCGGCTGACACGGCGGGTCCGCCGCTCCCCCCACGTGTCCCATTATGCACGACACCCGAGCCCGGCACGGCAAAAGCGTCGCTCTCGCAAAGAAACCTCACGGAAAGGCGCTTGCGACACTCTCGCGCACTCTCACATTTATCAACCTCTTTTGTTTTGTGTCAGTACTATTTTATCCTTCCCTAAACTGTCAGTCATAAGTCTATATTTTGCTGTATTTACTTATTTTCTATGACACTGTGAAAGTTTTACTTAGAACCGAACGATGATGCGGACAGTGGAACTTGTAAGTTAGAACACCTAATTTCAGGTAACAAACTACTGCTTACTATCTTAGTTGTCGCGCGAACACCAACAATATAAAATAAATAATGTCTGGATAACGTAAGTAGATTGCGAGAAATTCCTTCAAAGTGAAACTTCATGTTAGCCAAACCCCCTACAGGACTGAATAATCTAATCCCAAACTATTATTGAAACAATAATTCAGATGATAATACGCCATCTCACACACATCCATAAGGCCACGTCTCATGAGTGCCACTGATCAACTGAAACCACTAACTACAACTGACTCACATCATACACCCAGCGCGCGCATCCTAGGAGCAATTAAAAAAAAAAAAAAAAAAAAAAAAATTGACGACAGACAAGGATTATGTTTTACCACTGGGCACAATGTAACCAGCTGGTGCTGCTGCGTGGTTATCGATACATCATCATCAATTTCGTATGAAGTTATTGGACCTTTAGACGCTGCACGCCGGCCGGGGTGGCCGAGCGGTTCTAGGCGCTACAGTCTGGAACCGCGCGACCGCTACGGTCGCAGGTTCGAATCCTGCCTCGGGCATGGATGTGTTTGATGTCCTTAGGTTTGTTAGGTTTAAGTAGTTCTAAGTTCCAGGGGACTGATGACCTCAGAAGTTAAATCCCATAGTGCTCAGAGACATTTGAACCATTTTTTTAGACGCTGCACCACTCATTCCACGTGGTCAGCTTTTAAAATGTAAACTTTTACGACCGAAATGTCACACTGATCAAACTATTACTGGCTATCCCTGTGATACAACGAATTTGTTGGAGAAACCCAGTTTCTACACCAACAGCGGAGGACACCTTCGAGAGCGGTTGTAGATTCAATGAAGATCTCGTTCACACGTTAGCTCTCTGCTGACCGAAGTAAAATTTCCTTTCTACGTGCTTCCTCTCAGAAGTTTGACTATACACGTTACCAAAAATTTAAAGCAGTGTTGTCCGTTCCCGGTTGTTTTCGTCCCCTACTGCTATCGCCCGACGCTGGCAATGGCGTCTCGTTTAATGATGTCTATCACCTCTCACTATAATCTATTGGAGTGTCCTAATGAATAAGCCTAATGAAAATATACGAGCGTACGGAAAATCAGCCCGGCAAATGTAACACTACCGCGTCATTCTCAACAGAAAGAAGTCCTCAAACGTAAAAACAACTTCTGATGCGTCCCAGTGAGTACTATCTATTACTGTTCACAATATACAGGGTGTAACTAAATTTCCTTTGTAGACTTTGAGGACATGTTCCTTACAGCAAAACAATAAAAAAAAGTTTAGTGCACATGGTCTCAAAAATGCATAAGTTAAGAGCTGCGGGCAGTTGCTCATCTTCGATACTGTGAAGCACATCTCGTCTACTGCAAGCTCCTTGCTTTCCATATTTCGGGAGGAGGTAGTATGGACCGAACTAGAAAAAAATCTCCAGTAAACATGGGCTCCAAAATCCATACCTTACGAGCTATGAATATGTTTTGGAGTAAGGAACGTTTTCTGAAAGTCTGTAAAGTGAATTTAGTTACGCTCGGTATATACAAATGACTTAGTAGTGACGTCGGAAGTTCCAAGTGGCTTTCTGCAGATGATGCTGCTGTATGCAGATAAGTCGGGTAGCTAGGAAATTGTAGCGAAATGCAGAGGATCCACGCTTGGTGCAGAAACTGGCAGTTGACCCTCAACATAAACAAATGTAACCTGTTGCGAATACACATTCAGAAAGACCACGTATTGTATGATTGCACGATTGCAGAACAATCACAGGAAACAGTTACATTTATAAAAATCTAGAACTATACGTACCGGGCGATTACAAGTGGAATTGCCTGCAGGTAACGATAATGCCAGACAGATTCATTGTGGAATCCTCAGCAGATGTAGCTCATCATCAAAGGAAGTAGCATACAAAAATCAATACTTGAATATTGCTCGTCGTTGTGGGATCCGTACCAGATAGAATTGATACAGGAAATAGAGACGATCCAAAGAAGAGCAGTGCAATTCGTTACAGATTCATTTAGGAACTAGGAGTTTGGTACGATGGACAGGTCGTTCCTGTCATTAATGAGGATAGGAAGAGAAGTTTTTTGAAGTTGGTCGTTAAAACGAAAGCGTCACTGAGATGCTCAGCCAAATCTAGTGGCAGACGCTGCAAGAGAGGCATTCTGTATCACGGTATGGTGTGCTGTTAAAGTTCCGAGAGCGCACGTTCCTAGAACACACAACTAATGTATTACTTCCTCCTACACGTATCTCGAGAGAAAAGACCAGAGAGATCAAGTTTCGATCCCACGCAGAGGCTTACCAGCGGTCGTTCTTCCCGCAAACCATTAGCGACTGGAACAGGAAAAGGCGAAGTGAATTTGCTACACGGCGTACCCTCCGCCACACGCCATAAAGGTGGCTTGATGAATATGGATGTAGATAACCGCTCGTCGCAGCCAAAATCTGAGTCTTATCAAATCGTATCTGTTGGTATTCTGGCTGCAAAAAGAGTTCCGAAACAGTTGCGCTATTTGTTTTCAACCCTCCTGAAGTTGCCCATATGTTCTTCTAGTCGTTTTCCTTCCTTTCCTTTAACTAATAACATAGCCGACGCAGCTGATGGTCAGGTAATGTTAAACCATTTAGCTATTTTGTTTGCCAATGACTGCATTCAAGCTTATGAACTATCTAGATGTACCGAGAATGAGATTTTCACTCTGCAGCGGAGTGTGTGCTGATATGAAACTTCCTGGCAGATTAAAACTGTGCGCCGGGCCGAGAGTCGAGCTCGGGACCTCTGCCTTTCGCGGGCAAGTGCTCTACCGTCTGAGCTACCCAAGCACGACTCACGCCCCATCCTCACGGCTTTGCTTCTGCCAGTACCGCGTCTTCTGCCTTCCAAACTTTACAGAAGCTCTTCTGCGAACCTTGCAGAACTAGCAGTCATGAAAGGAAGGATATTGTGGAGACATGGCTTAGCCACAGCCTGGGGGATGTTTCCAGAATGAGATTTTCACTCTGCAGCGGAGTGTGCGCTGATCGATAATACTATGCCGTATCGATTAATCGATGTTGTAACGATCGTCCAGCACCGATATTTGAATCATATGCGGCAGGGTAAATCTTAATCTGTGTCATTTTCTCAAATACGTATCTACCGTAAAAAAAAAAAAAAAAAAAAAAAAAAAACGGGAGACGGGAGTAGGCTTCAAAATTCACAAGAATGTAGAGTTCCCCTATAATACGGGAGCGTTGGCAACCCTAATTGGTGAGTATGACGTAACCGAACCGCGAACTCCATGGGAGACATACGACTGGTGCGTTTTTTAAGCCGTTGTACTCTTTTTCACCAGCACCAGAGTTCAAATTCTTGCCAGGCCGAGTTTCGTGTTCTATTGTTTCCCTAAGCCCTTTCAGCTGAATGCTGGGATGGTACTTTCCTCTCATCTGCTTGTCCAGCTGAGCTAGTGCTCCAGTGACTAGCGGCTGCCGAGACTGAGTAGACCATAACCTTGAGCACTAGCTTCCTGCTCGTAGCGGATCCTGCGGGGACAGGAAGTGTGGCACAGTGCTGGTATCACACGGGGCTGCGGAAGCCTCCCACGGATGACCCAGTTCGCCTCGCCGCTGGATAACCGACCCTCAGGCTCAACTTCCGACTGCGTCCTCCACATCACGCAGCCTCAAACTGTTAAACACACGTGCTCTCTCTGCTGGAATCAGGTGTCCCCGTAATCATTGATTGCCGTTAATAAGTTAATTCCAAATCCGATTATGAATACGTTAATGTTACATAGGTGAAATCATTTTGCTAATCCTGATACCTAGGCTGTCTATTGTGATAACCTCAGAACTAATGCGTCTGTCATATTTCTAAAACAATAAGCGAAATGTATTTCGGCTGGCGTCCGCAGCTCGTGGTCTAGTGCCTTGCGTTGCTGTCTCTGGCTCACTGGATTCCGGGTTCGATTCCCGGCCGGATTGACGAATTTCTCTGCCCGGGGAGTGGGTGTTTGTGTTGTCATCATTTCATTATCATTCGTAGAAGCGGCTAGATTGGACTGTGTAAAGACTGGAATTTTGTACGGGTGCCAATGACAGCGCAGTTGAGCGCCGTACAAACCAATCATTATCATCGACTGGCGGCTGATGTAGAAGCATAAGCTTATTATGTAACTTCCCTGTAAAACAATATTATATCTTTTACATCTTCTCTATGCAAGCCAGCTTATAAGGTGTGGCGGAGCGTATTTTGTGTACAACTGTCACCTCTCACCGCCCCCCCCCCCCTCCCCTTCCCCACACCTTTCGTGTTCCAGTCTTGAATGGTGAGCGATGTGACCGATTGTTGTTAGGGTTCCGTGTAAGCTAGAATGTTACTAATTTTACTTTCAAGGTCTTTTCACTACATGTGTCTAGGAGAAAGCAATAGGTTGGTTGACTCTCCTTGCAATGTACGCTCTAGGAAATTTTAATAGCAAACCACATGCTGAAGCACAACGCCTCTCTTCCAGCGCCTGGCACTGGAGTTTGATTAGCCTCTCTGTGACACCTTCGAACTTGCAAAACAAATGTATAACGTAAGGGGATGCTCTTCTCTGCATCTTCCCTATTTACTCTATTAGTACTAAGCGTTAAGAGTCCCGAACTGATAAACAGTTTTGAATTACCCGTCGAATGAGAGTTTTCTAAGCTACGAGGGTCACTCCAAAAGAAATGCACACTACTTTTGTAAAAACACAGTTTTCATTCTGCATGTGTGAAAGTTTTCAGTGCGTAGATACATCCTTCCCGCATGTTTTCAAACTTACAAGGGGAGGCCGCCAATTGTGAAATTCAGATTCGATTCATACTGTGCATAATAAAAGCTCATGGCCAGAGGTGTAATGTGGCAAAGCACCAAGATGCACTTCTCAGCCGTTGTCGAGAAAATCGACAGTTAAAAGAAACCGTTGCGGTGAAATACTCTCTACGATTAATAATTTTACGCAGCGTTGTGGCGCAGCGGTAAGCGCTCGGGTTCGTAATCCAGCGGTCGCCGGATCGAATCTCGCGCTATGCAACTTTTTTTTTAGTGTTTGTTTTTTGTAATTCAAATATATATATATATATATATAAGTCCCGGCAATCAGTTGCAACAATTATGTATATAATAAGTTGTTGAAAGTCGTTTGTCGTGGAAAAACTGGCGACTTCGAACATCACTATGTTTTCCGCAAACAAAGTTGTATTTCACAAATGTTAATAATTGTCTTCATAATGTAAACCACGTATAGTTAACGGAAGACGTAGAAACGATATTCCGAAACGAATACGTAAAGCGTAAGTCAAACGTTCGAATTAGAATACAGACCCCACGAACACAAATTTGCTGTGGCAGGTATGAAATATAAACTCCGTTACTCGCTCGTTACACTTGAAGGACAGATGTTGAATGGGCCGAAACGAATATATATATATATATATATATATATATATATATATATATATATATTTGAATTACAAAAAAACTAATAATAAAAAAAAATTGCATGGCGCGAGATTCGATCCGGCGACCTTCGGATTACGAACCCGAGCGCTTACCGCTGCGCCACGACGCTGTATAAAATTATTAATCGTAGAGAGTATTTCACCAAACGGTTTCTTTTAACTGTCGATTTTCTCGACAACGGCTGAGAAGTGCATCTTGGTGCTTTGCCACATTACACCTCTGGCCATGAGCTTTTGTTATGCACAGTATGAATCGAATCTGAATTTCACAATTGGCGGCCTCCCCTTGTTAGTTCAACCTGTTCCCGTGAGTGGCGTCGTCACAGCCTGTCTTCCAGATGGCTGCTACACTTGACGTTCGTCAGAAGCAACGTGCTGTCATAGAATTCCTGTGCTGTGAAAACGAGACAGTGGGAAACATCCACAAGAGGTTGAAAAAGGTGTATGGAGATGCTGCTGTCGATCGCAGTACATTTAGTCGGTGGGCAATCAGATTACGTGATGAAAGCGGTTACGGCAATATTGAGGACTGTCCTCGCAGCGGCAGGCCTCGTACTGCACACACTATAGACAATGTGCAGAGAGTTAACGAATAGGTGACTGCTGACAGACGCATCACAGTGAACGAATTGTCACGCTACTTTGGGATACGGGAAGGAAGTGTTTGCAGAATACTGGAAGTGTTGGCGTTAAAAAAGGTTTGTGCCAGGTGGGTTCCCAAAATGTTGACATTGGCTCACAAAGTAACAAGAAAACCAGCATGCAGCGAACATTTGGAACAGTACGAGAGTGGTGGAGATGAATTTCTTGGAAGAATTGTGACAGGTAATGAAACATGGATCCATCATTTTTCACCAGAGACGAAGAGGCAATCAATGGAGTGGCATCACACAAATTCACCCAAGAAAAAAAAATTCAAAACCACACCTTTTGCTGGAAAAGTTATGTCTACGGTTTTCTTCGATTCCGAAGGACTTTTGCTTGTGGACATCATTCCAAGTGGAACCACCATAAATTCTGATGCATATGTGACGACACTGAAGAAACTTCAAGCTTGACTGAGTCGTGTTCGATCACATCGGCAAAAGCAGGATGTTTTGCTGTTGCACGACAATGCACGGCCACATGTCAGTCAAAAAACCATGGAAGCGATCACAAAACTCGGATGGACAACACTGAAACAGCCGCCTTACAGTCCTGACCTGGCTCCATGTGACTATCATCTCTTTGGGAAACTGAAAGACTCTCTTCGTGGAACAAGGTTTGAAGATGATGACTCCCTCGTGCACGCTGCCAAACAGCGGCTCCAACAGGCTGGTCCAGAAATTTACCGTGCGGGTATACAGGCGCTGGTTCCAAGATGGTGTAAGGCAGTTGAGATGGATGGAAATTATGTGGAGAAATGAAAATATTGTTCCTAAAGGATGTATCTACACACTGTAAAACTTTCAAACATGTAGAATAAATGATGGATTCAAAAAAAACATAGTGTGCATTTCTTTTGGATTGACCCTCGTACTTCCTTGGGGAGGGGGGGGGGGTCCCTGTACCACTACTCACTACTAGTCATTTCCTTTCCTGCTCCGCTCTCGCAAATAGAGTTAAGGAAAAATGTCTATATGCCTCCGTATGAGCGCTAATTTCTCGAATCAAGCGCAGTGCGTGTTGACGGCAGTGGAATCTTTCGGCTGTCAGTATCAAATGCCGGTTCTCCAAATTTTCTCCATAGTGTTTCTCGAAAAGAACGTCGCCTTCCCTCCAGGGATTCCCGTTTGAGTTCCCAAAGCATCTCCGTGACACTTACGTGTGGTTCGAACCTACCAGTAACAAATCTAACAGCCCCCGTGTGAAATTGCTTCGGTGTCTTCCCTCAATCCGACCTGGTACGGATCCCAAACACTCGAGCAATATTCGAGAATATGTAGCAAGTGCGGTCCCCTTTATAGGTGAACCACTCATAAAGTTCTCCCAATAAACCGTAGTCGACCATTCGCCTTCACCACCGCAGTTCCATTTCATATCGCGTTGCAACGTTAGGCCCAAATATTTAGACTTGACTGTGTCAAGCAGAACACTGGTAATACTGTAACGGAACATTATAGGTTTGTTTTTCCTATTCATCCGCATTTTTCCACATTTAGAGCTAGCTGCCATAGCCATCCCCAGCCAGAAATTTTGTCTTTAATCGTCTCCTATCTTCCTGCAGTCACTCTGTACCTTACCGTGCACCACGGCGTCATCAGCAAACAACCGCAAATCGGTTCCCACCCTGTCGGCCAAATCGTTTATGTATAAAGAGAAAACAACACTTCCCAGAGGCACTCCTGACGATACCCTTGCCTCTGATGAACACTTGCCTTCGACGACAACATACTGGGTTCTGTAACTTGAGAAGTCTTCGAGACACTCACATATCTGTGAACTTATTCCACATCCCCCTACCTTCATTAACAGCCTGCAATGGGGTACCGTGTCAAGTGCTTTCAGGAAATCTTGAAATATGCAATCTGCCTGTTGCCCTTCATCTATAGTTCGCGGTATGTCATGTGGGAAAAGGGCAAGCTGAGTTTCGCACTAGCTACGCTTTCTGAAACCACGCTGATTCGTGGACGTAACCTACTCAGTCTCAAGAAAGTTTATTATATTCGAACTGGGAATACGTTCAAGGATTCTGCACCAAACCCAAGTTGGGGATATAGGTTTGTAATTTTGCGGGTCGGTTCTTTTACCCTTCTTATATACTGGAGTCACCTGCGCTTTTTTCCAGTCGCTTGGGACTTTGTGGTGGGTGAGAGATTCACGAAAATAGTCAGGGGTCAGTGCCGTAGAGTACTCTTTATAAAACCGAATTGGGATTCCATCTGGACCTGGTGATTTATTTGCTTTCAAATGTTTCAGCTGTTTGTCTGCGCCAGGGATGCTTATTACTGTGTCGTCCACACGGGAGTCTGTCAGATGGTCAAATGACGGCGTGTTTGTACGATTATCCTGTGTGAACGATTAATTGAATGTGAAATTTAAAACTTGAACTGTCACACCGGACTGGTCAAGAAAGGACTAAATGCAAAAGTTAGACCCATTTAGTGATTGTATATGTTACCGACGACTGGTTTCAGATGGTCCTTCCACATTTACAGCTCCGGCGCATACTCCCAAATATTTATTGGGTGCGACTGTTTCAATCGCTTATTTGGCTGTCGTGTGTCGGCTCTTACAGCTTGTTTGTACGGAATACGTTACTTTGTTTATGTCGAAGGTCGACTGTCAATAAGCGTCGAGCATCTCCAGGTCTTCCAAGTCCACGTTATTCTGCCTGTCATTTGTTCGAGAAAAGTCGCCATATTTTACTGTTTTCTTGTACAGAGAACTTTCGATAGGTAGCGTTATAAATACGGACTTTTCGTCGAATTGGAAGCTGGTTTACATTTGGAAGCAGAAATATTAAGGCTGAAGAATGAACAAGTAAAACGTCCTTGTAGCTAGTGCAAGTGTGATAATTAGTCAAGAGTGATCAGTTGATTGTGAAGTACTAATAATAGTAATTCATAGTAGTTTCTCAGTAAAACTAGTGTTACGAGACTCGTACTAATATTTTTACTAATAACGTGACAATAGCTTTGATGCGTATAACTCTGGTAATAGTCACTTTCGAGAAGATTCCTAAAAACGCATTGTTAGTATATAGGCTCTCTATCGAATGCACTAGAAAGGAACAGAATCGACAATAAAAGTTCCACACATAAAATTGCCAGATGACTTGATCATTGGAAACTTGCCCTTATATTATACGTCATAAGGTACATATTGGCTTTTCTCTTCCACAGTAGGTATTTGTTCACTCTCCGTAAAAGCCTGGAAGCGAACATTCTGGTAGCGAATGTTCTCGAAACAACCGAGCCACATATATGAGGGAAGTACAGTCGCTGCCAGGTATTCAATTTGAAAGCTACAATCGTCGCGATAACTTGGAAGTGTTAAAAAGTGAACAAGTGCGATTATTGGCTATTACCACGGACCTCAGCCGGTGTTGTGCTTAGTGATACTAGAAAAACGCGGAGTGTGACCGTGTGTGTTTTAGTGCCAAGTGTATCGGTGTTGCATTTTTCAGTGCGAAGAAAACGTTTATTCGAGAATTAAACTTTGCATGTGACTTGATTATTTTTTTATTACGGTAAAAGTAAAGATAGCTCAAGATATCTTTTAGTGTCCCCTCCCTGAGGTTTTTCTGTATCCGCCACTGCGCGGGAGTCGTAGTTCTCTCCACGAGAGACTTTACCCTCTGAGAAGGTGGTCCCTGTCAGTCTGCTGTCATTGTCGACGAGGCAGTGAACTCAGATAGTGCGTGTGTTACAACAGTGAGTCTGCAGCTATCATATAATATCCCCATGTAGTACTTCCCAAAGAGGTGAAAACGTTCTAGAGACAGAGTTCCTGCGCTTGCCCCTAATACGGAGCAAAACATGTTCATTAATCACGTAGAAATAGAAGTTGGCAGTGTACGTCATTGTTGTCGTCCTCTCGCTGGGCAGGGGTCTGCGACGCGTGTAAGGAAAGCCGGTGACACTTGCCGGACAGCGGTTCTGCTGCGCAGGAGTCTAAGAGGAGACATTGCTTGTCAAGCTGCCGCCTGCGGCGACAGGAAAAACTGTACCTTCACACGGCAGCGAGTTTACACGTATGTGTGTTTGTGTGTGGGTGGGGGGGGGGGGGTGTCCAGTTACTTTCGACTGGCAACCTTGCACCATAATTCATACTTCTAATGGCACATTCAGCCGACATGGACATCATCGGCTTGCTATAAACGATCGATTGGCCACGTTCATATTTCACTGGCGGGCGTACTTGAGGTACGACCTGAGGACAACACATTCGACCAGTGAGTAAATGTGTGTGTGTGTGTGTTTATGGCTGAAGAGGACGTAATTAACCCAGTTTCGACCGGAAAAGTCAGCAAAAGCATTTATTATTCGTTTTTTAATTCAAGACTCCTTTTTCCTGCTTCGATAATAATTAATTACGTTCCAGACGCATTTTGCTTTTTATGTTAAAGGTATCTTCTAGATTCAATTCACACCATACTTTTGCTCTAGCTGTATGTCAGAATAAATGCACTGAAGCTGCCCTTTAAATAAAAAGCGAAACGCGCCTGGCACGTCAATAAATATAATGCTGCAGCAAGAAAAAGGCGTCTTGAATATATAAATACATATATTATTTGAGTTCCATCAACTAGCTATGCACAAAACGAAGCAGTTTCTCATCATTTTTTTTTAAAAAATTTGTAACGCTTGACCCAAACAGAATAACAATATTATCATGAGTTTGGACGATCACAGTATTACTGGTAGCTTTCGCTTATTCCCTTTTATTATGAAATGCTGAAATTCAGTGAATAATCGAAAGTGATTCATTCCATCTGTCCAAAAATTTGAATACGGAAAATTTGTGGTAAAGTCTTATGGGACCAAACTGCTGAGGTCATCGGTCCCTAAGGTTACACACTATTTAATCTAACTTAAACTAACTTACGCTAAGGACGACACACACACACACATGCCCGAGGGAGGACTCGAACCTCCGACGGGGGGGAGCCGCGCGGACCGTGACAAGATACTCTAGACCGCGCGGCTATTTGAACACATTACAACGTTTTGAATATTCACATTCCTTATGTATTCTGGAACTGCAACCCTTGGATGCAGTTCTTCCATTCAACAATCAGACTTGCTGTCACTGACACTTGTAGACAAAGTGAAATAAAACAATCACTCTAAACAACCTAGGTTTCGAGAGAGCACTGATGAGTGATCTCAATTGAAATACGATCCCGTTTTCCCTCCAAATGTTGAATTAATAAAAAGCGAAATATGATGACAGCGTGAGTACAATGAATCAGCTTTGCTGAATATTTTTCGCTAAAACATTTGCGAATGTCTCATGCTAACAAGAACTGAAATTGTAGAAAAATGCAACGAATAGTTAACGATGGAGTTACTGAGCTACGGTTTAGGAGGTATACAGTCATTGTTTTTTAAACGCAAGAGCTATTGTTCTCATACACAAGGTATAATGAATTTTTAAGCATAAAATCTGTCTTCCCGAGAAAAAAAAGCAAGTTTTATCTTGTAACATATACCAACGAGATTTAGTCTCGTACATACCGTTAGACAATCAAGGGGGGAATGTAGCTTTTAATTACTGCTGTCTCCACGACAATATAAATTTCCGTCTGCCTGTTTGCCCCTACTTGTTTGGTAACTGCAGGCTTTTCTTTGAGGCGTACGACAGGTTAATTAAGCACAGTCTCTCACATGAGTCTGCCAGCTTTATAACAAAGTTTTGTAGCTACATACCAAAAGGCGTCGTCCATATCAGTCTTGATGTGTTAGTGTCGGACGAAGTTATCTTTAAAATACCGTACCTACACTACGAGTTTTGTCCTCAGTTCCTTTTCTTTCGTTTGAAGCAGTTTTGCAGACTAAGACTACTTGTTGAACCCCTTCGAAAGATGAAAGTGGCATACAAACTAAATTTCCACGAACAATGCGTTGCTTTCGCAACTTTTCGCAGTGTCTTCTTACGTCTAAGACAAGATCTTAATCAGTACTCTTAGCTTCCAGAGAGACTTCCATCAAGATAACTCTCGCATAATTTGGGAAGACAATAATGCGTCTTATGTTTCGCAGTAGTCTTTAAAAAATTAAAAGTTCCAAGGAACAATAAGCAGCGCATTCTCTGCGGAATGATTTTCCTGTGTCCTACTATTGTGATCTAAGTTGTACCCACAGAACTTCCAACGTTTATTTCGACGACTGTCTTTCGCAGCAGGTGTTAAAATAAGTTTTGTTTCGAATGTTTCCTTCTTGCGCGTACTGCAAACTGAAAATGTTTTCCCAAGACGCATGTAGTTTTTGTTGGTTAAGAAACATCTGTGTAATACTATTAACATTACGAATACAGAATACTTTCAATTTTTCAAGAACTACACATGTAAAATTTTTGTTTAATAGAAATATTTTATACGAGCCGTTGGCATCGGAACATGTAACAAGGAAGAGTAAAAGCCATAAGCAACTAGCAATATCAAATCTCTTCCCAAATCAACTTTTTTCAATTTGTGGTAAACGGAAGATTAGTTATTATAGACTCACAGTGTTTACAGTATAGCCGCTGACGATTCTTAGTAAAAGCGGAACGCTTTCGATGAAAGCAACCCACAATTTGCGGTACACTGAAGACGAAAAAAAAAATATCCGTCAACAAAGTTTTTTCTTGTTTCCATTTTGTAAGGTTGTAAGGAGAGCTGTAAGTGATCGCTGTAGTTTGAAGGATTGTTTAGTCATGCCTACGTCTTATGGCGGAATAACTGTTTGAAGACGTCTAAGTACGTTAATAGCGACGTGTTAATCGTATTGTCGTCTTCTTGCTAGACGAGAATTACGTAAGGAAATGCTTAGCACTCACCCGGATGTCGAACCCAAGAATAGCGATTATGGCTCTATGGTACTTGCAAGTTTTGTCTACTGAAAACAGCTTCTTTTGTAGTGGCTATCTAAAATGCACCGTTCGTAATACGACGAAGTTTTCTCTTAGCACGTTCCACTGACCGAATGAGATTGAAAATTTCTTAAAACGCTGTCGTGCTGTTAGAAAAAAATCTATCACGAAACGCCCAACACGTCTTTAAACGTTTATTCAATCACCCTGGTTTGGCAAAGAGCCTAAGGAAATGAAAAGTGTCGACAAATTAGTCTGACGAGGCTCTGTCAAAAGTCTCCTTCACCTAATTATTCCCTCAGACCATCACAGAGTCTTCTGCTGAGTGGTTACCTTGCATGTGACAAAGTCCTCGAAGAGTTCTTGAGATCCTGGAGGTGTACGAAATTTTCATACGTAGTCTGTACACCAGTGGTCTCAGTGAAATTTCAGGATAGTTGACTCCCCTAAAATCGGATGGCAGTATATAATGCAGCCCACCCCTCAGCCTGCTTTAGGTTTTCTGTGGTTACGTAAAGGCACTTGAAGAGAATGTCGGAATGTTTCCTCCAATAAATACATGTTCTATTTCCTTTATTTTTGTCTACCTGAACTGGTACTCAGTCTTTTGTAGCTTCCAGAAATAGGAGATATTATAAGGTAATTTTCCTTTCTTTTCCTTTAAATGATTCCCTGAACATATGTCTATTAACAATTTTTTTGAAAAATAAATATCCTCTCCTGTCTGAACAGGTTATAACTCCACCGCACAGCATTCTTTCTAATACTGATGAAGTACCTACCATTCGTCCACAGACCCAACCGCTCCTTAGACACGTTGCATCTCACTGCTTGCATTTTTGTGCCAGAATTTCAGTAGAAGCACGGTTTACTCCGATACTTACTGCCAGGCTAGAATTTACAGCTTGACTCCTTGTCAAGAGTGCCTTCAACTTTGGACGAATATTGCCCCACCTTCAAACACACAATCTTCCTCCCTGTAAAGAAAAACCCTCTCTTGTTGGTGCTGGATTCCTGTCTTACGCAATGCACTGCACAAGTAAATGCTGCTTTGAAGAACAAGCATCACGCTGATCATTTTGGCAGATTTCCATTGGCTTGGTGGACAATTTGATGATTGGAGGCGGTGTCCAAAGAAGAAAATATGTGGATGAGCTAACGGGGAGGTGGAGGGCCGAAGGCAAACATTCGAGTGGAGGTTCGTCTTCCTTCACAACTGTTGTTACTGACCCACGTCAGCGCTGAAATGCCACAGAGGATTACTGTGCACTGGACTCTCCCTCTTCCTAGGGGTCCCCGCGGCCACAGCTTTGTTTTATTTATATTGACGATTTGATCATTACTTACTTGGAGGCATCTATTTCGGGTTCTTCGACCGACGGTTCTTAGATTGGTGATCCGACGTTTTGGCAGTACGAGTGGCTAACAAACAATTGCTTTCCATTGCTGTATCTACACACACATTCTGCAAACCACCGTATGGTGCGTGGTAGAAGTTACCCTGTACCGCGATCTCTCTAATCTTATCTTCATAGTCCTCAAGCGAATGTACGTTGGAGGCAGTAGAATCGTTCCGCAGTCAGCCTCAATTACCGTTCCCTGAATTTTCTCAATGATTTTGCTCGAAAATAACGTCGCTTTCCCTCTAGTGATTTCCTTGAGTTCCCGAAGTGTCTCCATAATACTTGCGTAGTGTTCGAAACTACCGGTAACAAATCTACCAGGCCATCTCTGAACTGCTTCGATGTCTTTCTTTAATCCGACCTGGGGATATTCCTAATCAAACAGCTGTCAGTCAAAAAACCCAATCAGACGCATCCAGGCAATGTGTCAAGCAATGGCTGTGACAGTCTGGACGATTAGGTTTATTTATTTATTTTCCCGCCGCCACAGCCGTCGGTCAGCATGAGGAAAGTCATACATGCCTTCTGTTTACGAATCGAGTAAACTTAGTTCTGCGTGTACTCGTAATTTTTACTGTGTATCGAGTTTGCTGAGATGGACGTTTCGAAACATATGCAGAAGTTACCTAAACGAGCGTGAGAAAGCGCCTACAAACCACATGTTGGCTGCCCGTTGAAGCAGACCAGCTGGCGTTAATGCGGTACGCGTATTCGATTCGGGTCTGCGTCACCTCCCCGCCTCTCATGCAAGCACGCTGCGCTATGAGCTATACAAGTGGATCTTCTTTGTATTATCCATGCAGGAAATGATTTTAAATATCGAATCTCCTTCCACGGTTTTTTTTCTCTTTTCCTTCAGTTTTCTTGTCTATAGACACGCTTTTGCAACACAGTCGCAGTACTGTTGACTCCCGTTTGAAACGGGAGGCATCAGACAATTCTTAGACGAAGTTGCGCAACATTTCATAATAGACGTGGCCTTCAGATACTTTCTTCGCGATGTAGAAAAAACTTCGTCGATTTTGTACTACTTTTGATTTTCTCATTGTTAAACATCTCTTATCAAGATGTGACCAACGGAGAGAGAGTTGTACCTGACTGAACATTTTCGCACAGCATCATGTTTATGGGAAGTTAGTAATTCCGAATATAAAAATCGCAACAACAAAAAATTTACTGTCGAAGTACTGGCCGAAAAATACTGAGTATCAGTGAGTGATATAGAAAAAAAAAAGAAAAAAAACATCCAGTCTTCTAATTCAAAGTCGAAAGTAAATTACAGCCGAAAAAAGGCCCCTCCAGAAACAGTTCGCGTATTCCTCAATGTTTCTTTTGATTTCTTTCACTGTCCAGTATTACCACTATAAAAGCCGCGATCCCAACAAGGTCAGCCGTATTTAGCAAATATGGAGGAAACGGGCATTCAGCTGTGTACACGAGACAAAATATCTAGACTATCTATATACGAGGGCGAGTCAAATGAAAACCTTAAATATATTTTTTATTTATTATTATTGTGCAGAAGCGGTACAAAAATGTATCACTTTTCAACATAATCTCCCCCATGCTCAAAGCAAGTTCTCCAGCGCTTACAAAGTGCATAAATTCCTTTAGAAAAAAATTCTTTTGGTATGCCGCGCAACCACTCATGCACCGCGTGGCGTACCTCTTCATCAGAACGGAACTTCTTTCCTCCCATTGCGTCTTTGAGTGGTCCAAACATATGTAAATTACGTGGGGCAAAAGGTCTGCTGAGTATGATGGATGAGGAAGACACTCAAAATGCAGGTCTGTGATTGTTGCAACTGGTGTACGGGCAGTGTGGGGCCTTGCATTGTCATGTTGCAAAAGGACACCTGCTGACAGCAATCCACGTCGCTTTGGTTTGATTGTAGGCCGCAGATGATTTTTTAGGAGAGCTGTGTATGATGCACTGGTGACAGTGGTCCCTCTAGGCATGTAATGCTCCAAAATGACGCCTTTTTCGTCCAAAAAGAGAGTCAGCATAACCTTCCCTGCTGATGGTTCTTTTTGAAACTTGTTTGGTTTTGGTGATGAGGAATGGCGCCATTCCTTGCACGCTCTCTTCGTTTCCGGTTGGTGGAAGTGAACGCAGGTTTCGTCCCCAGCAACGATTCTTGCAGGGAAGCCATCGCGTTCTAGTTCAAAGCGCCGAAGGAGTTCTTCACAAGCATCATCTCGTCGTTCTCTCATTTCAGGAGTCAGCTGCCGTGGCACCCATCTTGCAGACACTTTGTGAAACTGGAGCATATCAAGCACAATGTGGTGTGCTAACCTATGACTAATCTGTAAACATGCTGCAATGTCGTTCAGTGTCACTTGGCGGTTTTCCTTAACTACTGCAATGTTCTGTGGAGTCACAACTCGTTGTGCCTGACCTGGACGAGGAGCATCTTCCACTGAAGTCACACCATTTGCGAACTTCCTACTCCATTCGTAGACTTGCTGTTGTGACAAACATGCACCACCGTACTGAACCTCCATCCGTCGATGAATTTCAATAGGTTTCACACCATCACTACGCAAAAACCGAATAACAGAACGCTGTTCTTCCCTGGTGCAAATCGCAAGTGGGGCTTGCCATCTTTATACTAATACTGCAACGATATGAGTGCATCTGCACTATGCTGCCACCTACAGGCCATTCTGCACGCTGGCGCTTACCAACTTACAGGATAACGGCGCGAAATTTCGATTTGTTATTACAAATTTAGGGTTTTCATTTGACTCACCCTCGTATGTTGTCTAGATACATCTACATCTACATTTATACTCCGCAAGCCACCCAACGGTGTGTGGCGGAGGGCACTTTACGTGCCACTGTCATTATCTCACTTTCCTGTTCCAGTCGCGTATTGTTCGCGGGAAGAACGACTGCCGGAAAGCGTCCGTGCGAGCTCAAATCTCTCTAATTTTACATTCGTGATCTCCTCGGGAGGTATAAGTAGGGGGAGGCAACATATTCGATACCTCATCCAGAAACGCACCCTCTCGAAACCTGGACAGCAAGCTACACCGCGATGCAGAGCGCCTGTCTTGCAGAGTCTGCCACTTCAGTTTGCTAAACATCTCCGTAACGCTATCACGCTTACCAAATAACCCTGTGACGAAACGCGCCGCTCGTCTTTGGACCTTCTCTATCTCCTCTGTCAACCCGACCTGGTAAGGATCCCAAACTGATGAGCAGTACTCAAGTATAGGTCGAACGAGTGTTTTGTAAGCCACCTTCTTTGTTGATGGACTACATTTCCTAAGGACTCTTCCAATGAATCTCAACCTGGCACCCGCCTTACCAACAATTAATTTTATATGACCATTCCACTTCAAATCGTTCCGCACAAATACTCCCAGATATTTTACAGAAGTAACTGCTACCAGTGTTTGTTCCGCTATCATATACAATAAAGGATCCTTCTTTCTATGTATTCGCAATACATCACATTGGTCTATGTTAAGGGTCAGTTGCCACTCCCTGCACCAAGTGCCTATCCGCTGCAGATCTTCCTGCATTTCGCTGCAATTTTCTAATGCTGCAACTTCTCTGTATTCTACAGCATCATCCGCGAAAAGCCGCATGGAATTTCCGACACTATCTACTATCTCATTTATATATATTGTGAAAAGCAATGGTTCAAATGGTTCAAATGGCTCTGAGCACTATGGGACTCAACTGCTGTGGTCATAAGTCCCCTAGTACTTAGAACTACTTAAACCTAACTAACCTAAAGACATCACACACATCCATGCCCGAGGCAGGATTCGAACCTGCGACGGTAGCGGTCGTGCGGTTCCAGACTGTAGCGCCTTTAACCGCTCGGCCACTCCGGCCGGCGAAAAGCAATGGTCCCATAACACTCTCCTGTGGCACGCCAGAGGTTACTTTAACGTATGTAGACGTCTCTCCATTGAGAACACCATGCTGTGTTCTGTTTGCTAAAAACTCTTCAATCCAGCCACACAGCTGGTAAGATATTCCGTAGGCTCTTACTTTATCAGGCGACAGTGCGGAACTGTATCGAACGCCTTCCGGAAGTCAAGGAAAATGGCATTTACCTGGCAGCTTGTATCTAATATTTTCTGGGTCTCATGAACAAATAAAGTGAGTTGGGTCTCACAAGATCGCCGTTTCCGGAATCCATGTTGATTCCTACAGCGTAGATCCTGGGTTTCCAGAAACGACATGATACGCGAGCAAAAAACATGTTCTAAAATTCTACAACAGATCGTCGTCAGAGATATAGGTCTATGGTTTTGCGCATCTGCTCGACGACCCTTCTTGAAGACTGGGACTACCTGTGCTCTTTTCCAATCATTTGGAACCTTCCGTTCCTCTAGAGACTTGCGGTACACGGCTGACAGCAGGGGGGCAAGTTCTTTCGCGTACTCTGTGTAGAATCGAATTGGTATCCCGTCAGGTCCAGTGGACTTTCCTCTGTTGAGTGATTCCAGTTGCTTTTCTATTCCTTGGACACTTATTTCGATGTCAGCCATTTTTTCTTACCTTAAGAGCCAGAAATACTGCAACCGGTTGTTTGACTTTTATTTAGCGGGCAACAGGACTCTGCTCTGGTCGCTGCTGTTGCCGTATCTGGCCCGCCTGCTTTGTCGGCCGGTGAAGGTTGCCTCTTAGACGGGAGACAGCCTCCAGGGAGAGTTCGCGCAGGTCCGGGCAGCGCCCGGTGTGTGAAACCCGAGCGGATCGAGCAGCGCCCGCAGCTTCATCAGGTATGCGCGCGGTGGCCGCTACGAGGCGGATGCGAGGCCCGTCCTCTGCGCCTGGAGGAGCAGCGCCTTACGCAACGGCGACCTTTCTGACCAGCTGTTCGGATTCGCCGCTCGGAGGAGCGGCGCGGCGCGGCGGGTCGGAAAAAAAGCGAAAGGACGGGCTGGCTTGTTTATGCGCGGCCGTTTAACCGGCCATTATACCTGTCGGGGGCGGCGGTTAATTGCCGCGCCAAAGAAAATATCCCGTGCGGTAGCTACAGCTGTCAGGCTACTAGAGGCCAGCTGGCCAACACCAGGAGGTTTGCCAAAGGAAAAAAGAGTACGCTCTGGATGTCTTCTCGAGAGATAACCACATGCCGTCTATTGAGAAGAGTGGTCGGCTTATTATAGCCTCCTATTAATTTTAGCACATCGCATCCGGTTTCGATCACAAAGTGACCATCGGGGTTCTATACGTCATAGGCAGCACTTGCGAACAAAGATTTCGCGACGTGCTTGGTTCACCAAATACCGCCCCTGACGTATACAACGTGTATCATACACAACAGCGAAAAGTGACACGGATGTACGCATACGATAATGGGAGCGAAAATGTTCCAGTAAACACGGGTTCGCAAAAGAGCTGTTTGCGAGATAACTGGTAACGTTTGGTTATGAGTCACTGACTTCAGTATGCAGTACAACTAAAGTACAAGTGTATTTTAATTGGAAACTTAATCTAAAAGTTTACATCTGCTGGGCTCTAATTTCACCCTATCGACGCCGATCTGTTACGATCCTAGCACGTTGTCTCAGAACATGTTGGGTGCTTGCTGTCATACCTACTCGATCAAGACTCCAAGAGCAGTACTCTAGACCTGGTCGGACCAATATCTCCTATTCTGTTTTACTGATACACTGCGCTTCTTGAGAACCCACCCGACAGGTTTGGGTATTACAATAACCTTCCCTACTACAGCTTAGGCACAGTTCCTATTGCTTTGTACATTAGTTCTCTAAGTACCGTGTACACAAGATATGAGGTGCTCTATATTTTTACCACTAGACTTGTAACCGAATACTATCGTGTTCTTTCTCTCTTGTTGTAGGAATTACCAAGCATTTTTTCAGATACTAGCGCAGAACCCGGCAGTGACCATGTGTGCGTTTATTCCAATCTTTTATTAGTCCATATCCACCACCTATTCCAATCTTTTATTAGTCCATATCCACCACCCCCCTGCCCTCTCCATCTCCAGCACCCGTCCATCCATTCCTACCCCTTTGTCAGTCCAACTCTTCCCCTTTCCTTTCTCTGTCCATCTCCTCCCATCCACTCTCTCTGTCCATCACGTCCCCTTCCTGTTCTGTATCCACTTCGTCCTCACCCTGTGTCTTTTCAGGGCTCCTCCGCCATGCCAGTGTCTTTCTCTTCCTCGCCCTGTCTCTGTTCATCTCCTCCCTTCCCCCCCCCCCCCCCTCTCTCCCCATCTCCTCTTCGCTTATCTCTGTCCACCTCCTCTTGCTCCTCCTCCTATCTATGCCTATTGCCTCCTTCCCCTCACTGTCTGTCCATGTCCGAGTCCTCCCTTCTCTCTCCGCCATATGACGCTCACCCCAATAGGAAGCGAGTGGTTCTTTCCAGATAATAACTAATATGTCAAATTTCGCACCTATTTAACATATTTCACAGGTATTTCTACACTTATTTCATTCTAGCGAATTTCACCCTGCAGTTTCATTTCAACGCAACTTAATATTTATGACGCCGTATTTCCTCAACTATCAGCTGAACAATGATATAATTTTGCAGGTACATCCAGTGGTGTTTGTGCCTGCTGTCTGCGAAATGTGTCGTGAATGCAGTAGCAAGGAAGTGAAAAATGAAAACGTGACGCATGATGTCGCAGGTTTTCAGGCATCTCAGTGAACTGTGTGTCGTTCGGTGATAGATTTTTGTAGATATACTGAGTGGTAAATGTCGATACTGCCTGTGAAAAGTGTTGCAAGTAGAGTTAGTAGCAATAAAGTAATAAATTTAAATGTCATGCACGATGCGGCAGTTTTTGACGCCTTAAGTGTTTGTGACGTCATATCTCCTGAACCAAGTGTCGTACAGTGATGTAATTTTTCTGGTACATTCAGTGATATATGTGAATTCTGTCTGTAAACTGTGCCACAACTACAGTTAGTAGCAAATAAGTAATAAATTAAGACGCCATGCTTCATGTGCCTTTTTTAATGTTTAAACAGCGAAAATGTAGTAAGTGATAAACTGTTTTCCTTTCACGATTTCTTTGTTACTGTCAGAGACAAAAAATTTCGTAAAGGTTTGAAATTATGAACAAAGTTTGTTGTGACTTTGTAAGTGCTCTCATAATCAAATACTGGATGACTAAAGCTGGGTATTCTCGTGTCGTGGGCCACAATGCTTTTACACCCCCACTTCTTTGAAAGGTTGGTGATTCATATCCTGCCAGTGGTTCTTTCCAGACAGTAACTGATATGTGTATCAAGTTTGGTTGAAATAGGTCATGTGGTTTAGGAGGAGTTGCGGTGGAACACACATATACGCATACATACTTATATATATACCCAGATTTTTTAGAATTTGTGTGGATGAAGAGGCCGGACGTTGTTGCCGAGCAGTTCTAGGCGCTTCAGTCTGGAACAGCACGACCGCTACGGTCGCAGGTTCGAATCCTGCCTCGGGTATGGATGTGTGTGATGTCCTTAGGTTAGTTAGGTTTAAGTAGTTCTACGTTCTAAGGGACTGATGACCTCAGATCTTAAATCGCATAGTGCTCAGAGCCATTTGAGCCATTTGAGCCATTTGTGGATGAAGACAGCTTACATTCTTTATGCGCAGTGGGAATTTTATCCAAGTCTTCCCACATTCCTTTACGATAGTCCAAAGAAGATACAAAGCTTGCACAAAAATATGGAAACGCCGCGAGAAATGCGTGCTACATAAAATGCAGACACTGGCCAAGTGTGGAGGTGGCGCTGTTGAGTTGATCACGAACAGCACTCATGCAACGCCCTCGACACCTTGCGGCGGCGGTTGTTGTATGTGCTTCCGTACCCAAGGCGAGCGAAGTTCAAATGTTTCAAATGGCTCTAAGCACTATGGGACTTAACATCTGAGGTCATCAGTCCCCTAGACTTAGAACTACTCATAGATAACTAACCTAAGGACATCACACACATCCGTGCCCCAGGCAGGATTCGAACCTGCGACCGTAGCAGCAGCGCGGTTCCGGACTGAAGCGCCTAGAACCGCTCGGCCACAGCGGCCGACGTGAGCGACGTGTTTGGTGTTTCGAGAGGTCCCGTATCGAAGATTTATGCCGCATACTGGGAAAACGGAGAAATATGATCCGCTGAGTCACAACGCGAACGAAAGCGTGTGTTGAGCAACAGCGCCAGATGATCATTGAAGAGGATTGTTGCACGTTGTTTCCGAATTCTGGGAGAATTTACGTTCCAGGAGTGAAACATTGCGGGATTCCGGTGATCTTTTGGTCAGCCATATTGTGGTATTCCATGGACCTCTCGGTTACTTCGCAACATCGCATTATTGCCAAGGATTATGCAACCATTTTGGCCTGCCAGGTTCATCCCACGGTATAATGTTTGTTCGCCAGTGGTGATGATGTGTTTCTGTACACGCTGGTTGTGTGAGCACGAGGACGAACTGTAGCACTTTCTCTTGGCCAGAGCAATCACCAGATCTCAATATTATTGAGCCTTTGTGGTCTACTTTGGAGAGAAGGTTGTGTGGTCGCTACACAGCTCCATCATCGTTACCTGAGACTACCACTATTTTGCAGGAAGAATAGTTTAAGATTCTCTTGAAAAACCATAGAAAACCTGTACTTATCCGTTCCAAATTAAGTCGAAGCTGTTTTGAATACCGACTGTTTTCCTACATCGTGTTAAGTACGGAAACGTCTTGTGTTTTTGACGAAAATCGATTGGAAAATCTTCAGCACTTTGTGACAGTTTGATGGCGATTTGCTTGCTACAGATACAGTCCTAGTAAGTGAGGGAGGAAAGTATCTCCAATTTTGTGCCCTGTCCGTTGGTAAATAGTTTAGTCTCAATATTCATTGCTTAAGGTAATGAAATTCGTCTCTACTTTCAGGGTTTCTAAAGTGATTAAAAGTCTGGGGAGTTGGACAGGGGTTACGATACGAAAACAAGAAGGTTATCATGAAAGTATTCATTAATTACACCATGAACTTTCACATTGTCGAGAATAGTTTTGACAAAGTACAGTTGCTGCCAAGAATTCACTGCAGGCAACTTGAGTGACATTTATATGGAAACAGGTATTACTAGTAAATTACGTAACCAGTAGTGGTTGCAGAGTGACAGACAAGATTCTGTTACTCTACAAACTAAATTTAACATCCGCACCGCTGGTACTATTGACCGAAAACTTTCGAGATGAACCGGAAGATGTCTAGAATCCTTGCTCTCTTGGGAGTTCGGTCGAGGCGACAAACGGAGATGGTTGCAATGTCGAAGGTGGCTTGCAGCTTCCAGTAGGCTGTCTACTGCTCGAAACAGTTGCTCGCGCCGCGTTAAAAGTGGTGGCGAAAAATCGCGGGCCTCATTATGCGTCTCTGCCCGAGGTAATCAACAGCGAAACCGTAATGAGACTCAAGGCGGCAAGTGCTTGGACCCGAAAGCGAAAACGGCTGGCGCCTTCCTAGAGTGTAACCGCTGACGCCGATGAAGGAGAATGGGACTGAGATGGCCGCGTGCCGGAGTTTCACGACCTCGGAATCACTGGTGCACCGGTAAGCTTCAGACTTTTTTTTATTTAAAAAACAAAGTCGTCTTCCAACTGCGCTGCTGACAAAGACAGCGGTCAGTTCGTACCTGCAGGGTATCCTTCGAGGATTTCCATCCCGCATAGCCTCCGACCAACGCAAGGAGAACATTTTCTGTTTGGAGGCGCTTCTTTGAAAAAGAAGAAGCGATTCAAATATTCCGCGGATTCTAAGGGTCACTTTGCAAAACCTTCTAAGCTCTCTCAGGATCACAGTGCGTTAAAAGTTTTAGAAAGCATTCTTTCACTGAAGATTTAACAGCGATCGGTGTAAAATATGTCCATGGTCTAAAGAGTCTTGATCCGTCCACCGCCACCAACTGCCATCATGATGCTTACGGCCTGAAGATGGTCTAAATTATAGTCAGAAACCGGTTCCCAACTGCAGTAAACATCTGTTGCGATGGAGACTGTTTTACTGAATTTTAAGTTCATATCTTAGATCCAGGATACTGTCCAGCAGGACACTACGCAACCAGATGTATCCGGATACCTATTTAGCGGACATTAACATGGCACAGGTCGATTACGCTCCAGACCTCAGAATCGTTCAAATGGTTCAAATGGCTCTGAGCACTATGGGACTTAACTACTGTGGTCATCAGTCCCCTAGAACTTAGAACTACTTAAACCTAACTAACCTAAGGACATCACACACATCCATGCCCGAGGCAGGATTCGAACCTGCGACCGTAGCAGTCGCGCGGTTCCGGACTGCGCGCCTAGAACCGCTAGACCACCGCGGCCGGCCTCTCAGAATCGTACATAATTACTTTCTTTGGTAACGACTCTTGACGAACAATGGGCTGCCATTCCTCCAGAGACACTCGGACACGTATTTAAAAGTGTCCCAGCAGAGTTCGAGTCGCAACTAAGGCAAAGGGTGGAGATAGCCCGTGTTAATGTCTGTAACTCATTCCAAAGGTTAGTTTGGGTTCAGGCCGGGACTCTTGGCAAGCCGGTCAATGTCAGAAATGTTATTGCTCACAAAGCATTGCCTCACAGATGCTGCATTATGACACGGTACATTCTCTTGCTGTACAGTCAACTGTCGCCTCCGAAATGTTTCTCCGCTGTAAGCACTTAACGTTTTCTTACGGACAATAAGAGGAGTATATCCCAATCACAAAAAGCACCACGAGATCGTAATACCACCTACTCTATACTTCACTGACGGGGCTATTCATGATGGCACGTAGCCATCTCGAAGCGCTCGATAAACCTAAACCCTTCCATGGGATTGCCGCAGGGTACAGCGTGATTCACTACTCGTTTCCAGTCATCCAATGCACAGTGGCGTTGACCTTTAGACCACCTCAAGCGTCGCTTACCATCGACTGCAGTGATGTGTCGCTAATCAGGAGCGGTTCGACCTTCGTGCATCATTCTTTTTAACTCCGTATGCACAGTCATTGAGCTACCTCGACTGCTGGTGGCACTTTCGAATTCACAAGTGATTCCTTTCGCTGATTTCTTGCGATTTTTGCAACTACCCCCAGCAATGCTTAACGTTCCGTGCCCGTCAGAACAGTCAATTTGGGCAGCTTTTGAAGGGCTGAAATGTCCTTCAGGGGGTATTTGTTACTCAGGCCTCATCCAATGACTAGTCCACGTTCGAAGTCAATGTGCACTCCTGACGGACCCATTCCGATGTTACTACTTCTATGCTGACAAAACAATTGTCCCCGCATCCTTTCACACTGACGTGCCCGTCTCTCGTGACATCTAGTGGTGAGTTTGCATTACGTAGGGGTGCCCGGATGCTTTTGATCGCACAGGAAGGGATGTTACTACGATTGTTTCTTCACTCTCCGATTTTTCTCTGAGGGAGATCTCTGCGTGTTAAGCTATTCAGACTGGCTGGATATACTTAGACGAGTAAAAAAAGAAATGATGATATCCGAACTGAACTGAATATGAAAAAATAATTTTCATAATAAAACATTATCAGTTAAGACGGAATGAACATATAGATCGTATACCAGATGCAGGAATCACTAAAGCCATAAAACAATATAACCGAGAAGCAAAAGGGTTTAGGAAGACCGAGGAAGAGGTAGGTTGACCAGTTTTGAAGGAGATGGTACGGACCAAAAGGGCCAGTCCTTGATGTAAATGATAATGATGTTGATGATGTCATAATGTAGTTATGCCAATTTTGAAATAAAATTATTAACAAATTATTTACGTTAGACTTTTAGTTATAATGAGCGAAATAATACTGCGCAAGAATTTAAGCATAATTTTAATTGATTTGGGCCTCTTCTTGTTATTTCAACTCGCGTAGCGCTGATGGCAGACTCCTTGGCACGTGAAGAGGGGGGTGGAGTTGCAGTGTCACACAACTGCCGTCGAAGTTTCGAGGAAAGACAGGCTCCTCCTTGATCATTTCATTCCATTACCGATCTCAGTTTTGTTACGGGTCTTCCTCAGACCCATTATCTATTAGGTTAGTGCGTAACTTCGTAGCGTTATTGTTTTGCGTGTTAGTACTCCGGTTGCTATGGGTTTCTTTATCGATTGCCATTTGTTTAATTTGTAGTTCACTGTTGCTAATTGAGTTTACATATTGTAATTTTGTGGTTTGGACTGTGGACGCTGGAAAATGCAGTGCCAAGTGGAAAAATCGGAACAATTCAGTCATATTCTTCTGTTTGAGTTCAGTAGAGGTACGACAACAGCGGAAGCAACGAGAAACATTTGCTCCGTGTACGAGGATGATGCCATTGGATAGAGCACGGCAAGAGAATTTTTTTCTTGTTTTAAGGAGGATCGTTTTGACATTAGTGGTTCTACACGTTCAGGAAGACCTTCTGGGTTCGATGAAGATCGTTTAAACGCGTTAATCCACAATGGTCCACGCAAGTGTACTCGATAATTGGCAAATATGATGAACTGTGATCATTGCACCATCGTGCGACATTTGTATGCAATGGAGAAGGTTCAAAAATTGGATATATGGGTAGCGTATGCTCACAGCCAAATTCACAGAAATCAGCATGCGGCCAAATTTGCATCTATGCTTGCTCGTCATCAATTGACTCGTGAACAACACCGACCATTCCTATCGTGTATCATTACTGGTGGCGAGAAGTGATGTCTTAATGGTAAGGAAAAGAAAGGAGTGGTTGAGCCTAAACAAAACAGGAACTCCCTGTAAGGAGACCTGCACGCATCCACAAAAGATAATGATATGATGTACCTGGGGGAACAGCGATGTTGTGGTGTACTGCGAATTGCTTCCCTGAGGAGTAAGCAACAGTGCTGACGTTTATTGTCAACAACTGACACCTCTTGCAGATGCATTCCGACGCCAACGACTGCATGAAGTGATGCTACTCCTCGCACACTCTGCTAGACTGATGAGAAACGCTATACAGGAGTTGCGTTGGTGAGTCAGTTCGCACCCACCTTATTCATCTGATCTTGTGCTCTCAAATTTTCACCCTTCCCGCTCTCTATCGAACAACTTTCAAGTAACTTCCTTTCCGGATGAAAATGCGTTCCTGTCATGGCTCGACGAGTTCTTTCGCCTCAAAACCACGTGATTTCGGCTGTCGCGGAATCGAAGAATTGCCCCAACTTTGGAAGAGTTTAGTGTAGGAGTCTCTGTTCTGTTTGTGTGTTGCGCTTATTAAACTTACGGACGAAAAAATTACTGACACTAGCAGCTTGTCAGCAGGACAAGGATTCAGTTAAAATACGTGAGTGGCTTAGACGGTATCTGCCTTTCTGCGTTACTTTAAATGTGGTCTGGATGCCCTCAAATATCACTTTTCAGTTGTGACAAATTTCTCTCTGTAAATAAACGGCCATTTAGTCGCTGCATTCGCAGAGGATCTATTGCGCTAGGGAAGTTCCCAGTCGGCGGCGGCAGTCAGCGCCGAGTCAGCCGTAACGGTCCGGTCAGCGCCTCAGCTGTAGTTGCTCATGCCCGCTAGCAGGCCGGCCGGTGTGTGACTCAGCCGCCCACGCCGCCCACACACAGCCGAGTCTGGTCGCAAATCCGGCTGCCTTAGGACGCGGCCTGTGAGATGCGGTCGGCCATCACTCACCTGCGGTCATTGACTGTCTGACTGTCTCTCTCTCTCTCTCTTCTCCCCAACCCCCGGCCTCTCTCTCTCTCTGCGTTTAATCCGGACTCCAGGTCTGCCTATCCGTTCGGTACAAATTTTACAATCGATTTTAAACGAACTTCCCAATGATCTAGGGACCTGAAATTTCAAACAAAGCACAGACATCAATGACAATGCATTATTAACTCGCTTTCTTCCACCTGCCTCCCGTGGGGGTAGGGATGGAAGTGAAAAGATTTGGTAACGCCCGACATCTCCACTGCCCTGCAGGCCTAGTGTGTTGTGTAGGTAGTATCGAGAAGTGTTTCAGGCGGTGCGTGAGTGGATGGTCACGGCTGACCAGTGATAGTGGGGATCAGGTAATGGATATCAGGTTCTTGTCTGTCCGTTTATTGCAGTTTATTTTAAACTAACTTCTCGATGAGCTAGAGATTTAAAATTTTAAACATAGCACAGAACTGTGACTATGTAGACTTTCCTGGCTTATTAGTATGTCAAATTCCTGTTGGATTTCCAGCCGGAACAAACTGTCATCTCAGCACAATATTTCATCGGTCCACCTGGCCACCATCATCAAGTGAGAAAAGTTATCGTTGTCGGTGAGAGCAGCGTAGCTTTTCTCACCTGATAATGGCGGCCAGGTGGACGGATGAAATATTGTGCTCAGATGACAGTTTGATCCGGCTGGAAATCCAACAGGAATTTGATATAGAACAGAACTGAGTGAAAGTGTAATATGAACTCGCATTCTAGTCTGGTGTGTGGCGGAAGATACTCAGTGTAACACTGCCGTTTGTCCTCTTATTTCCTGTTCCACTCGCGAACGGTTTGCGGAAAGAACGGCTGATGGTAAATATCTGTGTGGGCTCGGATCTCTCTAATTTTTACCTTCACGGTCTTTTTGCGAGATATACGTAGTAGGAAGCAATATATTGGTTGGCTCAGGTAAAATACCTGACTCCATATCTCTATGCAATACCATCAAAATATTTTAAATCGATTGAAAAAATTCACATACACACACAAGACCAAAAAGCACAAAATAGTTATTTAAATAAAAATCAGTTTTTAATATACTTATTTGTAAATAAGACTAAAAAGTATAAATTAAATTTTCCTAGCTCCGTACAGATTTCTAACCCTGTACATGTTGCTGTTGTTGTTGTGGTCTTCAGTCCAGAGACTGGTATGATGCAGCTCTCCATGCTACTCTATCCTGTGCAAGGTTCTTCATCTTCCAGTACCTACTGCAACCTACATCCTTCTGAATCTGTTTCGTGTATTCATCTCTTGGTCTCCCTCTACGATTTTTACCCTCCACGCTGCCCTCCAATACTAAACTGGTGATACCTTGCCTCAGAATATGCCCTACCAACCGATCCTTTCTTCTAGTCAAGTTGTGCCACAAACTTCTCTTCTCTCCAATTCTATTCAATACCTTCTCATTAGTTATGGGATTTACCCATCTAATCTTCAGCATTCTTCTGTAGCACCACATGTCGAAAGCTTCTATTCTCTTCTTGTCTAAACTATTTATCGTCCATGTTTCACTTCCATACATGGCTACACTCCATACAAATACTTTCAGAAACGACTTCCTGACATTTAAATCTATACTCGATGTTAACAAATTTCTCTTATTCAGAAATGCTTTCCTTGCCATTGCCATTCTACATTTTATATCCTCTCTACTTCGACCATCATAAGTTATTTTGCTCCCCAAATAGCAATACTCATTTACTACTTTAAGCGTCTCATTTCCTAATCTAGTTCCCACAGCATCACTCAATTTATTTCGACTACATTCCATTATTCTCGTTTTGCTTTTGTTGATGTTCATCTTACATCCTCCTTTCAAGACCATGTCCATTCCGTTCAGCTGCTTTTCCAGGTCCTTTGCTGTCTCTGACAGAATTACAATGTCATCGGCGAACCTCATAGTTTTTATTTCTTCTCCATGGATTTTAATTCCTACTCCAAATTTTTCTTTTGTTTCCTTTACTGCTTGCTTAGTATACAGATTGAATAACATCGGGGAGAGGCTACAACCCTGTCTCACTCCCTTCCCAACCACTGCTTCCCTTTCATGTCCCTCGACTCTTATAACTGCCATCTGCTTTCTGTACAAATTGTAAATAGCCTTTTGCTCCCTGTATTTTAGCCCTGCCACCTTCAGAATTTGAAAGAGAGTATTCCAATCAAAATTGTCAAAAGCTTTCTCTAAGTCTACAAATGCTAGAAACGTAGGTTTGCCTTTCCTTAATCTTTCTTCTAAGATAAGTCGTAGGGTCAATATTGCCTCACGTGTTCCAACAAAAAATGGTTCAAATGGCTCTGAGCACTATGGGACTTAACATCTATGGTCATCAGTCCCCTAGAACTTAGAACTACTTAAACCTAACTAACGTAAGGACATCACACAACACCCAGCCATCACGAGGCAGAGAAAATCCCTGACCCCGCCGGGAATCGAACCCGGGAACCCGGGCGTGGGAAGCGAGAACGCTACCGCACGACCACGAGCTGCGGGCCGTGTTCCAACATTTCTACGGAATCCAAACTGATCTTCCCCGAGGTCGGCTTCTATCAGTTTTTCCATTCGTCTGTAAAGAATTCGCGTTAGTATTTTGCAGCTGTGACTTATTAAACTGATAGTTCGGTAATTTTCACATCTGTCAACACCTGCTTTCTTTGGGATTGGAATTATTATATTCTTCTTGAAGTCTGAGGGTATTTCGCCTGTCTCATACATCTTGCTCACCAGATGGTAGAGTTTTGTGAGGACGGGCTCTCCCAAAGCTGTCAGAGGGGCCTTGGTTCGACTTTCAGTGCTCTCATTCATGAATTGTTCACCTCCACGCTCTTCTCTATAAACCTTACAAGCATTTTCATAGCTATTTCAAATTCACAGTGCCACATTTTCAGGACCATCTCTATGGAGTTAGGAATTCGTATTGGGCTGGGATAATTGCTATACACTTTCTCTTTCATATAGCCCTACAAAAATGATTCGCATGTGTTCAGATGCGGAGAATATGGCGGCGAATCGAGGCCCATGCCTGTGGCCTCTGGGTACCCCAGAGCTAGAATGCGGTCCCCAAAGCGCCCCTCCAGGACATCAAACACTGTCCTGCTTCGATGGGGTCGGGCTCCGTCTTGCATGAACCACAGCTTGTCGAAACCAGGGTCACTTTGGATAATGAGGATGAATTCATCTTGCAAAACCTTCACGTACCGTTCGGTAGTCGCCGTGCCATCAAGGAATATCGCACCGATTGTTTCGTGACTGGACGTTGCACATCTCACAGGTACCCGTTGAGGGTGAAGAGATTTCTCGATCGCGAAATGCGGATTCTCAGTCCCTCAAATGCGGCAATTTTGCTTATTGGCGAAACCATCCAAACAAAAGTGGGCTTCGTCACTAAACCAAAGCATACTAATTCCCATCATGCCCTGCGGCCAACCGTGCACTTTTAAAGCCCTAACGCAAATTGTTGAGAAGTCAGGACGATTTTATTTCAAATAGTTCACTAATTGTCACCCTCTATATTCCCGGCACGAAATTTAAGGTGGGGGTGATATCTGTGCACGATGAAGCGACGCGCGGTGTGATGGAGCTGTGTGTGTGTGTGTGTGTGTGTGTGTGTGTGTGTGTGTGTGTGTGTGTGGGCCGGCCGAAGTGGCTGTGCGGTTAAAGGCGCTGCAGTCTGGAACCGCAAGACCGCTACGGTCGCAGGTTCGAATCCTTCCTCGGCAATGGATGTGTGTGATGTCCTTAGGTTAGTTAGGTTTAACTAGTTCTAAGTTCTAGGGGACTAATGACCTCAGCAGTTGAGTCCCATACTGCTCAGAGCCATTTGAACCATTTGTGTGTGTGTGTGTGTGTGTGTGTGTGTTTGTTTGTTTGTTTGTTGGAAAGGAGAGAGGTGTAGTATTGTTACTCACGTTTCTGAAAAATAAATTGTAATTTGTATGCAAATTTGTCTGGTATTGTGCAAAGTGCACGCTTGGAACACGTCACTGTGTAATGAAACAACGTACAACATTAACACAAATTGTGAGTGGCAGTAAAATAACTGTTTTTAAATCTTGTTTTACGTTTTTACCTACTATTGTCAGTGGCGGAAAGTAGAGTACTGGCTACGATGGATACTACTAAATGGCACCATTCCAGCACACGCCTTAGCTCCACCTTTCTCCCGCCGCTATAGAACGGCCTGGCTGCCTTCCACACTGGGCACTTTACTGCAGCGGACGGCCTGGCGGGTTACGGCGCGCAACGCTGCTCTCGCAATTTCCGCGCGCGCATCTCATCTCGCCGGAGACAAGTAGACAAGTCCATCCGCTCCGTGGCGTGACGGCGGGGGAGGCGGTGAGGGTGGCGAGGCGGGAGAAAGGAGCGGCGCGCCGCCCCCGTGAACACAATGGGCCGCCGACACGCCAGCCGCCACTTGACGCTCGTGTAATTACCCGGCGGCTTTGATACACAACGTTCACTTAAGACACACCCTCCCCAAGTGAAAACCAAATTTCAGAAACCCATTTTCAGCGTCATATTTACGTGTTACTATTCTATGAGTACGTCGATGATAATGATGATGATGATGTTTGGATTGTGGGGCGCTCAACTGCGCGGTTATCAGCGCCCGTACAAACTCCCACCTTTACTCAGCCCAATTTCGCCACTCGCATGAATGATGATGAAGTGATGAGGACAACACAAACACCCAGTCATCTCGAGGCGGGTGAAAATCCCTGACCCCGCCGGGAATCGAACCCGGGACCCCGTGCTCGGGAAGCGAGAATGCGACCGCGAGACCACGAGCTGCGTACAGTACGTCCAGGAAGCAATGACGGAAACAAAAGAAACGTTCAACAGTGGGATAAAAATTCGGAGTCAAAGGATATTAATGTTAATATTTGCTAATGAGATAGGTGTCCTCTATGAAAGTGAAGAAGCCGTGCGGTTCTAGGCGCTACAGTCTGGAACCGCGCGACGCTACGGTCGCAGGTTCGAATCCTGCCTCGGGCATGGATGTGTGTAAAGTCCTTAGGTTAGTTGGGTTTAAGTAGTTCCAAGTTCTAGGGAACTGATGACCTCAAAAGTTAAGTCCCACAGTGCTCAGAGCCATTTGAACAATTTTTTTTGCAAGTGCTGCTCTGAGATGACGGGGTTGGCTCAGGAGAGGAATTTGCGGCGGGCAGCATCAAACTAGTCAGAAGACCGATGATAAAAAAAGAAAATCAAGGTCGGGGGCGTCGTCGTCATCCTTGTCGTCGTCGTCGTCGACGTCGTTGTTGTTGTCGTCTTCAGTCTGAAGACTGGTTTGATGCACTAGTCCAGGCTACTCTTCCTGTGCAAACTTCTCCGTAACCACTACAACACACAGCGATTTGAACCTGATTACTGTGGGTGTCTCCTGTCTCCATTCGCCATTGTAACCCCCCCCCCCTCCCATTTCTCCCCTCCAATCCTAAGTAGATGTTTCCGTGGTGTCTCAGAGTGTGTCCTACCAACCAAACCCTTCTTCTAGTCAAATTATGACACACATTTCTTTTCTTCCTAGTCCTATGCAGTACACTCTCATTAATTCGGCTACGTTCCATTACTCTTGTCTTGCTTCTGATTATCTTCATCTTATATCCTGCTTTCAAGACATTGTCCATTGCTTTCAACTGCACATTCAAGTCCTTTGCTGTCTGACAGAATTATAATGTCACCAACAAACCCCATAGTTTTTATTATTTTCTCCTTGAACTTTAATTCCTTCTCCAAATTTTTCTTCGACTTCATCACTGCTTGCTTAATGTACAGATTGAGTAACATCGGGCATGTACTACAGCCCTGTCTCACTCCCATCTCAACCACTGGTATCTTTTCATGCCCCTCGACTCTTTGGTGCCATCTGGCTTGTATACAAGTTGTATACAACCTTTGGCTGCCTGTATTTTATCCTTGTTACCTTTAGAACTTCATTTATTTCAATCAACAATGTCAAAAAATTTCTCTAATTCTAGGACTGCATAAATGTAGATTCGCCTTTCTGTAACCTGTCTTCTGAGATAAGTCGCAGGGTCAGTATTGCCATCGAGTGTTCCAACATTTCTCCGGAGCCCAAACTGAACTTCCCCAAGACCTGCTTCTAGGAGATTTTGCGTTACTCTATTAATAATTCGTATCAGTATTTTCCAACTATGATTTTTCAAACTGATACTCCGGTATATTCACGCCTGTCAGCATCTGCTTTCTCTGGAATTGGAATTATTGCGCTCATCTCGACGTCTGAGGCAGTATTACACGACATTTGCGTAGTGTCTCTTAGAGTGACCTAACGTTTTTGGTCTGGTGTGCTTATTTCGAGTTGTTATCCTCGAAATAATGTCGTGGTGTTTGTATGTGTCTCAGTATTTGTGTTGGTATTCATGCACGCAGTGAGTTCCGTCCAGGAAGACAGGAAACGGGAAGACGAGAGCAAAGCTGACCACAAGTGTGAAAGGGAAAGCAAGCGAAAGCAAGCTAACCACGTGGTGAGACGCGTTTGCTTCGCGGAAGGCGCTCCTGCAGCAGCCCAGTAAATTGGCGGGACTCTCGTAATCTGCTCCGCGCTGCCGCTGCTCAAATTTTCTCCCACTCGCTTTCCCCAAAGTGCGAGTTTGTGGGAGAGTGAAAAGACAAACAGCCGTCTAACTGTTGTGTTTCTACGCCGCAAGAATGCGCTTCTTGTTTCTCATGTTCTCTCCACCCCTCCCCTGGTTATTCTCACATTAAGCTAACTGTATCCTCTCTCTAAACGCATCAGATTTAAATCTCAGAGGAGGACGACAGAAGCACAGAAAAAACATTTTAATTGCCCTCAACGCATGTCATCAAGCAGTAGGGGCTTTCCCTTTCAAAAAGCTTACCAATTATTCACTGGCGTCTTGTTTACACATGGGACAGACATTCCAAACGGTCGGAGTTCTGGTAGTCCTGTTTGAGAGTAACCTTTATCGCTTAAGGCAAATGTTAGAATGGTTTCTTTGAAAAGGATACGGTCGAGTTACTGCCGTATCATTGTCCGATCGGAGATAGTGCCCCATCTCTAATAACCTCTTCTTTTACGGGAGATTAAATCCTGTCTTTTTTATGTAACTGAACACACTGACAACATTTTAAAGCTTAAATACAATAGGACAGCAGACGAACCATCATACATTATGTAAAGATTTTTAGTCGACTTTAATGTCATAAATATGCTGATTGTTAGATATATCAGTATAATATAAAGGAAAATCAAAAGAAAACGAGACAGATGGAAAAAATAAGTGAACTGTTTAAAGTTAATCGCTATAGCTGTTAACACATTTATCCCACTATCAAAACGGTCAATGCCTTCAAGGAAAAATGTTCGCGGAAAGATGATTGCGTTCAGGCTTACACCTCTTCGCCCTTAAATCGACGGCCGCGAATGTCTTTCTTCAGGGCTCCAAAAATATAGAAATCGCATGGGGAGGGATTGAGACTGTATGGAGGATGTGTAAGGGCTTCCGAGCGAAACAATCTTGGCAACACGCGGGCCCGCCGTCATGTTGCAAAGTTGTTTCGAGAACGCTGCAGAAGTTTCGCTGGAAAGCCCTTATACATCTTCCATACAGTCCCGATCTCTCCCATTGCGATTTGCATGTTTTTGGAGTGCTGAAGAAAGACATTCGTGGCTGTCGATTTGTTTCAGACGACCAAGATCACGCCGGGGTACAATCACGCTTCTGTAGGCAACCGAAAACATTTATCCATGAGAGCGTTGACCATCTTGTCTCACAGTGGGATAAATGTATTAACGGTTATGGCGATTACTTTTGAAATAATAAACAGTATATTTGCTTTTTTGTCTCGTTTACATCTGACTGTCACATTGTACATCTACAATGTAGTATAACAAATTATTTTGCGATGCTTTTTGGTCCAGTGTGGCTTCTGCAAAAATCAACGTCCTCATTGTGGCGAACGCCAAATATATTTATTAAAAAAACAAATGGAGTTTTTGTATTCTGATGAATAATTCGTCATGTGACCCTAGAAGCGTTAATGTGCGATGTGTTTTGTGCAACGAATATTAACATTGGACGAAAAATCTAGAGAACTAAAGATAATGATATCGAACCTTCTTTATTTTATCGGTGGTGGTCAATGAAAAAAAACCAGAGACATTGTATCATATGACTCACTCTCTTGTCTTCGATTCTGGCACGGATGGTAGGCGTCAATGTACGCTGGATACAGTTCGTGTGCTCCGGAGGGGATCACCATTTCTGTTGCAGCATAGGTCGGCCATTACGCCGGCAAAACAATTGTTCTTATTAAATGCAAATGTAAATGCATGAGAGTTCTCTGTTTTTCTCATTCAGTATTCTAAAGCCAGTAAAATTAAATTAAAAATTCAATCATTAATATTTTCGTTGCATTGAGTCCGGTAAATTTTCGATTGGCCGCTTAATGGCAGATGACGACAATCTCCTTAGCTTAGCTTTGCCTTGCTAATGAAAAATAAAAAAACAGTATATTACTTTTCATTGAAACAGAAATATCTGAGGTATAAATCGTCGTTTCAAACTCGGTACATAACCAGTTGCCATCAGGGCCCCTGATAACTAATTTTTGTTACAACATTCCGCGTGATATACGCAGATTTTTATTAATAGTAGCAGCCACTCACGCAAACCTAACAGTAGAAGGCGGTGAGTCGCGCCCTGTGTTTCAAAAATTGTTACTTACGCGGAAAATCCAAGATCTACATAAATAGTTGTGGCGATATTGAATTTGCTTAACAGACTCATGTAAGCCAAAATCAGAACCGAATGCTAATGATGACCATTTCTCTTTAAATCAAGTACCACAACAGAAATAGGAAATCACAATTTTACGTAATATTATCCTACACCAAACAAAAAAATTATATTTTATTATATACCACCACATCTTACAATCGGCTGCAAACCAAAAATTGTTCTTTTTATATTTCTTCGGTCACACAACTCGAGGGATACTAGCAACACGATCGAACTCCTTAAAAAAAATTGCTGTCTTGGCATAAGACAGCTTAGCTGCGCATAAGACTATAGTAGAAAGTTAAATACGATACTTATTTCCTTGCGGGAGTGCAAAACACACACACACACACACACACACACACACATACTCACTGACACACACACACACACACACATACTCACTGACACACACACACACATGCTCGCGCGAGAAAACCGAACTTTTCTTCCTTTTGAAGACAATAAGTATTTGTTTTTTATTTTTGTTGGTCAACGGTATACAATACCAGATATTTTACTGGTAAATCAGTTCTATTACGATGCATTCTAAATGCTCGACGACCTAAGCTCTAACAGCGTTCAAAATGGCTCTGAGCACTATGCGACTTAACTTCTGAGGTCATCAGTCACCTAGAACTTAGAACTAATTAAACCTAACTAACCTAAGGACATCACACACATCCATGCCCGAGGCAGGATTCGAACCTGCGACCGTAGCGGTCGTTCGGCTCCAGACTGTAGCGCCTAGAACCGCACTGCCACTTCGGCTGGCTCTAACAGCGTCGAAAGTCTTAACAAAAATAAATGAAAGGCCTCGAGGACTACTTTTCCACTGCACTCAATGACATTTCAGCTATTAAAAAAAAAAACCATCTCCGCCATTGGCTCTGCCTAACCTACGTTCCCACAAATTACGCAAATATGACACTCGGGTACTCAGCAAATATCAGTTACTTTCTTGGCTTACGAAAAGCGATTTCAGTTCTTTCAGACCAGAATTAAAGAAGAAGGTGAAAATGATAAATTTTCGACCTTTGTACTTTACCAGAGCATAAATGTCTGCCTCGCATCAGCTCTGAGCGGAACTGAAACAATCTTATGGTGTAACATTAACAAGAAGAAGCCATCGCTGTCGGCAAATTCTGTACGGACATCAGCCCGTTTATTCTTAGTTTTTCTATTCTCTGGAAACAATTCCAAGTTTCCTATGTATTACATCACGTCTCTATAAACACATTAAAGAGATACTTGTAAAAAAATGTACAATTATGTACCTGCTGGTGCTGCAGAAACACTACTCCTTATCCGCAACTGGCCATGTCGTGTCTTTCCGTGCTTCAACACCCGCTCGCAAAAAAAGATTTCTACGATATCCTCAGAACCTCTAAACTTCGCCAAGCCACCATACCATGCGTGGCACTTTCCCTCTTTCCTATTTCCATTCTCGAATTGAACTTCAGAATGAGGATTATCGGTACACCCTTTGTATTAACCGAATTTCTCTCATTTCAGCGTCAGTTTACTGAGAGAGAACAAAGCTGTGTCGAATCGATGAAAGACTCGTCTATGTTTGAAGGAAGCGTGATTTATGACAACCTGATTTGCTTTTCTCCGCGTGAGACGAAATTTCTTCGGACTTCCTTAAAAAGACCATATTCGAATTTTACTCCCATCTGATGTACGGTTCACTAACGGTCTGCGGAGCGATTTAGAATTTAATTAATGGTATTGGTGCCCAATCTGATGATACATGTAACTCGTTTCCTCGCCTTGCACGATATAATCTAACCTTAAAACATTTTTTCAACGTGTCCATAGTTTAAAGAGCTCATTCACGAATTCAGTCTAGGTATTCTTTACTAAATCGATTCTCTGCATGAAAGAAATATAGAACTCGTTTCTGCTCTTCCAGAGTAACACTTACTGCAATTACTACTTTTTGACACCTGGAAGACAATTCTGACAACCATTTGAAGCGCACAAGATATTAAGACATCCGATTTTCCGTAGTGGAAGGCTTTCTAACTGTAATTTTAAAACTCTCGAGACAATGAGACCGCAACACCACGCAGACAAGAGACGGTTATACGCCCCTTCCTTAGATTCGCTCCCTCTAACCTCAAAAGTGAAACCGGGATTGCGATATGGCGAAGAAAATGAAACGGCAGCCGGCGGGTAATACTCGGTCATTGTATGCAAAATGTAGTCTTTCTCTTTCGCTGGCGATCCATTCTTCCTCCTCTTTTCGGGCGTCTACGTACTAGTATTTCCGCTTGCGATGTCTGCTTGCGAAACTGCTACCGAATCGAGAAAGCTGGCGGTCATGCACCCTTCATATGTAGTGGGATATTGAGGAACGACCTCATATGCAATTTAACAATTCTATCGAAGCCTTTCAGCTAATTCGCGCCTGTTCGTGGCGCTTCTGACTGATTCGTAATTGTTTGGTATGTACGGTAGTAATGACTGTAGAGATAATTCAGTCGTAGTCGCAGTAAAGATGGATTTATTTTTTAGTTCTTCATTTTCGACGCGTTTCGCCTGTATTGAAAAGTATCTTCAGACAATCGAACTATGGGTAAACAATCGTCTCATGACATGAGGAGTCAAACGCATAAAATTACAACCAGGAAAGTATGGGCGTCGTACATGCACTTGGCCCATTCTTTCCTAGATGTAATTTTAAGCGTTTGACTCCAAAGTTCATGAGACGATTATTTACCCATAGTTTGATTGTCTGAAGATGCCTTTCAATACAGGCGAAACGCTTCGCAAGTGTAGTAGTAGTAGTAGTAGTAGAAGGAGAAGAAGAACTACTAAGTCCATCTTTATTGCAACCACGACTGAATTCTCTCTGTATGCTTATCACGTTCAATATGAATTCACAAAGTACTTTAGTAGCCTATGTAGTTTTTTTCCTCCATATTAACACCTAAACGGTTTGCCGCGCTCTTATTTACGCAACGATGAGAGAGAATGCGGAAATAACAAAGAAAATCATGCTTATAAATATTTGTGTACATGTAAAGAATATTTTGCAGATGGAAAAGTGTTAAAGAGCGAGTATTTTGAAAAATACCGTGCATAAATCGGAGAATATTGACCGGAAGATATATAAACGCTGGCAATGTCCCGTGCAAGAGCCAGAACGACTCTTGCGTTATCTTCGCGAATGGAGATTCAAACAGCGTTTGATCTTAGGAACAAGACGACAAACGTAGTGTGAGTTTCGGTGACAGACAGATTTCTCGAAATCCTCGCCCTAGCTGTTTGTATGCGACCATCTATGGAAAGCTTCTGCAAGAAGTTAGGAAACAGGTCAGACAGAACGTAAATGGCACAACTGCATTCTCCGGAAGTGAAGCACTTCTTCGGGAGTTTCTTTTCAAAGAAGCTGTGCTTCGTACCATGACTGTTCTAAGTATGGTTGGGTATTACTCGTCGTCATGGACAGATGACGGTCACACCAAGAAAGCAGAATTACAAATCGGTTGCTCTAACAATTCTCACGTTCTGAGATTCCAATTGCACGTTGCTTCTGTAACTGTATATTTTGTAGAGATGAAATAAGGCCATGCTTTCTAGAAGGCTGTTACTGGTGTACATTGCTACTATTGTTAGTCTCATCATTCAGCAACCAGAACATAGAGGGAACTGACGAAGATAAATTCGAGACTAGGAGAAAGGGGTAAAAATTCACTGGCACAAGAAATCAGTATGTGGTGCAAACTATCTAGTTGGAGGCTATTTTTGGAAAGAATCCAGCATTCATCGATAAATATTAGGGATCATTAATTAAGATCAACTGAAAAACTGGAAAATGCATACACAGACCCTGTTGGACAGCGACTGAAAATCTTTTGCAGAGAGTAGAGAGCATTCCTCCCCACAAGCCTCTCCACATTGACAGCATTAAGAAGACTTCATGTGTTGTTGCTTCAACAGCCAAATGGGAAAAGATGTGGAGCTGAGATTTGCAAATTCAGTGGAGCTAATACTGTGAATCTGGGCTTCTGCATTTAATAGTGTCGTTCTCTTTAGGACGATGTTAGTTCCTGTGAATAATTAGGTGTAAATCTCCATGGCCGGAGATATGCAGATAGACATCAACACAACTGATGGTAACATGATAACAATCAAATGCCTTATATGTGTTAAATGATCGGTCCGAATTTAAGGTGTAAGTTCTCCAGGACGTTCAGGAACTATCTGATTGGGATTATATTCAGGGCAGCTATAAAACAAAATGAATAACACGTGTGTACCATTAAGACATAATGCCATGTATGACTTAACAAAATTCAGTTACCAAACTCAATAAAAATGTACCGGAAGTCCCAGAAACTAAAGTTAAAAATATATACACTAAGGTGGTGTCTGTTCTTTCGGACATGTCCGAAAGAACAGATACCATCGGTGACCATGCAGCTCGTTAGAATGAAATTACAATGAAATGAATGCCCTTAGCTGCTTCCAGGCTTTGAGATACGTCAACGGGGACAGATGAAAATGTGTGCCCCGACCGGGACTCGAACTCGGGATCTCCTGCTTACATGGCAGACGCTCTATCCCTTTTTTTTTTTAACCTCATTTTGTTCGTTATAGTTCGTTGCAATTGTTCGTGGCGGACGTCCCCAGACGCCCTTTGAAGTTCGTTATTGATCCATTCACTCAGTTTGTTTTTTTTTTATTACAGAGGGCAACTAACCCTCTGACCGAACACGCTGAGCTACCGTGCCGGCATCCATCTGAGCCACCGAGAACACAGAGGATAGTGCAACTGCAGGGATTTATCTCTGGCACGCTTCCCGCGAAACCCACATTCTCAACGTATTGGCCCGCACTACATTCGTAGTGCCCCCGCCCATTATACTCATTACTCGCGGCGCGTTGCCGATTCCCGTAAGAGTTCGGGCACTGTTTGTGGATTCGCACAGATGAATAAGAAGATGGTCAAGTGGCCGGTGAGCCTTAACTATATATATATACACTAAGATGGTATGGTAATGGGCGGGGGCACTACGAATGTAGTGCAGAACAATACGTTGAGAATGTGGGTTTCGCGGGAGGCGTGCCAGAGATAAATCCCTGCAGTCGCGCTATCCTCTGTGTCCTCGGTGGCTCAGATGGATAGAGCGTCTGCCATGTAAGCAGGAGATCCCGGGTTCGAGTCCCGGTCGGGGCACACATTTTCATCTGTCCCCGTTGACGTATCTCAAAGCCTGTAAGCAGCTAAGTGTGATCATTTCATTGAAAAGTTAAAAATGACTATAGCTGAAAAACATTGTTAAAAGAACAAGAAACCAAATTTCACCGTGTTACTAAGTAACATATAATTGTAAGAGAAACACAGGAGTTACACTGGAGGAGTTTTGTGAAGCATGCAACAGTGATAAGCAGTAAATTAAACGCTAGCAGTTAAAATCGTAAACGTGTTTCTATCTCTTTAGCCACGTCACCGAGCAAGGGGGACGCAGTCATTAGCACTCATCCCTTTCGTAATAAGAATTACTGAAAATATGAATTCATGTACATTAAGCGAAATTATCTACCATTTAAAGAAGATAATCATTAGCAGTCGCTCGTTAAAAGTCACAGTGTGAAGAATAATTGACGAGTCGTTAACACGAAGCACTCTCCGTTAAAGGCACAATTCACAATAGAAAAACTGCATACGGAATGAATTATAAACATTGCTGGAAGAGCGCAGACGCGTTACCTTTGCAGGTATGCTGTTTACACAACCTTCAGCCCGGTGAAAGCTGTGACCGAAGCGTAACACAATTCAGTTAAGTGCCTCGAATTGCCCGTACATTCAAATTCCTGCTAGCTATGTTGTGCGGAGATCAATACTCCCGTTTAGTCTCGAGCGACGTTTGACATTAAAGAGATCACGAGAGTGGTTAACGAAATGCTGTGTGAAGCTATTTGAATGTATTGCACGCTTTTCTGAACACCAGGTAGAAACTGCAGCCGTATAATGCTAAAAAATAATTTCAAACACAGAAACAATTACGTTTTCAGAGCGTTACGACCCTCTCTAACTGTAATTTGAATAGCTAACGTAACTACGTGTGTATTTATACTTTGATGGAAACGAAATGATAAAATTTGCACAGCATGTTTGTCTCCGGGGTATGATGATTGGCTCTGACGTCAGTGTCTGCCACCACGTGTGGGCGAGCTGGAAGCTCTTCTATCGCACAAGGTATTACAATTATGATGTCATTAAAAGCAACTATTAAAAGAGAAGAGCCGGCCGAAGTGGCCGTGCGGTTAAAGGCGCTGCAGTCTGGAACCGCAAGACCGCTACGGTCGCAGGTTCGAATCCTGCCTCGGGCATGGATGTTTGTGTTGTCCTTAGGTTAGTTAGGTTTAACTAGTTCTAAGTTCTAGGGGACTAATGACCTCAGCAGTTGAGTCCCATAGTGCTCAGAGCCATTTGAACCATTTTTTTTAAAAGAGAAGAACATGTAGACTATACTACTTAAAACGAATTACCAATGCGTGGTTCGATCGAGCTCATTTCCAAACATGAGAGTTGTTGCGTCGTTCTGGGGCTTAGTGATGTTGCTGGTGCCTCAGTAGGTAATCTGGATGATGCTGACTGAAGGTTTGATAGACAGGCGAATGGAATGGGCTCAAAAATGGGAAAACGAAAATAGGCGTCGAAGAAGAACATTCGGGGAGGGAGAGGGGGTGGATTGGGAAAAGGAGAAAATCACAGGTTCTATTCGTAGGACTGGGGAACAGGCAGGGATATGGTTGTGTCTGCGACGATGATTTGATGTAGTTGGATTGGAGACGCTACTAGGCTGAAGTGGGATCAAACAAGGTTAACTAGTCGGGAGAAGCTGAAATTTGAGTGATTCTGGGAGTATGTGGCGAAGGCTTTATGGCATGAATTATACGGAATCGCTCAGACGGGTGGATATTTCGGAAGACAATTGTGATAAAATATATTCCTGGGGGGGGGGGGGGGGGGGGGGGTACAAACTAGAGTTACAAAATAGAGTTTTAGAATAGCGTAATTTGTCTATGAGACCAATGAGACGTCATTTCATTCCGTTTTATAAGGGTATATCTTTTACGTACACGAGCATACAACCTTGGAGGACCTTTTACAATTGAGGACCGTTTTTTCAAAACTCGCCTTCTGCAAAAATGGACGGAATGAGTTTTTTCGGCATATACTATGTGAGCTAGACGCCTTTCTTATTCAGAAATCAGTTTTTTCAAAAACCAATTACCTTCATGGTTATTCCAAAACTCATTGTCTGCCGGCCGCTGTGACCGAGCGGTTCTAGGCGCTTCAATCCGGAACCGCGCTGCTGCTACGGCCGCAGGTTAGAATCCTGCCTCGGGCATGGATGTGTGTGATGTCCTTAGGTTAGCTAGGTTTTAGTAGTTCTCAGCCTAGGGGACTGATGACCTCAGAAGTTAAGTCCCATAGTGCTCAGAGCCATTTGAACCATTTGTTTGTGAGCATGTCTAGATTTACTGAAAAACCATGGAACGTGCAGACCCATTAGATCCCTTAAGGCTGATCTATCGTTGAGACCTTTCATTGTTAAGGAATGCTCTTACATGGAGGTACTAATGCGGTGATACTCCATCCCCTTAAAAACAGAAATTTTCGGGCTACTCCTGCAACTGTGGGAAAAGTCAGATCTCTATCATATCCAGCCACGTGATTTAGTAAGCGTATTTCGCAAAAAAAAAAAAGAAAAAAATCTAGCCGTAAATTTTTTCTCGGGGCACGGTGTAGCTTTGGAGAGTCTCTCTCGTACCCGGTATGGTACGTCACTGCTGTAAGCCCAAAATTGTAAAGTTGTAGCGATTCAGTTTTCCATTTAAATGAAAATGTACCTCCATCACTTAATGTTAAACGTGAAAAGAAATATCTTCTATCTCGCCGTCCGCAATGAATTCACACATATCTCCGCATTGAAAATTATCACCGTCACACGTGGCTTGTACAACTGAATCATGTATGGCTTCAAACACAAACGTCGCCGCAAAAAACACGCCAGATATACACACGTGTGGCTAACTCCCGGTTGCCCCGACTATTAGACTCCTGTGGACTATTGATTAGAGCAACGTCTTGAACGAGCACGTGACCAAGACCTGTGGAATTCGCCTTACATAAACAGAGTTCTGAAACTGCTGATGTCATCCTCGAATGCTTTGAGCTGTAAGACGTGCAGTACCGCACAGTTATAACTGAATTGCATCCGTCGAAGTAGAGAGCGCGAACGTCCTTTCATGGCGTGTTGTCGTGACATCAGTTAGATGCATGTTGATTGACGGACGAGCATGAGGCGGAGACTCCTACCGGCAACCATACGAACCGAAAACTCACACCAGGCAGCAAAGTAAACATTTAGTTTCGACGCGTAAGTTAAAATTTATTGCAAGTTTCTACCTTCATCACGTAAAAGAAGTAGTCTTGTGAAATCGGATGTAACCTTCTGGAACACACAGAATGCATGTAATGGCAGTACCGTCGTCCTTTTACGGATGTGAGCTTTGGACACGAAGAGAACGACAGATCAAAAGGATATAAAGCGCAAACATGAGATAGCTGAGAGCGGTAACTGGTTACTCATGACTTGACTGGAAGAGGTATCAAGATAACAGGAAAGAATTAGACACGTCAATTTTAAAGGAAGAAATGATGAAGTACAGGATCAAATGGAGATAGCATGTAATAAGTACGTAAAAGAGCAGAACACCAAAGTCAGCGTTGACGTTTACGCAACAACAACCAACAAGAAAGATCGATAGGCAAAATAAAAAGTGGACAGGGACAGATGTTTGTTGATGTATCAAATCAGAGGTAGTTTAATTTTTGATGACGGTTGCAGTGATTATGGCGAAATTTTGGAATGTTGCACAGTACAGTGGTTCAAATGGCTCTGAGCACTATGGGACTAAACATCTGTGGTCATCAGTCCCCTAGAACTTAGAACTAATTAAACCTAACTAACCTAAGGACATCACACACATCCATGCCCGAGGCAGGATTCGAACCTGCGACCGTAGCAGTCGCGCGGTTCCGGACTGAGCGCCTAGAACCGCTAGACCACCGCGGCCGGCCACAGTACAATATTATACGCTAGTTCAATAGAACGTTCTGCGTTCTGCTGCTAATCTTAGACGTGGTTCACGCTGAGGCGATGCGATACCATATGCAACGCTACTCCCGATACAGCGCAAGGACCAACCTGCATCGCCGGAGTCATAAAACGCTGTAAAACAGCCTGACTGGTTCCCACTCGGGCGAAGGCGACACGTCACCGACACGTTTCTCTGTCGCATCGCTCGGCGCAACACGTGTAAGTAGGCTGTTTAGGTTTTTATGTTGGTAACGCCACGTAGCGCTCTGTATGAAAATCACTGACTGCGCTGTGTGCAGTCTGTGGCTGGTTGGACTCATTGGTGGAATATTCGCTTGTGTATTGTTGGGCAGTTGGATGTGAACAGCGCGTAGCGTTGTGCAGTTGGAGGTGAGCCGCCAGCAGTGGTGGATGCGGAGAGAGAGATGCCAGAATTTTGAGGGGTTACTATAAGCGGACGATCTGGACTTGTTCCCGCCAGAAAAAGGAAATTGGCGATGGCAAGGAAAGCGTTTCTGAAGAAGAGTAATTTGTTAATATCGAGTATAGATTTAAGTGTCAGGAAGTCGTTCCTGAAAATATTTGTATGGAGTGTAGCCATGTATGGAAGTGAAACATGACGATAAATAGTTTGGACAAGAAGAGAATAGAAGCTTCCGAAATGTGGTGCTACAGAAGAATTCTGAAGATTAGATGGGTATATCACATAACTAATGAGGAAGTATTGAATAGAATTGGGGAGAAGAGGAGTTTGTGGCACAACTTGACAAAAAGTAGGAACCGGTTGGTAGGACATGCTCTGAGGCATCAAGGGATCACCAATTTAGTATTGGAGGGCAGCGCGGAGGGTAAAAGTCGTAGAGGGAGACCAAGATATGAATACACTATGCAGATTCAGAATGATGTAAGTTGCAGTACGTACTGGAAGATGAAGAAGGTTGCACAAGATAGAGTAGCATGGAGAGAGCTGCATTAAACCAGTCTCTGGACTGAAGACCACAACAACAACAACATGCAATTAGCAATGTTATATATATATATATATATATGATGACTTTTGAATACTATTAAGGTAAAAACATTGTTTGTTCTCTGTCAAAATCTTTCATTTGCTAACTATGCCTATCCGTAGTTAGTGCCTTCAGTAATTAGAATCTTTTATTTACCTGGTAGTATTGGCGCTCGCTGTATTGCAGTAGTTCGAGTAACGAAGATTTTTGTGAGGTAAATGATTCATGAAAGGTATAGGTTATTGTTAGTCAGGGCCATTCTTTTGTAGGGATTACTGAAAGTTAGATTGCGTTGCGCTAAAAAATATTGTGTGACATTTTAGTGATGATCAGAATAAGTAGAGAGAACTGTATGAGTACGTTCAGTTTTACTCAGCTGTCTTTGTATCAAATAACGTAGAAGTTTACTAGCACAGTCTTTCATAATTTTTCTAAGGGGACGTTACACATGGTGTGCTAGTCTCTCCACTCAACTTTGCAATACATGGCGAGGGAAATTTCGTGCCATCCGATGTGCCTTAAGTAAACTGCTTTATATAGATGAGGCAAAGCTACAGCCATCTCTGTACTTAGTCTCAACAGAGTTTCACTTTTTTGCACAAAGAATTAAAAACCACTGTTTCGATATTTGCGCGTGTTCTCTGCTGTGCAGACTTTCCCACTAAATTTTGAGGAAAGTGCTCAGAAAAAAAGTTGATCTTTCCACGTCTTACAGCGTGACACCGCAGCTTGGTAATTAACTGGTTTTCATTTTGTTATTGCTCACAGTTATTGTGATCATCACAAATAAGTAAATCACCAGGCACACTTTGAAAATTTTGCAGTGAAGAATGTAGTCCCTGGCCAATTTACGTTTGATCGGTTTTGCTGTCTACGAAATACAGCGAAAATATCAAAATTGTTTTTAACGGTGGAAGGAGAACGGTACCTCTTTACTTTCTCGAGTAAATGCACGGTACGTATTGAAGGTCCTCCACAACGAGGTTGGCGGTTACGTGATGTAGGCGATGCAATGGCCGCCTGGCTATGGGAGTGCGGAGCTGCCTACTGTTTCTCTTTTTTCGTATGCTGCCGGTACAAGCCGAAGCCAGAAAAAAAGGACTGAAATGGAAATACACTGGGATTCTTCAGCTGATATTGCTGACTGGATTTTTTTTTCAGCCTGTGCTCCCTGATTTCAGGAAACTTTGTGACAAGTGTGAAAGTAATGTGAAAGCTAAATTCTTGTCACTTCTGAATGAGCAGCTGGATGAAGCCGAGAAGGACATGTCGGGATTTTTATCATCATGAGCCTCTTCCGTTTCTTCAAATACACTGTCTGCCCGTACGCAATGTTCACCTACCATTGGTGGTGACTGATCTCGCATCAAATTCTGCAACGTTTCTTCTGGTCCTCCAGTTGAATCGTATACTACTTTGCATAACAGAACAGTTGCAGAAATATTATCCTAGGTTTATTGATTTGTAACCGAGAAAAAAAAAGTACACATTTTAGAGGTTTCCATTTCACCGAAGATTTATTGTGGCAACGCTGCATAAGGAGTACATAAAATATTTAGTTATAGATCAGTAGCACAAGCGGTTCTGGGATACCAGTAGCGACCAATTCTGAGACCCCCATACTAGTACGTGATGTAGAGTCCACGGGCGGTAGTGCAACCGCTGTGACTCTGGCATGTAGTCGATAGCACAGATTGCGAATTCTGTCCCGTGATATGTTATTTCACGCCTGCTCGACCTGTTCACGTAGTTCTGTAAGAGCTCTTGACTGATGAATCGCACGAGTCACTTCTCATCTCATCTCATCTGGACTGGATGCAAGTCCGGAGATCGTGCTGGACAGAGAAGTTTCTGGACGTTCTACAGGGGACTTGGGGTTTCACGGGAAGCGTGTGGGCGAGCATTAGCGTGTTGGAACAACATATCACCTCCCTGTTGCCGCAAAAGAACGGATCTAACAAGGTTCTTAAAGTACCGAGCGCTGGTTAGCGTATCCTCCAAAGGTGAACGAGAGTTGTTGCTTATCGCACTCCGGAAGATAACGCCTGGGATGGGGCCAGTCTGAATTGGACGAATGCACTCTACGAGGTAGCACTCACCAGGTCGATGTCGTACGCGCAACAGACCGTCAGTTGCGTGCAGACAGACAGATATGGTCTTCATCTCTGAAGACCATGGCAAGTCGTTTCATCTTCCAAGTGATCTTCTGACGCCACAAGTCCAGCAGTGCGCTACGGTGCTGTGCCGTTAGTGGAAGACGGGCAAGAGGTGAGCGAGCCCGTACCCCACTGCTAACTGTTCGCAACAGTTCGTGTTGAAACTGCCGAGCTCACAAGCCCTCTTATGTGTGGTGTGGTAGCTGTACGGTCTGCCACTGATCTCCGTAGAAGACGACGATCCTGGTGGGCGTCTGTGCTGCGTGGATGTCCAGAACCTCGTCTACGGGTATCAGAATGTTCACGTGACCACTGATAGCAGCGTCGTTGCACAAATGACGCAGCACGTCCAACTTGTGGCAGTTCTCCGAAAGGGCCATCCCGCCACTCGGAAGACCACAATTTGACCCCTTTCCAAATTTGCTCGGTTGGCCGTAGGAAGCAAGAATGCGTCTCCGTGGCATAGTTGCCTGCTTGCTTCACACGTTTGCACTACATAGAGCCTTCGGGCTGTGAGCATTCGCCGTTAAGGGGTAGACACAGACTGCGCACTGGTCGCTATGCCACTACGCTACCTGTTGGCGGGCGACGTTGAATCCATTATTAGTACACTAGTGGCCATTAAAATTGCGCACCGAGAAGAAATGCAGATGATAAACGGGTATTCATTGGACAAATATGTTATACTACAACTAACATGTGATTACATTTTCACGCAATTTGGGTGCATAGATCCTGAGAAATCAGTACCCAGAACAACCACCTCTGGTTGGCGTGTACAGGTACAGCTGCCCATGTAGCTTCAACACGATACCACAGCTCATCAAGAGTAGTGACTGGCGTATTGTGACGAGCCACTTGCTCGGCCACCATTGACCAGACGTTTTCAATTGGTGAGAGATCTGGAGAATGTGCTGGCCAGGGCAGCAGTCGAACGTTTTCTGTATCCAGAAAGGCCCGTACAGGACCTGCAACATGTGGTCGTGCATTATCCTGCTGAAATGTAGGGTTTCGCAGGGATCGAATGAGGGGTAGAGCCACGGATGGTAACACGTCTGAAATGTAACGTCCACTGTTCAAAGTGCCGTCAATGAGACCAAGAGGTGACCGAGATGTGTAGCCAATGGCACCCCATAACATCGCGCCGGATGATACGCTAGTATGGCGATGACGGATACACGCTTCCAATGAGCATTCACCACGATGTCGCCAAACACGTATGCGACCATCATGATGCTGTAAACAGAACCTGCATTCATCAGAAAAAATGACGTTTTGCCATTTGTGCACCCAGGTTCGTCGTTGAGTACACCATCGCAGGCGCTCCTGTCTGTGATGCAGCGTCAAGGGTAACCGCAGCCATGGTCTCCGAACTGATAGTCCATGCTGCTACAAATGTCGTCGAACTGTTCGTGCAGATGGTTGTTGTCTTGCAAACGTCCCCATCTGTTGACTCAGGGATCGGGACGTGGCTGCACGATCGGTTACAGCCACGCGGATAAGATGCCTGTCATCTCGACTGCTAGTGATATGAGGCCGTTGGGATCCGAGGCCGTTGGGATCCAGCACGGCGTTCCGTATTACCCTCCTGAACCGACCGATTCCATATTCTGCTAACAGTCATTGGATCTCGACCAACGCGAGCAGCAATGTCGCGATACGATACACCGCAACCGCGATAGGCTACAATCCGACCTTTATCAAAGTCGGAAACGTGATGGTACGAATTTCTCCTTCTTACACGAGGCATCACAACAACAACGTTTCACCAGGCAACGCGTGTCAATTGCTGCTTGTGTATGAGAAATCGGTTGCAAACTTTCCTCATGTCAGCACGTTGTAGGTGTCGCCACCGGCGCCAACGTTGTGTGAATGCTCTGAAAAGCTAATCATTTGCATATCACAGCATCTTCTTCCTGTCGGTTACTTTTTGCGTCTGTAGCACGTTATCTTCGTGGTGTAGCAATTTTAATGGCCGTAGTGTATATGTACTATCCCCCTGGTGGGACATGCCGCCATCTGATCAAAATCGACGTCGTCTTTCCAGGTGTATTAATTTTTTCCGGCAGTATATATCTAGCACCTGAGTTAAGTACTTTACTAAGCAGTCTTAACAAAAAATAAACTTTTCAAGGCGGCATTTTTTTCATGGGGGCATTTTTAACATCATCAAACAATTTCATCATCTTACCTTATATCGCAATGACAGGAGAAGTAGCACGTCGAAAATGTGTGTGCTGCTTCCTCAGAGTAGCTGACACTGGTTCCTGAAAAAAGTGGAAACTGTCTGGATTCATTCCGTAGAACTCGGGGAATTTTTCGTGTTGAAAGTCCTCACTAGAAAGCTCAAAGTTTGACATTTATAGCGCTTTAAGCACTGATAAGCTGCAATGATGTCCTCTTCAGAAGGGCTCATTATTGCAACCGAAATTGAAACGTGATTCGTGCTGTCTTGTCGCATCGCATATCGCTTCATCCCAGTGGGAAACCGTGCACCGCACCGAAAGCGTGAGGTCGCGCGGTCTTCATTGGAACGTGTATCACAGTGTGAACCACGCCTTGTGACGGATGTTTTACGTAAAGGGTTGACTACTAAGAACTCCTGCTTGTGAATCGGTGTTTTAGACAGCGTATTGTCCAGCTGAACACTCAAAACCCACAGCGAGATACTTGACGCTCTCACTTTCGAGCAGATTCACGGAATGTACCGAGAGCTCGTGCAGTAAGCCGGTGAGAGTTGCGCCCACCGTTAGACGGCGGCTGCGCACGCGTGCGCATTCCATGCGCTGGGCGCGCCGCCGCAGGTGTCGGCTGCACCCACTCTATTCGCGGTCAGGCACTGCGGATTTACAATTCCGATGGCCTGCACGCCCATTGTGTCTGCTTCAGTCCGCGACCGTGTCCTCCTTGCCGACCTCGAGTGTCCTTTGTGTCGAGGTGGTGTCGCTACGGAGAAATCTGCGGCGACATCGCGGTGTGCGTAGGAGCCATGGAGGAATCCCGAGCACCCGATTCAGCAGTCTGGCATTCGTCCGTTTCACAAGCCGAAGGTAAACAAATGGGTGCAAAAGCTGGAAAAAAAAGATACGGGTGGAGTGGGATGCTTATTTTCGTATAGCAGGCTTGAATCCTGTCTTCCTTACTAGTATCAGGTCGATTCCCACTTTCATTTCAGCCATTTAAAGTAACTCGGCTAAAATCGAAAATAAATTACTGATACGAGGGAACCTTTGTGGTGAAAGGTATGTAATTATTTTGTGTCATTTATCTCTCATACACTGAAGCGCCAACGAAACTGGTATGGGCGTGCGTATTCAAATACAGAGATTGTAAACTCATAATAAGGCGCTGCAATCGGCAACGCCTGTATTAAGACAAGAAGTGTTAGGCGCAGTTGTTAGATCGGTTACTACTGCTACAACGGCAGGTTATCAAGATTTAAGTGAGTCTGATCGTGGTGTTATAGTCGGCGCACGAGAGTTGGGACACAGCATCTCTGAGGTAGCGATGGAGTTTTTCCCGCACGACCACTACACAAGACTACCGTGAAGATCAGGAATACAGTAAAACATCAAATCTCCGATATCAATGCAGTCGGAAAAAGATCCTGCAAGAACGGGACTGACGACGACTGAGGAGAATCGTTCAACGTGACAGAAGTGCAACCTTTCCGCAAATTGCTCCAGTGCTGGACCATCAAGTGTCAGCGTGCGAACCATTCAACGAAACATCATCGATATGGGCTTTCGAAGCTGAAGGCCCACTCCTGTAACCTTGATGACTGCACGACGTGAAGCTTTACCCCTTGCCAGAGCCCGTCAACACCGACATTGATGACTGGAAACATGTTGCCGGGTCGGACGAGTGTCATTCCAAATTGTATCGAGGTGATGGACGTGTACGGGTATGGACACAACCTCATGAATCCATGCGCCCTGCATGTCAGCAGGGGACTGCACAAGCTGGTGGAGATTCTGTAATGGTGTGGGACGTGTGGAATTGGAGTGACATGGGACCCCTGATACGTCAGTTGCGACTCTGACAGGTGACACGTACGTAATCATTCTGTTTGACCACCTGCATCCATTCATGTCCATTCTGCATTCCGACGGACTTGGACAATTCCAACAGGACAATGCGACATCCCACACGTCCAGAATTGCTACAGAGTGGCACCGGGAACACTCTTCTGAATTTAAACGCTTCCGCTGGCCACCAAACTCCCCAGACATGAACATTATTGAGCATATCTGGGATGCTTTGCAACGTGGTGTTCAGAAATCTCCACCCCCACGTACTCTTACGGATTCAGACATTAGTCGACTCCATGCCACGTGGTGTTGCGGCACTTCTGTGTCCTCGCAGGGGCCCTACAGGATATTAGGCAGGTGTACCCGTTTCTTTGGCTCTTCAGTGAGTGTAAAGCATCGACTCACTTCCCGTGAAGAAGTAGTGTACTTGTATTTCCACTACCGGCTACGTACACCAACAAGCAATGTTCTTTGCTACTTGCTTGTGGGCAGGTACGATGCATAGCTGTCACCATTCCGCTTGGTTCTTCCTCCTCGTGGCGCTGTAGTGGCATTTGTATTCGCTATTATTCTATCATGGGGCTTGGTGTAAAGCCACATGCAACTGAAACTGTTTCCATATGTACCAAACCATTCGGTTAAGTCAGACCCATCTGTCATCTGAAAATGTTTAAAGAACGGAACTGCTAGTGGAAATTAAAGCATTTGTTACAAGCAGCCGAGGAAATGCTTTACATATGTATTAAAATTTCAGTAGAAAAAGAGAGTGACTCTGATTACACCAGAGCTAACCAATACCATTTTGTAAGAGGAGAGATAAATTTCATATTTAATATCAGATAAGGTGTACCGCTACTTTCAGTTTTGAGGCAGGGTAAAAACTGACAAGGAATAACAAGTAATTATTTTCTTGGCAGATTAAATCTGTGGGCTCTAATCCCTCTGATTTTATCCTCATGGTCTCTTCGCGCGGTATACGGTAGGAGGGAGCAATATACTCGGTGAAGGTATGCTCTCGAAATTTCAACAAAAGCCCGTACCGAGCTACTAAGCGTCTCTCTTGCAGAATCTTCCACTGGAGTTTATCTATCACCTCAAACAGCCGGAGCGATGAACATCCGGCACTCTTTCTATTAGCAGTTCTAATTCGTCAAGCTACGCGATACGAGTTTTGCGGTGGTCGAAACGGAGTGAAGTTCATAAAAATGTTCGAATGTGGATCTTACTGGGCCCTGATCAAGATCCTTCAGTCGCGTAGTCTGAGCAGAAAATCGAAGGTGACTGTCTATCGAACAGTCATAAGAGCGGTGGTAATGTATGGCTCAGAAACATGGACAATGACTGTAGCAGAAGAGGAGCTCTTGAGAAGATGGGAGAGGAAAATATTAAGAAAGAGTTTTGGAGCCTTGTGTGAGATGGGGCAATGGAGGATAAGGAGAAACAAGGCATTGGAAGGACTGTATAGAAATCCTGACTTGGTGACTAAAATTAAGTGTAACAGATGACGATGGCTGGGCCATGTAGAGCGGATGTCGGAGGATCAAGCTGTTAAAAAGGTTTACACAGGAAATCTAGGTGGCAAAAGGAGCAAAGGGAGACTCCGGAAACGATGGCTGGAGGATGTAGAAAATGATTTGAGAAAGATTGGAGACAGGAGATGGAGGGAACGAGCAGCAAATCGTCAGGACTGGGCTGTGATCATCAGAGAGGCCACGGCCCTACATGGGCTGTAGCGCCAAAGAATAAGTAAGTGCGTGAATTCCTAAGGAACCAAACCGCTGAGGTCGTCTGTCCCTAGACTTACACACTACTTAAACTAATGTTTGCTAAGAACAACACTCACATCCATGCCCGAGGGAGGATTCGAACCTCCGGCGGGAGGGGCCGCGCTATCCGTGACATGCCGCCTTAAAACCACGCGGCCACGCCGTGCGGCAGTGAAGTTCATAGATTGTTCATAGGACCTCCTTTCGAGCCTGGCATGGAGTGTGTTAACTCCTCCCGAACAGGCGATGAAGGCCCAACGGCACCGACCGGCCGCCGTGTCATCCTTAGACCACAGGCTTCACTGGATGCGGATGTGGAGGGGCAAGTGGTCAGCGCACCGCTCTCCCGGCCGTATGTCAGTTTCCGAGGCCGGAGCCGCTACTTCTCAGTCAAGTAGCTCCTCAGTTTGCCTCACAAGGGCTGAGTGCACCCCGCTTGTCAACAGCGCTCGGCAGACCGGATGGTCACCCATCCAAGTGCTAGCCCAGCCCGACAGCGCTTAACTTCAGTGGTCTGACGGGAACCAGTGTTACCACTGCGGCAAGGCCGTTGGCTGGTGTGTGTAAAGTTTGCAAAAAATCAAGATCCGAGTTAGTCTCTGCTCGGCACGCTCTTTTAACCTCTCATTGCGCGCTACGTCCTGGAAGGCTTTGTAGGAACGGCGCAGATACCGTAACAGGGCGACAATGACTTTGCTTCGCTTTCTCGTAACGAGTGTTCTTTCAGAGTACCGCTTAAAGACGCCGGCAGCGGGAACGGCGAAGGCGGCTTTCCTCGCATAAAGCACTCTCGTCGGAGCACCTGGCGTCACGGCAAGAGAGGGGGACAACAGAAGTGTGCCCTGGGGTGAAAGCGGGCTTAACACGGCTCACCCACTTCTGCTCCTTTAAAACCATGAACTACGTGCCGCACTAGCGTCAGGGTGGTTAACCTGCAAGCGTCCAGTTATCTCTTAATGGCTGTCCCTGTAGCATCCGATTTGTGACACGTAGTAGGCACTGAGAACGTCTTCCGTTACTGGGGTTGTAAAGTTGACTTCAAACAGGAACACCTAGATCTGAGTGACACAGCTCACCATAAAAGATTAGTCATTCTCAAAGGGGAAAGCTATGTTAGCCGCCGCCCCAATCTCTGTGAGGAGAGTTGCAGCAAGACCTTTGCTGCTTTCGTCGTGAAAATTTACCCTTATACTGCCGATTTCGTCGCTTTCTCCACTCTTGGTATGGGACGACGTGAGTACGAGTGGCTTTCCCATGCCATGTCCTCTGTTTTGAGAAAGTATAGAATGGTAAGAGGAGTACGCAGCTAGTCATTTCTGTAATCTGGTTTTTGTGTTGCAGGATGAGCAATAAGTAATCTCCACGTTTGCGGTATTTTCATTCATCAGTTACTTCAATTTTTTTTTTCATTTTGGACGACCTAAATACCTTAATGAAAATTTAGTCCAGTCCATTGATCAATGTGGATTGTAAAAGAAAATGTAAAGGAGGGTTGTTCATCAAGACACAAACTTAAACCTTGCAAAGAAGTCAGCACTACCATCTGACGCTTGAAACTAGTAGTAGTGGTACAATAAAATGATTTCAAAAAAGCTTGTCGCTAGTTGCAGTATTTCCTAGAGCGTAATTTATTTCAGGTGAGATTTGTTCCTTAAACATTGGAACTGTCAGTATGTCGATTGCACCTGTCTAAACGACGTCAAGAGAACTGTGGATTGTGCTGCTACATTCGCATGTAGCAGACATTCACTGAAGATAATGATCCTCCATTGGCATACTCATCACCGTGTGAACAGTTTGGAAACACTTCTGGTATCGAACTACTACTACTACTACCACCACCACCACCACCACTGCCTCTAAGCTCTCCGGACATAGCATTGACCTCTCCGCCGCCCCCCCCCCCAACCCACCCCCCACCACGTTGAAGATCACACTGACGGCTATGGAGCGCTGTGGACAGTATAAAACAGATACTGTGGGTCACGTGACCCTCTACGGATGACGTAACTCGTGCACTCGCGCGTGCGCCAGTCAGTTATATGGCACTAACAGAGTAAGACAAATGGCAGAAAGGAGGTATCGTGTTAGGGCGTACTCATGACCACTCAGTGACTGAAGTTGCTCGTTTTGTTGGTGTTAGTTAGATGTTCCTGGATAATTTGAACAAATCTTTTATCGAAATAATGTGGGACGAGCCAGTTTACAGGGTATCTCTAGATGACTGGTGTGAACGTTAACGATTACCTTATTATTTTTAGTACTACTGCAACTAATTTTTTCTGGCCACCAGTTTCAAGTAGAAATTCATCAACTGAACAGAAGGATTTGACCAGGAGAAACGATTTGCTTCGCTATCTGTCAGACATTTTATTTTATTGGTCAAAAGACCAAAAAAATTTGTTCCTGCATGTTGAACTCCTTTCTGAGCCACTGACAGCTTTAATAATGAGTAGTGAAGGTCATTTTTCTCTCTAGTGTTGCAGGTACGAGGTCGGTTCAAAACAGTTCCGGAACTTTGTCCACAAAACTTTTCTACCCTTTCCTTTTACTTATTGTGCATGGTCTCCTTTGAAATACTCTCCTCCACAACTGATACACCGCTCCCAACGCAGTTTCCACTTTCGGAAGCAGTCTTGCTACGCCTCTTGCTGGATCGCGCCAAGCGCCGTCTGCAAATTTTTCCTTCATCTCGTCTATCGTTGCAAATCTTCGTCCTTTTAACGTTGGAAATAAAAGAATTTCAGGCCATTTCCTTCTCGCATTTTCTCGCAGGCGTAGGAACACGTTCTGACACTGCCATCTATTAACAGTTTGTTCCTGTGACACGAATTCCTGGTGGACTAATCGTTGAAAGTCAAAGAAAAGTATCAGCATGGCTTTCACATTTGACCTGACCTGACGAGCTCTCTTGGGGAATTTTTCCAGATGCATTTCAAAAATTGAACCTTGGTCTGAGCATCATAACATAACCGTAGACCCACGCCTCATCACCAGTTATGGTTCAAATGGCTCTGAGCACTATGGAACTTAACATCTGAGGTCATCAGTCCCCTAGATTTAGAACTACATAAACCTAACTAACCTAAGGACATCACACACAACCATGCCCGAGGCAGGATTCGAATGTGCGACTGTAGCAGCAGCGCGGTCCCAGACTGAAGCGCTTAGAACCGCTCGGCCACAGCGGCCGGCCACCAGTCATGATTCTCTTAAGGAACATCTGGTTCTAATTTGTGCGATGCAAAAGCTCTCCACAGGTTGCGAGGCGATGGTCTTTCTGGTCTCGACTCATGAGCCGTGGGACGTTTGGCGGCAACACGATCCATCCCAAGAGGCTGTGTCAGGATCTCATGGCATGATCCAGTTGAAATGTTACATTCTTCTGCAATCTCTCTGACAGTCAGTCTTCGATTGGCACGCACTATTTCGTTGACGTTCTTGAAGTGAGCGTAGTCGGTACATGCCGAAGGGCGTCCTGAACGAGAGTCACACCTTAACCATTAATATGCCAAATCCGATTAACGGTGGCTGACCCTGCGTAACTGCGGGACAAGGCTCAAGCGATAGAATAGAATAGTTCCCCAGGTAAGGTCAAGGCCGACTTCCAATCCTGGCTTAGGCTCTGGACTGCAAACAAAAGTTTTTTTTTCTGTGAGACATCTCGTCTAGTGAATGGGGGGAAATACTTTCGCGATAACGTTTCATGCCAGCAGACTGTTATAATGTGACCCTCCTCCACAGTTCCCCGTCGCTCCTGGATAACTTGCTGGGCTGAGGAATCTGACGTGGACTCTCGGCCGCTTGGTATTCAGAGACCGTCGCCAGTCCGGTCACAGAGACGGTATTCGGAATTCAGGCGCGGCTCCAGCATAGCAAGTGTTTTGAGGCGGCGGGGGGACGAGGTGAGCGCAGAGGTGGCGGCTCGACAGCGCCACAGCCCGGCTAAGACGGCGGCCCTTGGCGGGCGCTGCTACCCGAGACTTCCCCAGTTACTCCCGCTGCGTTCCTCGAGGTAACGGTCGGACACGCCCTCCGTGACGCACGTCGCTACATCGTGTTCACACGGTGGCCTTCGAATCTCATCGATGGAAATAGTTATCGTTTTCTGGGTGCTAAGCGAGAAAAGAACAAGGCAGCTTCATCTACATCTGTATCTACATGGATACTCTGCAAATCACATTTAAGTGCCTGGCAGAAGGTTGATCGAAGCACCTTCACAATTCTCTATTATTCTAATCTCGTATAGCGCACGGAAAGAATGAACACCTATCTCTTTCCGTACGGGCTCTGATTTCCCTTATTTTATCTTTGTGATCGTTCCTCCCTATGTAAGTCGGTGTCAACAATATTTCCGCATTCGGAGGGAAAGTTGGTGACTGGAATTTCGTGATAAGATTCCGTCGCACCGAAAAACGCCTTTCTTTTAATGATGTCCAGCCCAAATCCTGTATCATTTCTATGACACTCTCTCCCATATTTTGCGATGATACAAAACGTGCTGTCTTTCTTTGAACTTTTTCGATGTACTCAGTCAGTCCTATCTGGTAACGATCCCACACCGCGCAACAGTATTCTAAAAGAGGATGGACAAGCGTAGTGTAGGCAGCCTCCTTAGTAGGTCTGTTGCATTTTCTAAGTGTCCTGCCAATGAAATGCAGTATTTGGTTAGCCTTCCCCACAACATTTTCTATGTGTTCCTTCCCATTTAAATTGTTCGTAAATGTGATACCTAGGTATTTAGTTGAATTTACGGCTTTTAGATTAGACTGATTTATCGTGTAGCCGAAGTTTAACGCGTTCCTTTAGCACTCATATGGATGACCTCACACTTTTAGATATTTAAGGTCAACTGCCACTTTTTGCACCGTTCCGATATTTCTTCTAAATCGTTTTGCAGTTTGTTTTGATTTTCTGATGACTTTATTAGTCAATAAACGACAGCATTATCTGCAAACAACTGACGACGGCTGCTCAAATTGTCTCCCAAATCGTTTATATAGATAAGGAACAGCGAAGGGCCTATAAAACTACCTTGGGAAACGCCAGAAATCACTTCTGTTTTACTTGATGACTTTTCGTCAATTACAACGAACTGTGACCTCTCTGACAGGAAATCACAGATCCAGTCACATAACTGCGACGATATTCCATAAGCAGGCAATTTCTCTACGAGCCGCTTGTGTGGTACAGTGTCAAAAGCCTTCCGGAAATTCAGAAATACGGAATCGATCTGAAATCCCTTGTCAATAGCAATAGTCAAAATCACCTCAGATCGAGCTTCAATGTCGACAGTGTGCCTATTCTTCGGCATGGTTGCTAAGGTGTTGTCAGGAGCAATTCTATATGGCAGCTGCCTGGCGCTTACGGAGAAGAGTGAGATACGCTACGCCACCAGGTCCACGTACTCGTTTACATAATGCATAAAAAGCAGAAAAATATACCTTTAACGGGCACTAATTGCTATTGTCAACACTGTTTTTGTTCTTGTGGTCTTCAGTGCAGAGACTGGTTGCACGCAGCTCTCCATGCTACTCTATCCTGGGCGAGCCTCTTCACCTCCCAGTACGTACTGCAGCCTACATCCTTCTGAATCTGCTTAGTGTATTCATCTCTTGGTCTCCCTCTACGATTTTTACCCTCCACACTTCCCTCCAGTACTAAACTGGCGATCCCTTGATGCCTCAGAACATCTCCTACCAACCGGTCCCTTCTTCTAGTCAAGTTGTGCCACTAGCTTCTCTTCTCCCCAATTCTGTTCAATACCTCCTCATTAGTTATGTGATCTGCCCACCTAATCTTCAGCATTCTTCTGTAGCACCACATTTCGAAAGCTTCTATTGTCTTCTTGTCTAAACTATTTATCGTCCATGTTTCACTTCCATACATGGCTACACTCCATAGAAATACTTTCAGAAAGGACTTCCTGACTGTTATATCTATACTTGATGTTAACAAGTTTCTCTTGTTCAGAACGCTTTCTATGCCGTAGCTAGTCTACATTTTATATCTTCTCTACTTCAACCATCATCAGTTATTTTGCTCCCCAAATAGCAAAACTCATCTACTACCTTAAGCGTCTCATCTCCTAATCTAATTCCTTCAGCATCACCTGATTTAGTTCGACTACATTCCGTTATCCTCGTTTTATTCTTGTTGATGTTCATTTTATATCCTCCTTTCAAAGCGATGTCCATTCCGTTCAACTGCTCTTCCGAGTCCAGCGTCTCTGTTAGAATTACGTCATCGTCAAACATAAAAGTTTTTATTTCTTCTCCATGGATTTTAATGCCTACTCCAAATTTTTTTGTTTCCTTTACTACTTGCTCAATATACAGATTGAATAACATCGGGCATCACTCCCTTCTCAGCCACTGCTTCTCTTTCATGTCCCTAGACTCTTATGACTGCCTTCTGGTTTCTGTACAAATTGTAATAGCCTTTCGTTCTCTGTGTTTGACCCCTGACACCTTCAGAATTTGAAAGAGAGTATTCTAGTCAACATTGTCAAAAGCTTTCTCTATGTCTACAAATGCTAGAAACATAGGGTTGCCTTTCCTTAACCTATCTTCTAAGATAATTCGTAGGGTCAGTATTGCCTCGCGTGTTCCAACATTTCTACGGAATCCAAACTGATCTTCCCCGATGTCGGCTGCTACCGGTTTTTCCAATCGTCTGTAAAGATTTCGTGTTGGCATTTTGCACTCGTGACTTATTAAACTGATAGTTCGGTAATTTTCACACCTGTCAATGCCTACTTTCTTTGGGATTTGAATTATTATATTCTTCTTGAAGTCTGAGGATATTTCATCTGTCTCTCACATCTTGCTCACCAGATGGTAGAGTTTTGTCAGGGCTGGCTATCCCGAGGCTATAGTATTGTCTATATTACAGAGTTAAATTCCCTGATTTACTCTACAAAATACGTGTGGGAAGCTAAGGGCAAGTCGCCACAGAGAAATTTCATTTACTACATTACCAGCATAATTTTGTATACGTATAACTCTACGATCTGTAGCTTGTCAATTGCGTTGAGGAGAATAGAGCTGGTAGTGGTGGTGGAGGTGGGGATTATAGGTTTAAAGAGACTAACCTTTCAAGAACATCAGTCTCTCCTTCAGCGTATAAGAAAACCATATTGCCACGGTAAGAATTTGATAGTAATATATGCTGGGTGATGCAGTGTATGGGTGCAGGATAACAGATATGGCTAACGTCATACATAGTAACCTTTTTTTGTGATATATTTTGTGTTTTTACTCATATTCAGTACAGTTGTACCTACACATTTACGAGCAGATTTCTATACGGTGTATGCATGGTAACTTGTTACCAATATCAGTGACTTCGGTCTACTCATCCTACGATTGGAGCGAAAGATGCTCACTAAATTCTTTTCTAGTATCTATGTTCTTGATGTGCGTATGAAATGTGCTTTGGAGGCAAATATCCAGTGTGAACAGAAATAACCGAAAATAAGAGGCCTATTTGGCAAGTGCCTCACTCCAATTACCTTGGCTGTATTGATATCACTCACAATCTGAATAAGTACCAGGCCTAGTGTGGAACAAATTGAACAACGTTGTCTAACAAAACAAGAAAATAATGGAGTGCTATAAACTGATGGATGTGTCAGTTCGATTTACTCCTCATAGACATGGATGCTAATCATCTTAATAATATACACGGATCAGAAATGAGGTTCCTGAGATCCGTATTAGGCTGCACAAGACTGCGTGAATGAACAATGACGATGTGCGGAGAGGACTGGCTATTTAAAAAATGAAGATGGAATAAACAAAATAAAGAAATACATTCCTCACATCGGAACAGAAAACAAGAGCGAAGAATACCGAATGAGTGCTGTATCATATACACCTAATAGGAAAAGAGACGCTGGAAGACCGAGGAAACGTTCGCAATAACTTCGTTTGTGACTGGAATACGCGAACCGTCTAATCATCGCAAGAAGTGTATGTCCTCTCAGGTAAATAATGTACGTATTAGTACATTAGGTACAGTTATGATTAATGAAATGTGTGTAAAGATAAGGTAAAAGTGTTATCAAGCCAAAGATTGTTTTGAACACCATAGTGCTTGACTGGGCAGGCCCTGTTAGAGATGTTGAAACCTCATGAAACCTCCCCCTAGAAAAATTTATGAATGATTGTGCTGATAAACCCCTTACGTTATTTGATTTTCAAACAGCTGAGCAAAACTGAACGTGCACAGACATTTCTCTCTTTACGTATTCAGATCATCAATAAACTGACACACAATATTTTTAGCACAACGCAATCTGACTTACAATAATCCCTACAAAAGAATGGCCCTGACTAACAATAACCTACTGGAGCATTTAAATTCACATAATTTGCTGTCAAATGTACAGTTTGGTTTTAGAAATGGTCTAACAACTGAAAATGCTATATTCTCTTTTCTCTGTGAGGTTTTGGACGGATTACATGAAAGGTTGCGAACACTAGGTGTTTACTTTGATTTAACGAAGGCTTTTGACTGCGTTGTCCACAAAATATTACTGCAGAAGTTGGATCATTATGGAGTAAGGGGAGTAGCTTACAATTGGTTCGCCTCTTACTTTAAGAACAGAAAGCAAAAGGTAATTCTCCGCAATACCGAGAGTGGTAGTGATGTTCGGTCCCAATGGGGCACTGTTAAGTGGGGCGTTCCCCAAGGGTCGGTGCTGGGGCCACTGCTGTTTCTTATTTATATAAATGATATGCCTTCTAGTATTACAGATGATCCAAAAATATTTCTGTTTGCTGACGACACCAGCTTGGTAGTGAAGGATCTTGTGTGTAATACTGAAACAGTATCAAATAATGTAGTTAATGAAATAAGTTCATGGCTTGTGGAAAATAATTTGATGCTAAATCACAGTAAGACTCAGTTTTTACAGTTTCTAACTCACAATTCAACAAGAACTGATATTTTGATCAGACAGACTGGGCATATTATAAGCGAGACGGAACAATTCAAGTTCCTAGGCGTTCGGATAGATAGTACGCTGTTGTGGAAAGCCCATGTCCAGGATCTTGTTCAGAAACTAAATGCTGCTTTATTTACCATTAGAACAGTATCTGAAATAAGTGACAGTTCAACACGAAGAGTAGTCTACTTCGCATATTTTAATACGCTTATGTTGTATGGTATTATTTTTTGGGGTAATTCTTCTGATTCAAAAAGGGTACTCTTGGCTCAAAAACGGGCTGTTCGAGCTATATGTGGCGTAAGATCGAGAACCTCTTGTCGACCCCCATTCAATACTCTGTTAATTCTGACATTGCCCTCACAGTATTTATTTCCTTTAATGTCGTTTGTTGTTAGCAATATTAGCCTGTTCCCAAGAGTTAGCAGCTTTCACTCAGTTAATACTAGGCAGAAACCAAATCTGCGTGTGGAATGCACTTCCTTGACTCTTGTGCAGAAGGGAGTGCAGTACTCTGCTGCATCCATTTTCAATAAGCTACCACAAGAACTCAAAAATCTTAGCAGTAGCCCAAACTCTTTTAAGTCCAAACTGAAGAGTTTCCTCATGGCTCACTCCTTCTATTCTGTCGAGGAGCTCCTGGAAGTGCTAAAAAATAAAGCAAATTCCAGTGTTACATTGTTGATTTTCTTTATTTAAACTTACGACTTGTCGCCTGAATAAGTTTTTTATATTTCATTTTATCTGTTTCTACTATCGTGTTGTAATTTCATGTATTGACTCGTTCCATGACCATGGAGACTTCTCCTTAATTTGGTCCAACGGAACAATAAATAAATAAATAAATAAACAATAACTTATACCTCTCATGAATCACTTACCTCACAAAAATCTTCGTTACTCGAACTACTACAATACAGCGAGCGCCAATATTGCCAGCTAAATAAAAGATTCTAACTACTGAAGTCACTAACTACTGATAGGCATGGTTAGCAAATGAAAGATTTTGATAGAGAACAAACAATGTATTTACCTTAATAGTGTTCAAAAGTCATTATATATATATATATATATATCAGTTCATGACATCCAGTCTTACAAATTTACTGTCTCTGATGGACACACGTCCAGATCATCCGCTCTCTAAACTCCGCCATCTCCCCACATCCACCACTGCTGGAGGCTCACCTCCAACTGCGCAACGCTACGCGCTGTTCACATTCAACTGCCCAACACGACAATAGCGAATATTACAACAATGCCAACCAGCCACAGACTGCACACAGCACAGCCAGTGATTTTCATACAGAGCGCTACGTGGCGTTACCAATATAAAAACCTAAACAGCCTACTTACAATGTCTTCCGCTGAGCTTTTAACCCTCTTACGCAGTCAGCTGCAGAGGAACCTGTGGTTCACAGTGGACTCCGAAACACGGTGCAACTCGGAATTTTTGTCAACAAACACTGCTAGAGGTGAAAGAAGTGGTAAGTGACTTGTAAAAATCCTAGGACTGACCGGAGAACGAAACAAACAGAGTCATATATTTTAGTTTAGATTGGGAAAACGCTATTCGATATTTAGGTCACTTCTCAAGCTATAGAAGGTTGTTGAAAAGTATTTTTCGTAAGATGCTATTGGAGGGAGAGGGCCTGCCCAGTCAGAAAAAAAAAGGTTCGGATAACAGTTATACAGCCCTTGAAGGAAGCACTATTATTCCTTTAAAGTGATTATGGTAACGATGGAAAGCCTTCATCAGAAATTGCACCTACTCACTACGACAGTTTATGAGAAGTCCAACCGGAATTTTTTCCCAAAAAGTAGAAAGGGGGGGGGGGGGCTTGTAGAGAAGCATACGATGCCGAAATGTATGGTAATATGTGACGGTAAGGCGTATTTAAGTGACCTCGGGAACCTCCGTCTACCTCCTTTGAATATATTACAGAAGTGAAAGTGTCTTCTCGTCACTTTAGCTTGCTTATTTCTCATGCTAATCAGTCATTCTCTAGGCAGTGGTAAATGACAGTGTCGACAGGTAAGATAGTTATTGAAATCCCTTGCATTATGGCACTCTTATGTTCTCTCTCAAAATGTGTTAACTGACGGAGAACTTGGTAAAAGCAGAAATTCTTAATTCATTCAAATCATTCTTGGTATCTACTGGAATGATTTCTTCGCGAACTGACAGTATGTGTCGCTAGGACAGTGGCATCAACTAACTACGTTGCAATGCGCGAGACACTGTCTGCGCGGAAGATGCATAACAACGTAGGCTTTAAGGTGAAAAATACGTGGATTCAGCAAGACGGCGGTACGTCACTTGAGGCTTGAGAATCAATCACATCTGTTGCAGATCGTTTGCGTGGAGCGTCATTTCCAATACAACTATTCCTGTTTTCCCTAGGCGACTACGTACAGTGCTGTCCCGAACGAGTAGTGGACTAGTGTGGGACAAGAGACGAGGAGAGACGCAACAGTTTTGAATAAGATGTTTCGTGAACGCTCGGAGAAATAACATACCGTGGTTCATAGCTCTGAGGAAGCAAGCAGCTGACACAGGTAGCAAAGTCTTATTTTTAATTAGTTTTCCGTGATTCCCATCACAAACGAATAACTGAAGGGGGAAAAAACCTGGCAGACACGAGAAGATATCGGCTGGAATAACAATGATTAGACAGAGATTCAGAGGTCAAATGCTGGACTGCAAAGCGTATCCAGGTACGGACATAGACGCAGATCATTATCTAGTAGAGAATAAGGATAGGGTGGAATTGCAATAGAAATTGACAATTTAGAACAAGATAATAAAAAGGTGAAATTCTCGGTGACAGTGGCAATATCGAGAGTTGTTCAGGAGGAGACGAGATGAATGTGATAAAGAGGAAGATAATCAGGGAACGACATGATACCGTGGGTACCAAGATGGCAGTGGCACAAAAGCCATAGGTTACTCAGGAAGTACTCTAACTCATCAGTGAAAGGAGATACTATACGAATGTGGTATGGGGCCAGTAGGACAGATAGGTTAAGATTAAAATTACAAACACGTGAAACTATCGAAGGAAATAAAGAAGCATACAGAGTGAATGTAAATTGGGGAAAGTAAAATGTAAAGGCGTTCACCTAAGAGGAGTAGGCAGGAAGACTGTTTATTGCGGAAGAAAGTACGTACAGAAAGGAGTAGCACAGAGATGGCCTGTTCGATGAGGAAGAGGAAGAAATACGTGATCCAGAAAGGCTGTCAGGCTTTGACGGAACAGTGAATAATGTGGGCTCTAATTCGTCAGCAGAAGTCGATGCTACACATTCAGAGCTACTCAGATCTGTGCTCGTCAATAACAGCTACGTTGTTGGAGCTGATTTCAAAAATTTATGAAACACTGGACTTGTTAGTATTATGGACCTTAGGTTTTTTTCATGTACACAAAGTCTTGTTAGAAGCGAGTCACTTTAACTGCTGGAAATGGAAAACAAAATTCCCAGACCCAGCAGTGGCTGGATGCCCCGGAGCATTGTTACGGCAATCTTGACAATCATGATTACAGTCATAAGTCACTCATAACGTATAAGGAAGCACAGCTTATGTGTCTCCTGTTGTTATATTTTATGGAAGTCGGAGGTTAGCTGGACGTTTACTTAAGTGCACGTCAGAAAGTACATACGAACGGTAATCTGCCTGGCCGACGTTTTGGAGTGACTATCATTAACCTGACGAGTGGTAGTAAACCGCTTCCCACCTACCGCTTTGAAATACCAGAGCGGAACACGTAACGACACAAGCAGCATTAGACAGGGAGTCTGTTACAAATAAGGAGAAGTTTACTAGATATTTCGCGAGAAGAGAGGGTAAAAAGAAAACGAGAATATCGAAGGAGCAGCTTCGTTTTTTCGTGAATATGTGGTTAACCTGTCTTAGTATCCTTCCTCTCCGCACGGTAAAAACCCTTTCGCTAACATACGTCTCAGTGGCCAACATATGCAGAAGCACTTTCAAGGCTCAGTTTATGTTCTCCGATATTCTCCGGCGAAGGTCTCGTTTTTCTTTTAGCAGCTAGCTGTCCTTCGACTGCGACTCGGATTATTTACTTAGGACGTCTTACCTCTCACATTGTCTTCTATGTTCAAGGTAAACTGGCTTCTTCTACGTTGGGAATGTCGAGAATTTTATCGATCTAGTTAATACGCTGACTGCCGACTAAGAGTTAGTCGCACCTTAACGAGTAGCCGCTGGCGCCAACATAGCGTTAAAGCTCTTACGAAATGAGATTGTCCGTGAAGTTAGAAACAGAAACAAATGAAGCAGATACACGAAATTTACAGACCGTGCCTGCCAGAGATAGGAATAGATCATGAACGTGGTATGCCAGAATTTTTATTTCCTCACTGAGGATACCGGAACATAAAAGTTCACACAAAAGCTCCTACACATAAAATTGCTTCAGACGCAAAATGTAAACGTCGTATAAGAAAATGCTAATAAAACTGTTTTATTGCTAATGACAGGTATTTACACATCCTTCTCAACAAAGAGCCTGTCGTTCGCAAATCAGATAAAAGCAGTGTGGTTCACGAAGTTTCCTCTGTTGGGGTCACATTTTATGTGGCTTTATTGATCGAGATTTCTTTTCAGTGGTACATAAAACAGCAAAAGAATAAAACTGGTCTTTTATACTCGTTTTCTAGTGGTATTTTATCTCCTATCAAAATCTGGATATATTCTTCTTCGGAAGATAGGAGTGTGACGCAAGTTGCAGATGCTTGACTAAGTTACCAAATGAGCACTGTACAGATGTTCTCCATTAATGAGTGAAGCTGTCAGTATAACGTATTGTAAACCATCATCCCTCACAAATTCTTAGAGCTAACTGTTTATTCGTGAATATACTTCACATGATCGTAGTCTCGTTAGCAGTTAACAATATGAACATGATACATATTTCTGGATCAGTTATAAACTTTGTACTTCATCTGCTGTATGTGTTTCAGTGGTTGCACAAAATTCGGGGGGAATACATTTTTGCATGACTGTTCTTAGCGGTAATCAGTGGCGTTTTCCTGCCACTTCATGTGGTGTTCCCGAGACATTATGTTATGACTTACACCGTAAATACTTAAATGAGTTAAGCACAGTATTTATAGATGTGAGACGTACCGAATAGTTTAAGACTTAAAAGGCTCTGAAAGTCTTAAGAAGAATAGCACGCATGCTCAATTGTAACAGAAAATTGTGTTTGCTTCTGATTGTACATCTGATACACAACGTTGTGATAGTATAGTGAAGAAGTAACATATTTAGACAAAGATATTACGTAACATATTCACAGGAAACCATATTTATTGTAAATAAGAGACTGTCAGCAGACGTACTGTTCTTCTTGAACTGTAAATCTCTTTTACATGTTTAAAATATTTGCTACCACACACACACACACACACACACAAATTTCATTCTTCTAATTAACAGTCGCAGTTCTCAGTTCTCACAACATACTCCACAATGAATGTAATTGATGACTGACAGAACGGTAGAATCTAAAGTCTTTCGGATATCTAGGACGTAGTTTACCTGTTCACCCGCGTCTACTAGTTGCAAGATACCAGGCACGCAAAAAGCGATGTGTGTTTCACCAGGTTGGTATTTTATTGACCCCAAATCGACACCTCGAGGGAAGTTCCCACAAATTGAGGATTCTAACCAGCAATTGTCAATATATTGGGTCCAAGCATAAGTTCGTAGGACAACAGATATACATAGCAAGGACTTTAGGCCGGCTGGAGTGACCGAGCGGTTCTAGGCGCTACATTCTGGAATCGCGCGACGGCGACGGTCGCAGGTTCGAATCCTGGCTCGGGCGTGGATGTGTGTGATGTCCTTAGGTTAATCAGGTGTAAGTAGTTCTAAGTTCTAGGGGACTGATGGCCTCAGAAGTTAAGTCCCATAGTGCTCAGAGCAATTTGAACCAAGGACTTTAGTTTCAATAATACATCCTCCTTCACTATTTACAACAGTCTGCCAACGCTGGGGTAACTTTTTGATTTCGACACTGTAGAAGCATTTGGTTTCGAGGCGAACGCATTTTCATCCGGAGAGGTAGTTCGATAGAGAGCGGAAAAGGTGAATATCTGACGGTGAAGGGTCAGGTGAATAAGATGGGTGCGAAATAACTTGCTAGACCAATTCCTGTATAGTGTTTTTTGTCAGCCTGGCAGAATGCGAACGGGGGATATTGTGGAGTAGCATCACTTCACACAGTTCTCGTGGTCGTTCTTCTTGGACAGCGCCTGCAAAACGTTCGTTATCAGTTGTTGAAAATAAATGTCAGCAGTGATGGTTACATCCTTGGGAAGCAACTCCTAATACACCACACCGCCGCTGTTCGACCAATGCATAAGGTTATCTTTTGTGGATGCGCGCAGGGAAGTTACTGCTTTTTGGCTCAACCATTCCTTTTTTCCTTACGTTGGGTTAAGACACCGTTTCTCGTCACCAGTAACGATACGGGATAGGAATGGCCGGCGTTGTTCACGAGCAAGCAGAGATACATACACTACAGGCCATTAAAATTGCTACACCACGAAGATGACGTGCTACAGACGCGAAATTTAACCGACAGGAAGAAGAGGCTGTGATATGCAAATGATTAACTTTTCAGAGCATTCACACGAGGTTGGCGCCGGTGGGGAAACCTACAACGAGCTGACATGAGGAAAGTTTCCAGCCGATTTCTCATACACAAACAGCAGTTGACCGGCGGTGCCAGGTGAAACGTTGTTGTTGTGATGCCTCGTGTAAGGAGGAGAAATTCGTACCATCACGTTTCCGACTTTGATAAAGGATTGTATACCTATCGCGATTGCGGTTTATCGTATCGCGACATTGCTTCTCGCGTTGGTCGAGATCCAATGACTGTTAGCAGAATATGGAATCGGTGGGTTCAGGAGGGTAATACGGAACGCCGTGCTGGATCCCAACGGCCTCGTATCACTAGCAGTCGAGATGGCAGGCATTTTATCCGCATGGCTGTAACGGATCGTGCAGCCACGTCTCCCTGAGTCAACAGGTGGGGACGTTGGCAAGACAACAACCATCTGCACGAACAGTTTGACTACGTTTGCAGCAGCAAGGACTATCAGCTCGGAGACCATGGCTGCGGTTACCCTTGACGCTGCATCATAGACAGGAGCGCCTGCGATGGTGTACTCAACGACGAACCTGGGAGAACGAATGGCAAAACGTCATTTTTTCGGATGAATCCGGGTTCTGTTTACAGCACCATGATGGTCACATCTGTGTTTGGCGACATCGCGGTGAACGCACGTTGGAAGCGTGTATTCGTCATCGCCATATTGGCGTATCACCCGGCGGATGGGGGGGGTGGGGGGGGGGGTGCCATTGGTTACACGTCTCGGTCACCTCTTGTCCGCATTGACAGCACTTTGAACAGTGGACGTTACATTTCAGAAGTGTTACGACCCATGGCTCTACACTTCATTCGATCCCTGCGAAACACTACATTTCAGCAGGATAATGCACGACCGCATGTTGCAGGTCCTGTACGTATTTTTTGGATACTGCTGCCCTGGCCTGGCCATCACATTCTCCAGATAACTGAAAACGTCAGGTCATTGGTGGCCGAGCAACTGGCTCGTCACAATACGCCAGTCACTACTCTTGATGAACTGTGGTATCGTGTTGAAACTGCATGGGCAGCTGTACCTGTACACGTCATCCAAGCTCTGACTCAATGCCCAAGCGTATCAAGGCCGTTATTATGGCCTGATTTCTCAGGATCTACGCACCCAAATTGCGTGAAAATTTAATCACATGTCAGTTCTAGTTTAATATATTTGTCCAATGAATACCCGTTTATGATCTGCATTTCTTCTTGGTGTAGCAATTTTAATGGCCAGTAGTGTATATGACCACCCGCAGATTTTTGTGATTTCGGATTAGAGCACGCGCACCCATACACCCTGTTTTTGAACCTTTCCCTTTGCATGCAAATGTCGCACGGCGGTGGAATGATTACAGCTCATCACATTCGCCTGTTCTCGAGTACACTGACGTGCATCATTGTAGGTTAGTGCGTTTAAATGATGTTCATCAAACCCAGAAGGCCTTCTTGAACCTGGTGAGTGACTGATGTGAAAACGATCTTGCTTAAAGCGAGAAAACCATTTTCTTATGACTGGGTGTTGTGTGATGTTCTTAGGTTAGTTAGGTTTAAGTAGTTCTAAGTTATAGGGGACTGATGGCCATAGATGTTAAGTCCCATAGTGCTCAGAGCCATTTGAACCATTTTCTTGCCGTGCTCTGTCCAACGGCATTATCGCAACAAAATATTTCTGACTGACCCCTCTGTTAAACTCAGACAGGTGAATATGTCGGAAATGTTCCGATTTCTCTATTTGGCACTCCATTTTCTAGGGTCCACAACTCCACTCACTATCTCCAAATGACAAAACGACAATATGTAAACTCAGATAACAACAGTGAAATACAAATAAACAATTACAATCGATAAATAAACCCATGGCAATCGGAATACCAACATGAAAATAAATACATGACGAACTTATAAACCAAACTAATAGATTAAAGATGCCATCGGCGTACATTCTAATGTCATTCCTGCTGAATGATTTTTGGAACTCAGATAGTATGAAGAAGAGAACGAACTTCTCTTGTTTAGTTAGTACTTCGCAATTCACTTCGTCTGACTGTAATAGGCACTCATTACCCGGAACAGCAATCTCCTTAGGACGGGTCGAGTTGTAGAATACTTTCTCTTTGAGCTGAGAGACAAAGCAATCGTCTCCCTGGAGATTGACTGCAATCTGCTTCTAAGTAGAAAAAACTACGGCGCTCCAATTTCCTACAGCGAGATACTCTTACACAATTACCCAACGTTCGAATAACGGCTGAATGCGAGCTTCTTTTTTGCACAGGAACGAAATACGTTTCGAGATTAATCGAAACGGGAGCATTACGAGACCGTCAAATGGAAAGGACACCGGCCCGAGATTAACCAGAGAAGTCGTTAAGTTTTTCGTGACGACACGCGGCGAGGTACCGCGCCTCGGGCTGTAATTAGATTCACCCTCGGGCCTGGTGCGATGGGGCGCGCAGTCACGCGTATCGGCGTTAATTAAGTCGGCGAGGTGGTCGAGGGGCGCGTAGTTGACTGCGTCCAGCTTTCCCTTCCGCCCGAATCACTTCCGCGTGCCTGACGTGAAGGGAATTACGCAGATTTCACCTGTTGTACGGGTGCCCAAATCTGCGCCTGATAAGGACTTGTGGTGCTACTACCGAAACACACTTGGTGGTCAGAAGTCTCCGAACAATCAAGTGAACGCACTCGTCATGCAACACATCGTGGTAGGGGTGGGGGTGGGGGGGGGTGGGGGTGGGGGTGATGGTAGGCAACTGCAAGTCCAATGGGTGAACAGATTTATGTTAGGGCGTGCGAGGTTCCTCCTTTTTAGGAATGTATTTTATTTTCTGAATTTTACATTTACTGGAATTCGGCCGGTAGTGGAAGGAACTCCCTGCCTTCAGCAGTGCTACAAAATACGATGACAGCGGCTAGGAAGGTGGTTCCCTGGAAGGTAGCAGTGACGAGTGAACGACACGGAGCGGTAGTGAGTCATGGGCGTGGAGTGATGTTTGCGAACCCTGAAAGCTAATCTTTCTGGGCAGTCAATATGTAGGAGAACCACAAGTGTTGTGACATGAAACTCAGGATTTTCTGTATTAAATATCTGTTATTAAAGTCCACTTTTGATACAGCAAATACAAGTAGGAGCCTACTGGTCACCAGAACTTTAATACCACAGTATCGCTAAGCAGTAATTCGGTAGACAAATGAATATTTTTATATTACCGAAGATGTACGAAAAGCTACGAAGTATTACGATGCAAGAGAGAGGTTTCCATCGAGCCCCGATTTCGCCAGACGGTGATAGGATGCACTGTCCTTGGAGCCAGCTCTTTTGTGATAAAATACTTTGTAATGGCATCCCGGAAATTATTTCAAGTAAATTAACTATCCGCTCATCCACTTAGAATTCCAAGTAGCCTGCATGGATTTTCTGAAGAATCCAGAACTGCTTCCAGAGACAACATATAGGAGAGATTCACAGAGCAGAGGTAGGAAGAAATTATACGTGCCAATTCATTAAGATAATCCAAGAACAGGTTAGCTTAAGTAGAGCAGTCTCGGGTGTGAAGGCGTGACCACCTGTGCATCACCTAGTCCACTTTCTACGGAATAGTGTGCAACCTGAGGAACTTTTATATCCATTTAGTAAAGTGAGGATGACTGGGTCACTTGACAGTGTTACGAGGACGAGAAGAAAATTTACCTGGCCGACACAGGGCTGGCGTTCCCACGAAAGTAATTTTGTAATGATTGTGTTGGTAAATGTTGCATGCTTCGGAGTAAAAGGGACGCTCGAGAAACAGCAACCACAGATAAAAACTTAGAGAATGTGTCCTGCATGGTATTAGGCGATCAGCCGTTAAACGCATGTGATGTAATTGACGCAACAGCCGTATCAGAAGAATTATCCATGAGGAAGTTTAGTGCAAGGTGAGCACCTCAGAGTATTTGAACGTAAAACGGATTCTCGACAATATTTAATCACGTTTGTCTTCCTAATTTACACGTGGCAGCCCGCATCTCGTGGTCGTGCGGTAGCGTTCTCGCTTCGCACGCCCGGGTTCCCGGGTTCGATTCCCAGCGGGGTCAGGGATTTTCTCTGCCTCGTGATGGCTGGGTGTTGTGTGCCGTCCTTAGATTAGTTAGGTTTAAGTAGTTCTAAGTTCTAGGGGACTGATGACCATAGATGTTAAGTCCCATAGTGCTCAGAGCCATTTGAACCATTTACACGTGGCAGGAGCCCGACCTACAACCGACATGTGGTTCAAATGGTTCAAATGGCTCTGAGCACTATGGGACTTAACATCTATGGTCATCAGTCCCCTAGAACTTAGAACTACTTAAACCTAACTAATCTAAGGACATCACACAACATCCAGTCATCACGAGGCAGAGAAAATCCCTGACCCCGCCGGGAATCGAACCCGGGAACCCGGGCGTGGGAAGCGAGAACGCTACCGCACGACCACGAGCTGCGGACAACCAACCGACAAGTGGCACGAGGCTTTGGTCGCGTAAAATGAAAAATTGCGGAAAAAAGTGTTTTTTCAATTGATAATTACCATTTTTGCCAAGAATATTCACACAGTTTTGAAACCGAAGCAAGACATATTATGCAGCTCTCTGTTACCGAAGATTACGCGAGATGGCGGCGGACCTCCACAATAAACGGCGAAGCGGGACTGGAAAGCAAATGGGTTGTGGCCAGTAATTTCTGCTAAGCAAAACGGGTTCTTCTTATCGCTTACCTTGCAAAGTATAAATCTATAGCTGGTCAGTGTTACACAAGTCATCGGGAACAGTTGCGTGAGACAGTGCGGGAGAAGAGGCCTTAGTGTAGAAAAAAAGCGAAAAGAAACGAAGCCTGTAAGCAGGAGTGTACACCTCTGCACTGTGCTGATCTCGCAGTGGGGCAGCTGAGTAATCTAAAGTAAGAATTGCTCTCCGGCTTTCCGCCCGTTCCCATGTCTAAGGTAAGGTGTGCCTGAGTATAGTTTTGCGTCCAGTGACAGACATTGTTGGGTGTATGGCAGACCTTCCAGAATCGAACTTCAGGCGTGGAATCTGCTCATGAGATGAACGTTGTACAGAGTGTATTGTTGTGAAAGGGTACTGCTTAAAAAAAAAAAGAAAATAAGCTGTTATTTCACTGCTAGGTCACACGCATTCGCATGGACGACGCTGCTAATGGAGTGTTAGGTTTTCCTAAATCAGTTAAGGCTTGAATTTAGCTACACCGTTTCCAAAAAGCTTCCTTATCCTTCAGTGCTCTTGTCGGCTGGAAACGTGTGAGCTAGGTGATTTCATTTGCGACGCATTAGATTTTGGACTAGCCTCAAGCAACCATGTAGTTTGATTACACTGGATCAGTGATTTTATTCGACCACAGTAACAGAGATCCTCGCAGTAGCTTTATTGATCGAATTGAAGAGTTACAACAGTATGACTTTAGCAGAGGCAAAGGCAGAAGACAGGCGCAGATTTGTTGGAAGACTCCTGAGAGTGTGTAATTCACGTATGGAGATGTCTGGCAGAGCCACTGATTGATCAGTTCTTTAATATTCTTTGCCCTCTGGGTAGTGGCCTACCTATGGTGGCTTCGATTTTGCTTCACCGTTTCCCCCTACCTTTCCTCTCCCCCTCCCCCTCTTTCGATGTCCCCCACTCCTTGTTTAATCTACACGTCTCCCCTCCTCCCATCCACCGTACTTACTTCGCTTCGTTTTAAAGCGGCAATCAAGCAGTATCTCAATGTACGTGCTTTTCATTTATCTAACGTCCTCGTTACAAGTTGCCTTACAGCTTTCCCATCTAATCGTCTGCAGCGACAACGAAAATGTGATTTTCAGTATTTTACATAATTATTGACCGAATTTAAAAACTTGAAATTCTTTTATAATCTACTCCTTGAGAGGCATAATCTTAAGTTAAGGGTTTAACGGAATAAGTAGGAATAAGTATTTAAGTTAGAAGCAGTCTACATGTCTTAAGGCAGCGTTAACTCAGGGCGGAAAATTTCATCCAGACTATATTCATCCAGTGTATGAGAATGATGAAAGATCTTAGCGACTTCCAACGATCTTTACAGAGATTTTACACCTTTTCTAAACTTTTTCCAGTTACAGCTCCACAAAATGATGAAAAGAAAACAGTTTATCCCTTGCTGAATGCGTTAAAACTAAAGCATCACGCACGTCGTTTTAATTTATTTTGGTACTACTTACTGTATCCGCTAACCTTTTGCGCAGAGAGTATCTACATATACCACAGAAGATACCCACAAAATTATATCATTGTAAATTATATCATTGTACGACTATAGTTTCAAAAAAAATGTTTTAATTCTATACAAGTGATATTGAGAGCTGTGTTGGAAGGTGGTTCTCATATGGATCTACCATATTTTGTACATTCAGACGTTAGAAGCTGATATTGGTTGTTGACTATTTCATGCAAGCGTAGTTTTGAGTGAGACACTCTTTGGTTACCTCTTTCAGTGAGAAATACCAAGCTTCCAATTCCAAAACAATCAAGTCCTCTAAACTTGCAAATTGTAAGGAAAAAATGCGTAATTCAAGTTCGTGGTGGTTCAGTGGTATTTGGAATATGTATGCAGAACTCAGGACGGATATAGATCGTCTCCCAGATGGAAAAATCAGGTATCGCATAAAGATCCCACGAAAACACGCCATCGCTGATGAACGCAAGAAGAAAAGAAAATACTCGCAAGCGTACGAGCAAGTGTACAAGAGCATAGGATGAGGAAACTCGACGAATTTCAGAAGTCGGCGCAAAAATCAACTATGTGGTGCAAGCGATACCCATTCCTCGAGACACGGCTATCACAATTGTGGCAGCCTTCGGTCCGTTTTTAGCCCGTAGGAACATATTCAACTTTAAATTTGACATACAAATTCTCGCGGCAGGAAGCGGTACAATAAACCACGTGGATGTTAGCATTAAGTGTAAAGCCTTTTTTGCATGTAAAGTGTACAAATTATGGAAAAGATCATTCAACAGCTTAACATCTCACTGGCTTAACGAAGTTACTCCAGTTAAATGTGCAACACATCCCAATCGGATTTCATAATCTGAAAATGTTTTTGATCGAATTCAGTTATTGACAGATAAACATTCCGGAGGAGAATATGACGATAACAAGGGAAATAGTTTTAAACTGACGGAAAACAAAAGTAAAAATGTTATCGAATTAAAATTTACAGCCTATGATTCGAAAACCACACCGTCGTGTAATTTAATCGACAGCGATGAACATTTATGTGTAAAAAGATAAAATTTGGCATGTTGTCAGGCAGAAGCTAGCGAATATAAAAAGAACAGCTCCCAAATGTATTACACTAGCAGCTTTTCTAAACCAATGTGATATTTCGTGCCCAATCACAAAACGCAGTGCTGTGAATTGGATCAAAGGACATACAGTACACTGCATACTGACAGAAGAAAATGAAAGCGCTATACATCACAGCCTAAGGCAAACAAAAAATATAAGGAAAAGTTCGCAAATTTCTTAAAAATTACGATTATGTAACAAAAAAACAGTAACTTATTGAAATCGACCAGAAAAAAGAAAACTAAATAAAAGTTAATTTGGAAAGTTTCAACAGATACCCACAGATCTGATAGTTCACCACCAATAGATTTATATTAAAAGTTGATGACATTTTACACGCACACACCCCGGCGGAACAAACAGAAAGATGTATTCCATACTTAAGACTGAAATGTGATATGTTGAAAAGTACACAATTCGTGAACTGTTTATTTTGTTCATATGCTTGTGTAACGTTATTTTATTAAATAAAGGTAAAAAAAGTGGCAAAGTGGCAGAATACAGATCCAAAGCTCTCTGCTTCGCTCCCCGGTCACTACCAGGATTTTTATTTCCGGTCTTCCGCTTCTGGCAGTGTTTGTTGCCGTGATAAACGTCGAGTTGCGTCGTAGTTCGGAGTGCCCCTCTAACTGGAAGGAGAAAGGAGAAAGCAGTTCAGAGGTCAGAGGAAGGCAACGGCGTACAACATAATAGGACCACGCCTAGTGGAGCGCTGTGATGTTCAGACCAGCCCACGTTTTGACGACAGCTTTACCTTTTACATTCAAAACATGGTGCGACACACAGTCCAAAGCCACATTGCTTGCAGCAATAACGCCAATGCTTTTCCATTGCGTCGTTGCCAATCAGCGCAAACCCGTAACAAGCGAAACGGCAAACGCAAAATGTACTCATTACACTTGCTTGCATTTTCTTACTTGGCACAACGGAAGTGGCTAAAACCATAAACAAGCCTCTCCGCACAAGGACCCAACATAGTCCAATCTGAATCTCGTCATGATTTCCTTCTGCACACCTCCGACCCAATCCATTTCACTGATCTCCAATCATTTCTCCTTCTTCTTCTCCTTCTCCTAACCCTTCTCCCTTTTCTCCTTTTTTTTTTTTTTTTTTTTTTTTTTTTTTTTTTTTTTCTCATTTCTTTTCAAATTATAAAACTACGCCTCCAGGGAGATTCGTACTGTAGTTACGGTAGGTCTGTTATCGTCTTACCCCGTGTTTCAAGGTAACTGATAGTTCATTGCCATATTGAAACTCCCTGCCTTCAGTGTCTGCGATGTACTGGTTAAATGGAAGAGGCGTTAGCGAGCAGAACTGAGGCATTCTCTGTCAGCTCTATTAGTTTCTGTCTGTAGTTTGGGGATGCTACATACCCGTGTCTGTAGATGAGAGCAAGTTGTTAACAAGTGTACCTGGTCCACTACAGTCGACGGCTGCAGCAACATAGAGGGAAGGAAGCTGAACGCAAGCATGTGGAATGGCCGCCCAGTGACTCACAGCGAGCCACGGCTGCCGGCCTTGCGAGACGTAGAGGCAGCAGCAGCAGCGGCGGCGAAGGCAGACATCGGCGATGGCGCGGCCTTGGTCAGACCGCGTCCCACGCGCTGCCGCTCCCCACACCTGTCACAAGTTACCGCCGAAGCGTGCCGGAATGTGTTCGCGGAACTGGCTTCCCTCCCACAGGGGGCACTGCTTACGCCTGCCATTACCACAACACGTCAACCCGAGCAGCGGTCCAAGAATCCGGTGCGATGTCTCCTCGTAACGTGTCACTCAGTCCTGTGAGGGAACTGAACAGCGTGAGAAGACACCGGTTTTAAGAGACGTACTTTTGAGAAATGTTGACCGTGAATTTATCTGAAAATTTAACTTGGGAAAGCGTAATGAAGTAAAGTTTGATTATTTAGACTCAAAAGAACCCGTTACATTTCCGAAGTTACCGATGGGAACTGTGTCAGAATCTGGTAAACAAAACCCTGATAGAATACAGATCGCAAAAAAAACTCTGTAACTAATTTCGTAAATAAAGTTGGTACATCTCGCAATATCGCTCAGTTTTACGGGTTGACAGTTATTGAACTTTATGAAAAACACGTAAATTAGTTAGAAACTGCCGCGCGGGATTAGCCGAGCGGTCCCAGGCGCTGCAGTCATGGACTGTGCGGCTGGTACCGGTGAAGGTTCGAGTCCTCCCTCGGGCATGGGTGTGTGTGTTTGTCCTTCGAATAATTTAGGTTAAGTAGTGTGTAAGCTTAGAGACTGATGACCTTAGCAGTTAAGTCCCATAAGCTTTCGCACACATTTGAACTTTGAGTTAGAAACTACTACATTTTATTCAACATGACGTCACTACAGATACTCGGCTTTAGGCTGTGACATGTTCGATATGCTTGGAGATGATGTGGTGCAGACGAATAGCGAAATGCTGCATGACCCGCTGAAGTGTCGGAACATCGATGCAGTCGATGACCTCCCGAATGGCTGTTTTCAGCTCAGCAATGGTTTTGGGATTATTACTGTACACCTTGTAAGCCCCACAAAAAGGAGTCGGATGTGTTCAAATCTGGAGAATGTGGGGTCTATCGAGGCCCATGCCAGTGGCCTATGGGTATCCCAGAGCCAGAATGCGGTCGTCCTCCAGGACATCAAACACTTTCCTGCTTCGTTGGGGTCGATCTCCGTCTTACGTGAACCGCGTCTTGTCGAAATCATGGTTACTTTGGACAATGGGGATGAAATCATTTCCCAAAACCTTCGCATACCGTTCGGTAGTCACCGTGCCATCAAGGAATATCGAACCGATTATTCCGTGACTGGATACTGCACACCATGCAGTCAACCACTGAGGGTAGAGAGACTTCTCGAAATGCGGATTCTCAGCCCACAAATGCGCCAATTTTGCTTATTGACGAACCCATTCAAATGAAAGTGGGCTTTGTCGCTAAACCAAACCATACTTACCATACTAACTTTCATCAATCCCCGCGGCCAGCTGTGCAGTTTGAACGTCCTAATGAAAACCTTTCACAAGTCATGATGATTTTATTTTTTATAGTTCAATAATTCTCATTCTAAATATAAAAGTGTTTTTTTTTTCTTTCTTAAATTTAGTCAGACACTGAAATTGTTGACGTTATTGATGGAGGGCGGCTGGGTGGGTACTAGGTAATATCTTATTGCACTCCGGGGTAATGACCTCAGAAAGGTTTGGATAACACTGGCGTAAGAGTCTTGTGAATACATAGACTTACCCGGCATAATGATTGATCATGCTCTTCTCGGGCATGCAGCCAGAAACTGAAGTCATCTTGCCACAATATTTCAATGAGACGCAAATGATCGCTCCTGCTTCTTGCCACCGGGAATGTGTTCTAAAGGAATCTACAGATATTCGATTATCTGATAATAGTATTAATAGGAATAAGGGTTTCCCTTTAAGATGTGGAATCCGATTTTATCTGATATTGAACAACAATGATCTTTATTTCGACCTTCGGTTTCTTTTAATTGGGGTTTTACTAGCGATGTATCGTTTTGCTTATTTCTTCCAGCTGTGCTCTTTAGTTCACTGTGCCGCTGCTCGCGCATGCGCGGCGGACCGACCGGGGGTGTACAAAGGGGTCGCCGATTCTGTTGGAAACTCAGTCCCGACAAGATTGTGCATCAGCGTACTCACCTCAAGGTGGCGGCCCGTTGGTCCGTTGAAATGTTGTGTCAAGATTACTGCTCGATTGATTTACTCATTATGAGAGTATGAAGACCGATCTGTTTTAATTGTTAAAAACCATTCAAAAGCCAAGATCGCTCAAAATATCTTTTATTCAAGACAACCGATTTCAACAGTCCTTGGTATCTTCTTCAGGTCTGTAAGTAAATGCAGTACATGGAATATGCCTCACTTGATATAAAGGTTTTAGTTTGGTATTATAAAAACCAAAAAACCGCAAGTAGACCTGTACATTTACAAGGGATACATTTAACATTTTTTTGTTCAAATGGTTCAAATGACTCTGAGCACTATGGGACTTAACTGCTGAGGTCATTAGCCCCCTAGAACTTAGAACTACTTAAACCTAACTAACCTAAGGACATCACCCACATCCATGCCCGAGGCAGGATTCGAACCTGCGACCGTAGCGGTCGCGCGGGTCCAGACTGTAGCTCCTAGAACCACTCGGCCACTCCAGCCGGCACATTTTTTGTAGTAAAACATTTTCATTTTACGCTGACCTCATGCACAAGATGTCAAGTGGATAAAACTCAGCACATTATAAACGTTCGTCATGGCTAAAATATTTAAAAACACACAACATGTTGTCCAAAAGGCCCTGTCCATATAGATATTGCTTACAGATGTTTGTCGCGTGACAGAAATACGTACACAGTGGCAAGTCTGTTTACATATGCTGGACACATACTCAACAGTGCAAATCTACTTTAAATGGCCACCAAGGTACAACCGACAGGTATCTTCTCTTAGGAGAAGTATTTACGATCTGTTACATAGTTTCGATGTAAGAACCTGGTGTCTGCTTCACACTCTACAAATGTTATGTTTGCAATAATTCCTGTCAGTTGTACCTCGTACGCCATTTAAAGTGGATTTGCACTGTTCAGTTTGTGTCCAGCATATGTAAACAGATATGCTATTGTATACGTATTTTTAACATGTAATAAGCAACTGTATGCAACATGTATATGAACATGTCCTTTTGGACAAGATGCTGTGTGTTCTTGAATGTTTTAACGATGACGAACGTTTATAATGTGCTGCGCTTTATCCACTTGACATATTGTGCGTTATGTCAGCGTAAAATGAACATCTTTTATTACAAGGAATGTTTGGCGTATGTAAATGTACAGGTCCACCTGAGGTTATAATACCAAACTAAAACTTTTATGTAAAGTGAGACATATTCCATGTATTGCATTTACTTACAGATCTGAAGATGATACCAAAGACTGTTGAAATCGATTATCTTGATCATAAAATATTTTGTGTAATCTTGACTTCTGAATGGTTTTTAACGGGATGACTACATTTTCTGGATGCATACCCGACAAGAATATCGACTTTCTGTCTTTATAGGACGAGAGAGCACTTTGCGTTGCACCTTATCTGCGTGTGATCACTGAGGTGTAGCATCAACGGCATTTCGTCGGTAGTGACGGCGTAATTAAGGTAGCTCCATCAGTCGTAGATTGGAATGGTTATATTCCTCTTACTTAGTATGTGATTCTTCTAGAGCTAACGTTATCTTCTGTCGTATCTGTTTGGTCGCAGATCGATCGAGCGTAATTGTTGCTGTACCTGTACACATCGAAGATCTTATTTGTACAACTTTAACATTCCTTATATACACTATTCTGCTATTAACGTCCCTTACAAGTTTTGAAAAGAGCCGCGAAACTACAGTCTGCCCGTTTCTTAGCATGAGTATCACTTTAGCGAATTAACTATTCGACAAGCCAGATTCACATATATTAAAGAGTTTAAATGTTTCCACAACGATGGTTAATATTTTAAGGCGTGTGACAGTTCATTTAATTGCAAATTATATAAGAATCTTAAAGTATATTTGTTTCTGCAACTCAGTAAGATGCAAATAATTTGGTTCTAATAACGAAAGTCACTGCCCAGTCGCGTGTGCATTGCCACTGCTGTTTACAACACTCCACGAAGCTCGCAGGATTCAAACAGTGTAACATTTTCTTTCACAACGTTCACGTCAGTATCTAGTACAAATCAAGCCGGAAACGTTACAGCCTGGCAGTATATTTGGTCGTGTTTTTATCCAACGCGGTGCTGACACGTTACATGTTGTATAGCAACGCCTCCCACTGACTCTTCCCCTTCGATTAGCACTGTCGGTATCGCTCTCGCTTCACAGAGTGTATAACACTTCTGCGTATTACATTTAGTTTTGCGCGACGCATTTAACAAACGAATTACAAAGAAGATCAAAAGGAACTTGAAATTTTTGTATACTCAATTCATAAGAGATTCGTGTTGCAACATAAAGTAAAACATAATTACATTTCATATACGGAAGGAAACAAAAAATATCCTGTATCGTCAAAGATCTTATATGTACAGAGTGAAAAGAAGAGAAAGGAAATAAAGGAGGAAAAATTTATCATTTGTAGATAGCAGTGTCTTCACGCCCCGTTCAGTAGTGACTAGTTGGAGAAATGGAAGACAGAGATTTCTTGACAGAGATGGTCTAAAAAAGTTGGTTTGATTGACTCCGTGCTGAAGACGTAGTAAGCGGCAGCCTGTACCGTTTCCTTCGACGTTGTGGAACACTAAACCCATCGGAGTAACAGACGGCACACCAAGCACATGGAAGACTGCCACCTTGACAATACCTTTCCTCCCAACATTTACGGTGCACTCTCGTATTTGACAGTTTGCTTCACGCGGTAACGTCGCTAGACAGCCCTACTCATCAGCGGAAGCAATCCCACTTGTCAGCGGAAATGGTTCATTAGAACCTTGATCAATACAAGGCTTGGATGACGTAGAACGAACTCTCACCCAGTATGATGAAGGACTGCCTTTGGAATCCAGACCAGCCTGAATCACCGTGACAAAATCCTAAACGATGGTTAGTGGGACTTTAAACCATCCGTCGAGAAAAATATTACTCACATTCCTTGAAACATACTCCCCCTCCTCCCGCATTGCCCCCTCCCCCCCCCCCCACTTCCTCTCCCACGATACCGACCATCGTGGATTGTTAACATTCATATCTGAATTTTTTGAGACTCAGTAATGACTCATTAAACGTTCTTTGGACATTAAGAGGCGAAGTGCGAGTGTTAGCTTCATCCTCTTAGAAGAGGTAATCCTCTAGTGAGAACATTTCCTACGCCACTGATTGTATGGGGTCACCTAAAATGCTTTCGCTGGCCACGTGGATTACTTTTCCTTTTGTGTGACGACAGCATCCACTGACAACCAGTATACATGAAATGAATGATATCATTGTGGTTTAGAAATTTGTCCTTACGAGTCTCTTTTAGTGACGTTAAAATACAAGCCAAACAATAAAACAAAATATTTTGTAAACTCTAAGAGAAAGTGTTGCATTCAAAGAGTCGTTAATTATCAAACAACGCACTGGATCGCTGCGCAAAGCCCTTTCACACAGAGCACGACGACTCTTACGCCTTAGAAACTCAATGGTGCTGCATCTGAGAGATTCGTTTTAGAGGTGAGGACAGCACGCGTAATAGCCATCGCTCTTAAAACAACTGTATGTCAGCTGTATCTGTAATAGTACCCAATGAGTCCAAGGGTAAGTACTTTGATTTCATAAACGAAAGCTGGTTTATTTTCGAAATTTTATTACGTGTAAACTGTTTGCCTCATTTGCAATTGTTATTTTGAAAATAAGTCAGCGTCCTTCGTTTCGTGGGAAAAATACGACTGCTATAGTTGGCTCTGCCTGTTACGATCGGCTGATTTCAATAGAAACAAAATCTTACGTCGAGAATAAGCGAGGGATAGAGCACTGTTATTAGCTATATATTTGAACTACTTGTAAACTTCTAGTTTGCTGATGGATATCTTCTTTTCTCAGGTACCACGCAGACGTCATTCCCCGCTGGCGCTGTGTTCAACGTAACGTGGCACCTGGCGTACCCACACAGGGTGAGTAACCGGCGCTAGCACCGACTTCTCGTGACCTATCGCCTTGCCTGTTTCCGAGTCACATAGCCGCTCTCGTCAAATCTATCTAAGAGCACAGCAAGTGCCCCCCCCCCCCCTCCACCCAACCATCCGTTCTTCCCTTTTCAACTTTCATACTGCAAAAAATTTGGGGATCTCCTACAAAAAAACCGCAATTTCTTCCGACTCTCAGTTACCTGCAACTCTTTTGTTTTTGTTTACTCCATGAATTACTTTTCGTCCCTTCATTGTCCTACAGAAAACATAAACTTAATTGAAAAAACTGGGCAAATGTCGGTAGAATCGCGCTCTGAGGGTTCCTCACAAAATTATATATGTAGATGATAATAATAATAATTTCGTTTGGCTCAGCGGCCTTGTACAAGCTTTCTAAGGGCGCATCTTCGGCGCTATCCCAGTTTTCCAAAACGGGAAAGGAGACCTTCAGTTTAATGAGCATTTTGAACCATTTATTGCTTCTGCCGACTCCTCAAATCGTTGAGAGATGAAGGCTAGGTTAAAACGAAGACTGAAAATTCCGCAGCCCGAACTAGATTCGACCCCGCAACTCTCGGTTTCGAGATAAGCGGTTTATTGCTAAACCACGAGGGCCGTCATATGTGTAGGTAGTTCATCTATAGATTTTGTCGAGTGAGTTTGCGAGTGTTAAAATATGTGACATATATAGCCATACCTTTTGATTTCGTTGGCTTAGAAACGTAAATTATTAACACAGCCAAGGGGCCGTAGACCTTAGTAGGTGAAATAAATTTCAACTTGATACCTCTAACCTTTTCGAAAAAAAAAAAGGGGATCTTAACAGACTGACAGACAGAAATGCAATCAGAGAACAAATGGAAAAAAAATTATGTGATATAATTACAAATTATCAATTTACGGATCTGTTTCCTTTGGTTTGCTGCGAAACCTTGCTTCCTTCCGCTAATACCACGCGATTTTTTAGAATTATCCTCCACAATAATCGACGCTCCCTGTCCGAAAGTAGAGGGGGTCTGACTGTTCTTCGTTTACCTGTGCTCGTTCCTCTGCGCTTCCTGTTCATAATCACATCACCAACAGTCGACCGGGGCATCTGTAGAGGGGTTGAAGTGTCTCTGACTTATTTATTGATAAAGTTTCTGTACTTCCATCTTGTTAGAGATGGTTGCGGGACTCGGCTGTTTGATGCAGGATGTCAAATTAAACATTTTTCAGCCGTCTAGTTTCTAAATTGTTTTATTTGGCTACCAGTTTCAGCTTTTTACTACGCCATCTTCAGGCCTCTGACCGACCTGTAGGAAGAATCTCCCTCGGTTCTGATAAAAACAGGGGACAGCAACACGGGTGTTAGCAGATTTTTGCCATGGCGATTACTTCAACTTTCATCCTCCCACAGGTGATGCTTGAAGTGATCGCCATAGCTAAAGTCTACTAATAACAGTATGGCTGGCCCCTGTTTTGATCAGAACCGAGGTAGAATCTTCCTTCCTACACGTCAGTCTGGGGCCTCAAGATGGCGCAGCAAAAAGCTGAAACTACTAGCCAAAAAAAAAAAAAAAAAGTTTGAAAACTAGACGGCTGAAGGTTGTTTGACATCCTGTATTTGTTAATTAGGTGACAGCCGATGACCGTCCGCATTCGAAGTCACCGAGCTGGCTGACCATCCTGCTGTTGCCGCTTCTCCGCTGACCACAAAGTATTTTTCGTCTCCTTTCATACTGGTGGGTCCCCCACTCGTCAAATCTAGTGGTCAATTCTGCACTAATAGGGGTGTCCGGATACTTTTGATCAGACAGTATAGATGGAGCCGCATGATTAGGAAAGCCGACCCCGAGTAACGGGGAAAGGCGAGGACAAAGTGACAATGACAAAAATGCAGCACTCATTAATAAAATCATGTTTCTACACACTTCAAAAAAAGTTTTGCATCACCCCGGTTCCAACAACTCCTGAAGACAGACGTTGACTGTGGATGTTGTATCACAGCCACAGTCTCTTTGGCTGTTTAGAGATGTCACTAAACCTGTCCTCAGCTCGTGGTGGTGCGGTAGCGTTCTCGCTTCCCACGCCCGGGTTCCCGGGTTCGATTCCCGGCGGGGTCAGGGATTTTCTCTGCCTCGTGATGACTGGGTGTTGTGTGCTGTCCTTAGGTTAGTTAGGTTTAAGTAGTTCTAAGTTCTAGGGGACTGATGACCAAAGATGTTAAGTCCCATAGTGCTCAGAGCCATTTGAACCACTAAACCCGCCCAAAGATGTAAACAACCACGCATGAGCAGCGCCTATTAGACAGAGGGGGTCCGACAGCCGATCAGTTCTAGTCATTCCAACAGGAAGGAGATACACGGCCCGTGTTGTCTGTAGTTCAACCATGCCTGGACGGTCAATACCGCGGTTCGATCGCGGGCACATTGTTACTTTGTGCCAGGAAGGGCTCACAACAACTGGAGTGTTGTTACATTGTGCCAGGAGGGGCTCACAACAAGTGAAGTGTCCAGGCGTCTCGAAATGAACCAAAGCCATGTTGTTCGGACATGGAGGAGATACAGAGAGACAGGAAATGTGGATAACATGCCTCGCTCAGACCGCCCAAGGGCTACTACTGCTGTGGATGACCGCTACCTACGGATTATGGTTCGGAGGAACCCCGACGGCAACGACACCATGTTGAATAATGCTTTTCGTGCAGCCACAGGACGTCGTGTTACGACTCAAACCGTGCACAATAAGCTGCATGATGCGCAACGTCACTCCCGACGTCCATAGTGAAGCTCATCTTCGCATCCACGACACCACGCAGGGCGGTACAGATTGGCCCAACAACATGTCGAATGGACCGCTCAGGATTGACATCACGTTCTCTTCACTGATGAGTGTAGCATATGCCTTCAACCAGACAATCTTCGGAGACGTGTTTGGAGGCAACCCGGTCAGGCTGAACGCCTTGGACACACTGTCCAGCGAGTGCAGCAAGGTGAAGGTTCCCTGCCGTTTCGGGGTGGCATTACGTGGGGCCGACGTACGCCGCTGGTGGTCATGGAAGGCGCCGTAACGGCTGCACGATACGTGAATGCCATCCTCCGGCCGACAGTGCAACCATATCAGCAGCATGTCCGCCTCTGGTAGCTGAGTGGTCAGCGCGACGGAGTGTCACACCTCACGGCCCGAGTTCGGTTCCCGGCTGGGTCGGAGATTTTCTCCGCTCAGGGACTGGGTGTTGTGTTCACATTATCACCATCATTTCATCCCCATCGACACACAAGTCGCCCAAGTCACGTCAACTCGGAAGGCTTGGACCAGGCGAACGGTCTACCCGACGGGAGGCCCTAGCCACACGGCATTTCCATTTCGATCGGCAGCATACTGGCGAGGCATTCGTCTTCATGGACGACAATTCGCGTCCCCGTCGTGCACATCTTGTGAATGAATTCCTTCAGGATAGCTATATCGCTCGACAAGAGCGGCCAGCATGTTCTCCAGACATGAACCCTATCGAACATTCCTGGGATACATTGGAAAGGGTTGTTTATGGATGACGGACCCACCAACCACTCTGAGGGAGCTACGCCGAAACGCCGTTGAGTAGTGGGACAAAGTGGTCCAGCAGTGCCTTGATGAACTTGTGGATAGTACGCACCGACGAATACAGGCATGCATCAATGCAAGAGGACGTGCTACTGGGTATTAAAGGAACCGGTGTTTACAGCAATTTGGACCACCACCTCTGAAGATCTCGCTGTATAGTGGTACAACTTGAAATGTGTGGTTTTCATGAGCAACAAAAAGGGCGGAAATGATGTTTATGTTGATCTCTATTCCAATTTCCTGTACAGGTTCCGGAACTCTCGGAACAGAGGTGATGCAAAACTCTTTTTGATGTGTGTATGTTACTTCTAGCCAACGGTCTTGCCGCAGTCGTAACACCGGTTCCCGTCAGATCACGGAAGTTAAGCGCTGTCGGGCTGGGCTAGCACTTGGTTGGGTGACCATCCGGTCTGCCGAGTGCTGTTGGCAAGCAGGGTGCACTCAGCTCTTGTGAGGCAAACTGAGGAGCTACTTGATTGAGAAGCAGCGCCTCCGGTCTCGTAAACTGACATACGGTCGGGAGAGCGGTGTGCTGACCACGTGCCCTCCATATCCGAATCGAGTGACACCTGTGGGCTGAGAAGGACACGGCAGTCGGTCGGTACCGCTGGGCCTCCATGGCAGGTTAGGGCGGAATTTATCTTTTTATGTTACTTCTGGCTTTAAAGCCTTCCTGTGCTTTAATTATCCTGTTTATTTATTAAATTGCGCCATCCATACCGAGGTTGAGACACTGCTGATGATGATTCGTCGTTAAAGCTGCCCTAGTATGATGTGGAATATCAGTTTTCCACGAACACGGATTGTAGGTATAGTTTAGTTAGTTAGTTACGTGTTCCATTGATCAATAGCACGGAAAACCGTTATGATGTGGAACGTGTCAAATGCACAAGAAATGCGCACACGAAACAAGTTTTTTTTATTTTCTTTTTTTGTTTACATTATAGTGTTATACCTAAGTATTTCTATTATCTATCCCATTCCCTTAAATGGCACAAAATGCATATATATCTCCAGATTTATTTACTCATATTCAAGAATTCATCTATGGTATAGAAGGAGTTGTCAAGGAGGTATGATTTCAATTTGTTTTTGAAACTATTACTGCTGTCTGTCAGACATTTTATTTCACCTGGTAATTTATCAAAAAGTTTCATAGCAGCATATTTTACCCCTTTCTGTGCCAAAGATAGGTTAAGTAAAGGATAGTGTAGGTCTTTCTTTTTTCTGGTATTGTAATCATGAATGTCGCTGTTGATTTTAAACTGGTCCATGTCGTTGAGAAAAAATTTCATTACTGAGTAAATGTACTGTGAAGCAGTTGTAAGAATTCCTAACCTTTTAAACAGATGCCTACAAGATGTGCGACTATGAAACCCACACATTATTGTAACTTCTTTCTTTTGGGCAGTGAATACCTTTTGCCTAAGTGTTGAGTTGCCCCATAGTATTATTCCGTATGACATCAGAGAGCGGAAGTATGCAAAGTATGTTAGCTTACTAATTTCCGCATCCTCAAAATTGGCAGTTATTCTGATTGCAAAAGTTGCTGAACCTAGTCGTTTTAGGAGGTCCAAAATATGAATTTTCCAATTAAGATTCTCATCTATATGTACAACGGAAAACTTAGTATGCTCTACCCTGGCTACTTCTTTTGATGTGTTATGTTTATTGAAGGAATTATACTGTGTTTCTTCAAAGTTCGGAGCAAGCCCATTCGCAGAAAACCCTTTAATAACTTTTCCAAAGACCTTATTTGTATCATTTTCTGTCAGACTTTCTTTTACTGTATTAATAATTATGCTTGTATCATCAGCAAACAGTGTGAGTTCAGCATCTTGTTTCACATAAGAAGGGAGGTCATTCACATATATCAAGCTCTTTGCCAGTAATTTCTCAGGAACCGATCCGCTGTTTAATCTCTGTGGGCAGTCGAGGAATATCCGAGGAGCAGAGCGTGTGTGTGTGTGTTTGCACTGGAGGCGAGGTTCAGTAAAAGGCGACGAAGAAAGACCCGGAGAAGAATGGGCCGCGATGGACGTGCTCCCCTCGTGGGCACAGCCGAGGCGTGACCTGGGACGCAAGAGCGCGCCCCGTCCGCTGCTCCTGGCTAGCTGGCAGGCTGAGATCCCACGTCGGTGGTCCCGTCTACCTGCTCTGTTTGCACGTATCGGTTGCCGGCAAAGGGGGCCGCTGATTCTTGGCCATTGACTCTTCAGAGTGGTTCCGGGCCAGTGAATACCTGCACGGCACGCTCTCCACTGCACCACACACACACACACACACACACACACACACACACACATACTAGCGCGCTCTGCGACTGAGACGCTCCACTGTAGACTCATTCGTTCCAGCCGGCACTGGCATCTGAAGCAGGGAAAAAAAAAAAAAAAAAACAACAACACAGATACACTGGCGGGTCCGCAAGCGTATAATGCGAGATCGTGGAGAGCACATTTCTCACCAAATAGTTGACAGCGCCCCAAAGGATACTTTCAGGGCAAACCTATACTGTTGCCAGCGTAGGGCGAGCAATCCGGGGAGATAAATAAAATAGACAGACTAGACGTAACACCTTAGAATAAAACAGCGGAATCCTTTAATTTGCCGCCCGCATCTCGTGATCGTGCGGTAGCGTTCTCGCTTCCCACGCCCGGGTTCCCGGGTTCGATTCCCGGCGGGGTCAGGGATTTTCTCTGCCTCGTGATGGCTGGGTGTTGTGTGCTGTCCTTAGGTTTAAGTAGTTCTAAGTTCTAGGGGACTGATGACCATAAATGTTAAGTCCCATAGTGCTCAGAGCCTTTAATTTGCCTTTCTGCTCAGGCTGCACAAATGATATCATAACCGATGTCGACTTCTTCGCAAGTCATCGTCAGGTGACATGAGTACATTACCAGGTGTAGAAGTATGAAACCGGTATTTCCTTATAGATGGTGCTAGCCGTGAGTGCAGGGCCCGTGAGACCGCGTCTGCAGCGCCATCTGCTTCGTGTAACGACTGACGACGAATATCAACACACAGTAACCCAAGTTTCATACATCGGTATCTCTTTCAAAGCCGTAAACATGTCGAGTTTTGTGTCTACGAACTACGATTTGCGGACAGCATTGGTTTTCTGTTATCATGTGAAGAAAACTGCTGCAGAATCGCTTCGAATGCTTCTTCAGGCTTTCGGGGTACATGCTCTTGCGAAAATTCAATGTTTCGAGTGATTAAAAAAATTAAAAATTGGTGATTTTGACGTGAGAAACGACGAGCGCGGGAAACCACTGAAAAAGTTCGAAGACAACGAATTGCAGGCGGATGAAGATGATACTTAAACTTAACTCGCGGAACGGTTGAATGTGACGCAGAAAGCCTTATCTCTTCGGTTGAAAGCAATGGGAAAGGTGCAGAAAGATTCCGCGTGAACTGAATGAAAGACAGGAAGCAAATCGAAAGGCCATTTGTGAAATGCTGCTCGGGAGATATAAAAGAAAGTCGTTTCTCCATCGAATAGTGACAGGTGATGAAAAATGGATATATTTTGTGAATGCTAAGCGTCGTAAGTCCAGGCAGTGTGAATCCAGGCACACCATCGACATCCATTGCAAGATGAAATCTCTTTGGGAAGAAGTCAATGCTCTATGTTTGGTGGGACATAAGGATGTTATCTATTGTGAGCTGCTGAAATCCTGTGAAACCGTTAACACTGATCACTGCCAACAGCAAATGATCGATTTAAATCGAGCATTACTTGAAAAACGACCAGAATATGGAAAAAGGCAACACAAAGTCATATTGCTCCATGACAACGCCCCATCGCCCACCGCAAAATGGGTCAGCGAAACGATCTAGGTGTTCATTTTGGAAATATCAAGGCATATCGCTTATTCTCCAGACTTGGTTCCGTCCGATTATCATCTGTTTTCATCACTGGGACATACTCTCTCTGAAAAACGCCTCAATTCATGTGAAAATGTACGAAAATGCTTCGCTCACTGCTTCGCTTCAAAAGAAGAACTATTTTTGGCGTGGCATTCATAGCCTGCCGGAGAGTTGCGAGAAATGTATAAATAACAATGGAGATTATTTTGAATAAAATATCGTTTATCAGTTTCAAACAACAGACGTGTAGTTATTGCAGCCAAATTCCGATTTCATTCTTAAGCACCTGGTTCATGGTAACTCTTGAAAGTACGGATGAAAAGGGCAAGAGAACCAATTTTTCGTGCCCTTTTCAGCTGTACACGGTGTTAATAAATCATCTTTACAACGTACGACTTTAACACCTTTCGAACTATACTGGATATTAACAAATGGTTTTCAACGTGTGGTAACTCATAAAGTTTTGTTTCCTCATTCACACACATCAATGTGTGCGCGCTTAGTGACACGGACAATGTTTACTCGGAATTCCCTCTCCATGTACGATTCACGATCTCCACGGTGACATGTTCAAATGCGTTGTGATTGCACGCCTTCAAGTCCTGCAGATCTCTTACCTTGGTTCAGCACACCAGATCCTACAGGGAGAAGCCTAGTAGTGTGAGGTCAGAGGATCGTGACGGCCATCGAATTGGACCTTCTCGTCCAATCCACCTATCCAGAAACTTTTCATCTAGAAACTGACGAACATTTACGGACCTGTGGGGTGGTGCCCCATTCTGCTGGAGTATGACGTCAGGTTGCAGGTGTTCCAGCTGTGGCACAGCAAGCTCTGGTCAGAACCACTGCTGACGGCAGACTCGATGGAAAAGAATTGATCAGTGATCAAACACTGACCTTGGGACTCTCTCTTTCCATTTCACGTGTAACATGAGGATGCTGTGAACCCCATATGCGAACGTTATGAAGATGGTTGCCGGCCACATGAAAAGTTGCTTCATCGGAGAAACACATCTTATCCAAAAAATAATTGTTTGCATCTGTCATACCTAGCAAAGTCACTGCAAACTGAACACGATGAGATTTGTCCGTAGACTTTATAGCACCTGAAATAGTTGTAGGGATATCACCGTAACTTCTTATGCACACTGTTGATCCTCTCATTTCCAACACTCTGGCTGCCGTACGCACCGATTTTGTCGGACTTCTTGCAGACGCATGCTGTACATTGTCAGCGTCGGCGACCCGGTCTGTTTTTATGGAGAACACTACCTGTTTCCATAAGTGACGTATGCTAAGCTCGAATAGTTGGGCGGGACAGTGATTATCTTCCATACCGTGTTAAGTTTCGTGCGAAGCGGACGTCTTCTGTATGAACCAGACGATACAATGAGCTTTCTGCTATGGCGTCCACATTTTATATTTTCAAGTTCAATTTTGCGTCAAAATTGCGTCACCTGGAAGGTAAAAAAAAGACTTATGGGTTGGCTTGTCACATGTTGGAAACCATTTGTTAATATCTAGTATAATTTTAAAGTTATTAAAGTCTTAAGTTGCAAAGACTATATGTGGACACCCTGTACTTTCACGAGTTACTATTTGAACGTACTCATATCACCTGGCGATGAGTTGCTAAGAAGTCGAAACCGGTCATGATACCATTTCTGTGACCTGAGTATGAAAAACAAATCAACGAATTTCGGAAACAGAAAAACTTTCTCTGCACGCCCGAGGAGTAAATGACCGTCCTACGCAACAACAGCTGAAAGAAATTAATGAAATTATATTTTCTAGAAGTCTCGTAATCCTTCTCATAAAGTGTTAAGGTTTTTCGTGTGAATCTGTCTGGCATCTGGTTTTACTACTATTTGTTTTATGTGGTCATTGCACATAGCCTTGCTCCGGATGGTTACTCCTAGATATTTTACGGTATTTATTGTCTGCAGCAGTTTACCATCAGTAGTTAATTTGTACAGTAGTGGACTGCTTCTCCTATGTGTCATATTGCGCGTACCTAAGCGAAAAAGTTCATTGTTGTACATTGTTGTATAGTTACAGTACCGATGGCAGTAACTACGGTAAAATATCTAGGAGTTAACCATCTGGAGTGACCGCATAAAGCAAACAGCAGGAAAAGCACATGACAGACAGAGATTCATAGGAAGAATCTTGCGGAAATATAATTCATCCACGAAAGAAGTGACTTATTAGACCGATTGTTGAACATTGCTTTCAGTCTGGGACCTTACCAGGTTGATTTATTAGAAGAGATAGATAAGATCTAACGGAGAGCCGCGAGTTTCATCTCGGGATCGTTTAGTCGGCGCGAGACCGTAACGGAAATGTTCAGCAAACTCCAGTGGCAGGAGCTACAAGAGTGGCGTAGTGCATCACGGAGTGGTTTACTAATGAAATTCCGAGAGAGTACGTTCCGGAAAGAGTCGGCTGACATTTTATCTGCTTCCACATACGTCTCGCGATATGACCACAGAAAGTCGGAATTCGAGATATTAAGTTTGCCGACAGTTATTCTTCACGGACGCCATTCATTAATGGAACAAGGAAGAGGGGGGGGGGGGATGAGTTAGTTGTAATAGAAGTTGCCTCCACCACACACCGTCAGGATTGCTTGGGGAGTACACAGTAGATGCATATTCGATTGGACAATAAAATGCTTTCAATAATTCTGAAATGCAAATGATTCACAATATTTGATATGAAGTACGAGGATTTAGGAAGGGCTGTTCGTGTATCGCTGACATACAACTGAGGCATTAACCCACAAAAGAAAGGAATTTGACTGTCCACCAAATGTGGTAGTTTTAGATCTTGAAAAGGCTTGTGACCGATCCAGAGGACATATGGATTCTGACAAATATACAAATTTATCATGTTCGAAATAATTTCTTCAAAGAATCTAAAAAGCTTTCGAAGACAATGTTAATAAGAAATCTGCTGCTTCATACTGAAGTTACAAAGTGGCTGGCTGGATTCAAACGCCGCGTCACTTCCCCCGAAAATGAAACATTTATAGGATGTCCAAAAACTGTAACCACACAACATCAAGAAACTGTACAATGTTGTCTTTGGTGATGGGTGTTAGGAGTATGTGAAGTTCCTTACACTAAAAGCGTGTCTAAAGAAAGAGTGGGGTAAATTTTGTATGATTCCTTCTCTATGAGAAAACTTTGTGCGAGATGGGTGCTCCATTAGTGAATGCTGACAAAAAGGAAATACCACAAAAAATTTCTCAGTGATATTTGTAGTAAAGGAATGATAACATACTGGAGTGGGGTCGGATCTGTGTGTTCAACAGGCACAGTGTTTCGGAAATCGATCACGTCTCCATCATCAGATGCGCTGATTGATTGGTTGCCTGTGGGTGAGCACGGGTCTTTTATCTACATACACCTCCCCACTTACCTCACGTAGCGGGCTCAAGGCGATTTGTCCGCTGTTCATACCTTGGAGCGTGTCCAATATTCGGTGTTAAGCCCGCATCCAGCAGAGGATGCAATGAACAACGTGTTCGTTGGTGCCCCACCTGCATCGGAAATCCTTTCACTTTTGATGTTGTATAGATTCTGGTTCCCAGAATTGGTTAAGGTTATAGCCGCAGTAGTGGTTGATTGGCTAACTCGACGAGGTCAAAATTCAAAGTTTGAAAAAATGGTTCAAATGACTCTGAGCACAATGTGACTTAACACCTGAGGTCATCAGTCCCCTAGAACTTAGAACTACTTAAACGTAACCAACCCAAGGACATCACACACATCCATGCCCGAGGCAGAATTCGAACCTGCGACCGTAGCGGTCGCGCAGTTCCACACTGAAGCGCCTATAACCGCTCGGTCAAGTTTGAAATCCCTTACGAAAATGCTAGTTCGTATATCTAAGGAAGGTTAGTTGTAAATCATTTCAGCCTCAGACGAAGTGGCCTATGTAGAAGATAAAAACAATAACAGTATTTTCTTGGTGATTTCAGATTTATGGGCATTAGGCCGGTCAAAAACTTTAAAGACGTAGTTAGCTAATTTTCAGACTTAAACGAGCCTAGCAAGTCGAGCTGTTTATACGTAACCGCTCAACAGCCGGATCGTGAGGTAACAGTATTTATTTGGTTCAGTTTCCATAGATGAAATTAAATTTAAATTATTATGTAATTACATTGCAAAATAATTTATTTGTGATGTGAAAAAAATCGGTGAAATTGGAATGGAAGTTTATGCTAGTACAAGCGAACGAAAAATGAGTACTACGGGCAATTTCCTGGAATGAAAAATCAAACTGTAACACCCGCCACTGTAATCTGCCCTCTTTAGTGTTCTGCCCACTCTCGGCGCCACTTTCTATTATTATTCTTGAATAGCTGACATTTATGTTCTTATTACAAAGAATATATGTTCTACGAAACGAGTTGTGCTTTGAAGCTGTGAGTGGTGTAACCATCTTGTTGCAGTCCAGAGGAACTTTCACTGTTAGCCTTGTCGATGGTGTGTTCGCCTACACAGACTCGGCTACGCTACCTGCACTGCAAAGCAGCTGTGCGGCGCTGCCTCCGTACGCAGGCGCTAGTCTGTAAGGACACTTCATTAACATGTTCCCCACAACGAGGCGAGAGGTCTGCCTGACCTTCAGAACAAGAAGAGGATTGCTCTCAGTGAGAACAGCTTCACACAGAGATAATGTTCAGTGTGGCAGGGGAGACCTGGTTACTTCTCTAAATTGTACAGGTAATGCGTGAATCGCATGTGTTTGACAAATAGCAAACGCATAAGGAATGCGAAACGTATCGCGTTTCAGTGTTCTTGGTAATTAGTGTAGGCGATGTCGTTGAGCTGATGACATGGATTAATAATCAGTTTGCTAGATTTTATGATGCTGTGTTAAAATTTTATTTGTAATTTATGTATTGGTTTTTCGAGTAACGGAAGACTCAACTATTTCTGTGGATAGTTCTGTTTCATTTATCACGAAAGAGTTAATCGAAGACATGCACTGTAGCCATTACAACATTTTGTCTTGCACTTTCTTAGGCAGCTGCGTAAGGGTCTACGGAATACACAGAGTCTGTGGCACTGGTATTTGAGGGAAGCTGGGTAATGCAACACTGAAATCGTCTAAAACCGCTTAGAAAAGGAGTGTAAGAGTAACGTGTTCTTCATCCTTTCAGTTCAGATGGTGCTGAAATATTGCTCAGTCATCTGTTTTGAAATGCTGGATAGGAATTGTGATATTGTTCAAAACCTTTACACTCTTTTTTTGTGTTATCTGTGACAAACTTGTCTCATTGGGTAACGTTATTTGTTTTCTCTTCTGGTTGCGAGACTCTTTCACATTATAATTTGTCTCACGTAACGGAAATAATTTGTTTTAATGCACAACTTAGTGCTAGAGGTAGCTGTTTCATTCCATGCAGTGACTTTCACTTCGATTTACACGACACAGATTAATGACCTGAGGCAAGCCGTAACATAGTAATCCAGATACGAGAGAAACATGAAATCTCGCATTTGATAAACCACCTGGACCATTTCTCACTAAAGTAATTTGGAAAATTGTGGTAAGATCTTATGGGACCAAACTGCTGAGATCATCGGTCCCTAGGCTTACACACTACTTAATCTAACTTAAACTAACTTACGCTAAGGACAACACACACCCATGCCAGAGGGAGGACTCGAACCTCCGGAATGGGCAGCTCAGGATGTCTGTGTGGGCTTGATAAAAGCTTGTAGGCTCTTTCTCTTTACTGACTCGGGACAGCGAGGTCCGCTTTTTGCGGGTCTTGTAAACCGCTTAGGGCAAAGTCCTGGATGTTTCAATTGAAAGGAGACGTCCAGTTTCCTCCCTCGATGGTGGCCTGTGCTCCACCTTTAAAGACTTAGTCATCTACTGAACGTTGAACCTTAATTTTCCTTTTTCTCTATAATGTAGATTAAGTATTTACTTACGATGGACGTATTATTGCACTGAATATGTATAGAAGTCAGATAGCGCTAATACTCGTATTATTTGATATTCTTACTAACATATACAAATCAGTTAGTCCTACAAAGCAATTCGTCAACAGAGAACGAGAAGTTGGTCTCCAGTAAATCCTTTAGACACCTGATAAGCTGAACTCTGTTAGTAGTTAAACTTTTTATGGCTGCTTGCAAGTCATAGAAAATTTGTGTTCCTGGAAAATGGGAACACTTTTGGACGAAAGTAAGTGACTTTAAATCTTTGTACAGCCAATTTTTTATTTCTAGCGTTGATTCGATGAACTGAGCTGTTGGTAAGAAAAGAGAGAAATTTTTTATGACGAATTTCGTTAAGGAATAAATACACCTGAGAACCGTGTACCGACAAAAAGGTTTCTGGGAGTGGTAGATTAGGTGCATTCTTCGCCCCTGCACTACAGCACAATCTGTGGAGATGGACGAACACGGGGAGAAAGGCCCAGCCGCTGCATTTTTACCGTACATAGACGCGCTACCTGGAAAAATCGGGCACACACCTAGAAAGCATCGAGTAAGAACTGTCTTGCCCGCCCACTAAAACTCGGAGCGTTTCGGTTTACGTAAGGTCAGCGTATGTGAGATACCGTATCACTGTGGCAAGACAAACACCGCACCATCGAATATCGATGCCGAGAACACCAGCGGCACACTAGACTAACGTACCCCAACAACTTAGTGGTCGCAGAGCACAGTTTGTCCGAGACGAACGTATCAGCATTTTAGCACAAACCTCGAAAGAGTGGGATAGATTCGTTAGAGAGGTCGGCGAAATCCGCACCATGAACAATCTCGCCAAACAGGACTGCGGCTATAATCTCAGCAAGGCATGGAAACCAGCTCTGGGCCTAATCAAGAAGACACACAGGAGACAAAACGTTCTGGCGGCCACAGCGGACGCAGTAACTACACCCACGCCAACTCAACCGGGGCGCCCTGCAAGTCTGCACTGCGCCCCTAGTCAGCGCACCTGATGGTCGCGACATATGTCCGTCGGACACTATGAACAGGCAGTACGCCCGTGGGATGTTCGATCAACAAAAACGCCTGGAGAAACTGAAGAATGACAATATTTGTAGTAACCACAGAATTTCCGCAGGTTATGCAGTTATCTATGATGATGTTACTGTGTAACAAAGCTGCACGAATATTCGGTTTGATCTTGGTATGGTTTCAAAGTGATGGAAACACCGACTACTCGTTTAAATGTTCAAATACCTAAATTTGTGTATTTCACTAAACGAAAGAATGTTATGCCCTAGGACTATTATACCAGTGAGACAGAACTGGCATTATTCTGCCCATACAAATACCTGGGTGGATAAACTTGCCGGGATACGAAATGTATTACGTTATTCCAGTCGCACGTAAATCAGCTGGCAGAGTTTGGGTCACTGGTAGGATACTAGGAAAATGGAATCCATCTACAAAGGAGGTCGCTTCCAAAGGCTTTTGCGACCCATCCTAGAATATTGTTCAAGTTTGTCCGACCTATATCAAAAAGGGCTAACATGGGATATTGGACGTATACAAAGAATGGCGGCAGGAGGTCTGTTTGACCCGTGGGAGAGCGTCACGCAGCTGCTGACAAAACTATATTGGTACATACTTGAAGATAGACACAAATTATGCCGTAAAAGCCAACTTAACAGAATTTCAAGAAGCAACTTTAAGTAAGAAATCTAGGAATATACAACAACCCCGTGCATATCGCTCTCGTAGGCACCGCAAATACAGTATTAGACAAATTAACCGCGCATTCAGTCGCTGAAGCAATCATTCCTTCCGTGATCCATAGGTGAATGGATCGGTACGAAGCCCTAATAACTGGTAGAATAGGAAGTACCATCTGCCATGCAGTTCACAATGATTTGCTGAGTACACATGCACATACTAATACAGACTGAAGATATGTGTCACAGTGATAGCCCATGGCCACCAATATCAGCTGATGGCCGCTACCTACAATTTATCGCTTATAATGACGCGGAGGAGAATGGAAATGCCTTTTTGTAGTCAACTGAGAAGGCTATGTCCACCCCGACAGAATAAAACAGTCTCCATACGATTAAACTGGTCTCTAGGTGTTTATTGTGAACGCGAGTACATACCCAGAACGCCGTGATACGCGAAGAAGTTGTTCAGGGCAACATCTCGAATGGAATCTAGATCAATGACGTCACCGAGGTGCAGGATCTGTCAAACACACGATGACCATCATCACAGAAGAGGGTGGAGGCGGCAGGGTACAAATCCACGTCCCAAGCATGCTGATTCTTGGAATCAACAGGGTTATGAGTCAGGTATGTTTTATGCCACTACCGAGTACGTTTATCGGACGCAAGTCATCGCATTCGATGGTAACTTGAGGACTGTGCAGTTTCAAAGTAGGACCAACGAACCTGTTGTCCAGCCGTAAGGTCAATATTTCGGCGATGCTTTAGTCTTACAAAACGATGATACACGAGCATACTGTACCCACATCGTGAACATTTTCGTCCAGGAAATGGCCTCAGGTACCTGCTGGCAAAAAAATGGGGGTTGAGGCTGCTTGGTACCAACGAAAACATGGAGTGCGTCTCCTCATTCACTGGATGACTTCCGGAGAAAAGGGCGGGGAGGGGAGGGGGGCTGGCTTGGGCAGCAACGCCTCCGATCACTTCGAGTACTGCTTGCTAAGGAGAATCCAGTGCCCACAGGTGTGCTGAGATGTGCACTTTCAAACTGACGGCGTTTATTTTGATTCTTTTTTTTTTACAGGCACCCCTCCCCCCCCCCCCCCCCCCCCCCACACACACACCCTTAAGGCTTACTCTTTCATTCGCCGCCACCCTTGAGTCTAAGCCTAAACACGTTCTCAGATATGCAGGTGTTGTAAGGGGTGCGAGGGTGGGGGGTGGGGGGTGGGGGGGGGGGACCAACCGTGCCAACGCCCAGGACGGCAGGTTTTTGGGGGCGGCAAAATCTTAAAAGTTTAATATGGTCCCAAAAGCATGAATCAAACAAGACAATGAAAGTTGTCAATAAACGACGAGTCTGAGAATAAGTTGGGAATACAAACCATTCATAAAATGTAGTGTCTTATTGTAAATTGACAAAGGAAGCGCTGGAGTTGGTCACCTTGGCTGCGCCTTTCAAAATAGCAAATGTTGCGAACTCTGTTTCTGCCGTGTGCCTACACAACACTTGGAATGTACCTATATCAGCTTGAGAGCCCCTATAGACAACGAAAAAATTTGTAATAAAGATATAAAAATAAATAAATAAAAATAAATATCAGCATTTGATGGCCCAACACTTCTTTATACTTGTGACAGTATCACTGAGAAAAACACTGTGTAATAAATAAATAAATAAATAAATAAAATACACATTGCCCGTCGCTTGTCATAGTTTTTTTTTTTTAATCGAGACATTGTGATTAAGGGGCGAATAGACGTGGAAAGATGCATCACATCCTTCCCCCAGCCCTCCCTCTCCTTTCACTCTACCATTGCTCGCTCCTCTACATTAATTTTTCTGCTTTGTCTGGAACTTGTCTCTCTTCCTTTTCTTTATCGGTAAGGTATACGCCATAATCAGTTGATAGTACTACTAAAATAACGTTGGAGAAACCTGTCAACCCTTACTTTGCAGCTGAAGCAACTAAAGTGCTCTGTTTATCTAGTTTAATTGTTTCTCACACTGTTTGCATTCGAAGAGCGTCATTCAAGTTATTACTGTTACTTTTCATTACAATAAATGAAACTGCTTTCAAAACTTCTTGTTTTGAACCATGAATCATGGTCGTGGTATGTCGGAAAGGAAGCCTTCTTGATATTAGACCATAACACACTAAACAGATAGACGCTGGGGATATATGCAATTAATTCTAAACAAATAAAGCATTTGCACGTAAGTGACTCTCTATCTACGACCTTCCACTTTGTACAGCAGAAGCGATGACGTGCTGTCGACAATGCAATACTCAGCTGTGCCGGTTGTTGCAGGTTTTGCTCTGCACTCTTCCCTCTTCTCAGGGAATGAGAGAAAGCGAACATATTAAAGTTGTGTAATCTGTGAGTGACAAACTTACTTGTGGTTGCATAATTAATTTAGCAGTTATAACTCAAAATCTATTACACAAAACATTTCACTCCTGTTTCTGGGGCTGACGTCCCATGTATGGCTCTGGCTCAGGTCTTTAGAGACGCCTTCACCCAAAAATGTATGAGTTAGCGTGGTGTATGAACATAAGACGTCATGGGTGAAAGACATTGCGAAAATGTCGACTATGCCTGAAAGCGATAGGAGCAGGGGAAAGGGGCGGGGGGTTGGGGGGAGGGGGGAGCACTCTCGGCGCTGGTCAGTTTTTCACCTTTTTCTTAAGCAGCTTACTTCTGAATGCTGCCATTATTTTTTAATTGTGATTCACTGTTGACAACATACATCAAAAGCGAGTAGCTTCGTGCCTGCAAATCCCTCACTATAAGACAAAACGAATACACCGCTTTGTTGTTAAATCGCCCATCTCTAATGAACGAGTGTCTTCGTGACGTTAGCGGCTATTCTTCCTTGTTAAACGCGTAATTTTATGTACTTACCCTCTTCTGAGGACCTTTGTGATATATGAGAAAGCCCAGAAACGGAAGCCAATGAAACAGTGGTTTTCTTTATATCAGACATGCAAGCCACTTTATCGTAGTGGACGCCTGGCATTTAATGCTGTCAAACAGTGCACTGTTTATACAGAAATTCAGATTTTGGAAACGTTATCGCTATTCATAAACAAAATACACCGACCGAAGAGGTGATACGGGACGTCGATGTCAACTTATAATCTCCTCCTCTTCCGTCTTTGTTATGGCAAAATAATCCTCATGGCAAAATTCGTGAAGATTTGAACGCATCAAGGATAAATCAACAAATGCATACTTTCCTACATTCCCATAATTGTGAAAACGGTTATGTATAAAAAGGATATTACATGTTAGAGCGTTAGAGCATGTCACTCTGTCAGTAGATGGCAATTCGTAGTTACTATAGAAGAATATTTGTCACGGAAACTATTCCATTTTTGAAGTGGCACTAATAACGATCGTGCAAGCAAAATCAAGATGAAAAAGAACAGAAACAAATCCTTGTCAGAGCGCTTATAGATTACACCACAGCCAGTCACAGTTTGGTTTTGATTTACCTTACTGAAAAAAAGCGCCATTACCGGTTCCGAATTTACATATTGATCCCACGTTGTTCATTGGTTGCATTAACAGTACACGGACGCCTGCTTAAACACAAGGTGCCGAAGAACAAACAAAATTCAGTTTCAGAAACCACAATAATGGCTGCGCTAGAAACTCGCGTTAGAATGCTACGCCTATAAAATTACCGCCTGGAACATTCGTTTTTATCATCTTTCTCGAACGAGCAACAGTTGCTACGTTTTTCGTGTTGTCATGTCCATTTACCATATTTTCAATAGGCTGGTAATGAGAACCACAGTGAGTGTATACAAAAATATGAACAATCATTGCCGGCCGAAGTGGCCGTGCGGTTAAAGGCGCTGCAGTCTGGAACCGCAAGACCGCTACGGTCGCAGGTTCGAATCCTGCCTCGGGCATGGATGTTTGTGATGTCCTTAGGTTAGTTAGGTTTAACTAGTTCTAAGTTCTAGGGGACTAATGACCTCAGCAGTTGAGTCCCATAGTGCTCAGAGCCATTTGAACAATCGTTGTGCATCAATAACAGATACAGTTCACCAACAATGTCACTATCTGACAAAATTGCACAAATCCTGATTAATAACATTGCTGCTTTAGTTGCTCCAGCAACTCCTATAGGGTGACTCCGCTTTCTGTTTTTTTTTTTTTTTTTTTTTTTTTTTTTTTGCTGTATTGAAAGTGTTGCGTTCTTGATAGATTCATTCATCCACCGTGCTCCGTACGTCTCATCAAGAAGGGATGTGGACCTTTAGGGATGTGGACCGAATGAAGATGCCAGTACATGAACAAAAGACACGCAGACCAATAAAACGTGTAACTTGTACATTACATTGTCATAAAACGTATGAGACCAGTGCGTGTCGATTATTGAATTTCCATATTTTTGTTCACAGGGTGGTTACAAACTGCAAGTGCTGGATAGCCTGGACCGCCCGGTGCTCGATCTGACGCCTAAAGTGGGAAACTCGGAGTTCATCCGGGACGATGTCACGTAAGTCATATCGATGTCCATCTGTATAAGTAACACGACTTGTCACCCGTAGATGGTCGCCGCTATGTATTCTGACCTTTCACTCATTAACCTGTTCAAATAATGGTCGAAAATAATTATTGATAATTGTTACAAACTAAGCATTAACTATGTTTTATTTGGAATAAAAAAATATGTTCATCTACGTAAAGCATGAGCTTGAGAGTGAATGGTACAGTTAATTATCTTCTGTAATTGTAGTAAAATTTGTGGTCGACTTACCTTGTTTCTTGGCAAAAATTGTGTATTTTTCTCACTGTTTTTCGCAGAACAGTAGTCAAAGTGGATGATTCCTTTATGGAGTAGTTACGTGGAGATATCCAGGCTATTTCACTTACATTAAGTGTATAATATGTCGTTGCAGGATTGTGTATTCTTTTCAAAACACGTTTATTGCCATATTGCACTTTCAACGTAACACAATCCTTCCAAATCGCTGCCACAACTGCCTACAACAGAAACGTGTGAGCAACTCACCCAAAGGATGTCTAAAAGAACAGTGATATCAAAATAACACTCGCGAAACTGCGATATCACAAATACAATCGATATTCTATTCAGAGAGACTAACTCTACTGTTTATCATTTTCTTTTACAGCTCAGAGTTAGTTACAAATAGAAGAATAATTACAGTTTCTAATGTAATTTCGATTTCAAATTAAATTGAGAATATGAAAAATAATTGTTTTCTGGAAATCAAATCTCTTTCCATTTATATTTAAACACTGAAGCGCCAAAGAAACTAGTACACCTGCCTAACATCGTGTAGGGTCCCCGTGAGCACGCAAAAGTGCCGCAACACGACGTGGTATGGGTTCTAATCATGTCTGATGTAGTGCTGGAGGAAACTGACACCATGAATCCTGCAGGGCTGTCCATAAATCCCTAAGAGTACGAGGGAGTGGAGATCTCTTCTGAACAGTACGTTGCAAGGCATCCCAGATATGCTCAACAGCCGCGCGGTGTGGCCTCGCGGTTAGAGGTGCCATGTCACGGATTGCGCGGCCCCTCCCGCCAGAGGTTCGAGTCCTCCCTCGGGCATGAGTGTGTGTGTGTATGTTGTTCTTAGCTTAAGTTAGTTTAAGTTAGCTTAAGTACACTCCTGGAAATTGAAATAAGAACACCGTGAATTCATTGTCCCAGGAAGGGGAAACTTTATTGACACATTCCTGGGGTCAGATACATCACATGATCACACTGACAGAACCACAGGCACATAGACACAGGCAACAGAGCATGCACAATGTCGGCACTAGTACAGTGTATATCAACCTTTCGCAGCAATGCAGGCTGCTATTCTCCCATGGAGACGATCGTAGAGATGCTGGATGTAGTCCTGTGGAACGGCTTGCCATGCCATTTCCACCTGGCGCCTCAGTTGGACCAGCGTTCGTGCTGGACGTGCAGACCGCGTGAGACGACGCTTCATCCAGTCCCAAACATGCTCAATGGGGGACAGATCCGGAGATCTTGCTGGCCAGGGTAGTTGACTTACACCTTCTAGAGCACGTTGGGTGGCACGGGATACATGCGGACGTGCATTGTCCTGTTGGAACAGCAAGTTCCCTTGCCGGTCTAGGAATGGTAGAACGATGGGTTCGATGACGGTTTGGATGTACCGTGCACTATTCAGTGTCCCCTCGACGATCACCAGTGGTGTACGGCCAGTGTAGGAGATCGCTCCCCACACCATGATGCCATGTGTTGGCCCTGTGTGCCTCGGTCGTATGCAGTCCTGATTGTGGCGCTCACCTGCACGGCGCGAAACACGCATACGACCATCATTGGCACCAAGGCAGAAGCGACTCTCATCGCTGAAGACGACACGTCTCCATTCGTCCCTCCATTCACGCTTGTCGCGACACCACTGGAGGCGGGCTGCACGATGTTGGGGCGTGAGCGGAAGACGGCCTAACGGTGTGCGGGACCGTAGCCCAGCTTCATGGAGACAGTTGCGAATGGTCCTCGCCGATACCCCAGGAGCAACAGTGTCCCTAATTTGCTGGGAAGTGGCGGTGCGGTCCCCTACGGCACTGCGTAGGATCCTACGGTCTTGGCGTGCATCCGTACGTCGCTGCGGTCCGGTCCCAGGTCGACGGGCACGTGCACCTTCCGCCGACCACTGGCGACAACATCGATGTACTGTGGAGACCTCACGCCCCACGTGTTGAGCAATTCGGCGGTACGTCCACCCGGCCTCCCGCATGCCCACTATACGCCCTCGCTCAAAGTCCGTCAACTGCACATACGGTTCACGTCCACGCTGTCGCGGCATGCTACCAGTGTTAAAGACTGAGATGGAGCTCCGTATGCCACGGCAAACTGGCTGACACTGACGGCGGCGGTGCACAAATGCTGCGCAGCTAGCGCCATTCGACGGCCAACACCGCGGTTCCTGGTGTGTCCGCTGTGCCGTGGGTGTGATCATTGCTTGTACAGCCCTCTCGCAGTGTCCGGAGCAAGTATGGTGGGTCTGACACACCGGTGTCAATGTGTTCTTTTTTCCATTTCCAGGAGTGTATTATGTAAGTCTAGGGACCGATGACCTCAGCAGTTTGGTCCCTTAGGAATTCATACACATTTGACCATTTATGCACAACAGTGCTCATGTCTGGTGAGTTTGGTGACCAGCGGAAATGTTTAAACTCAGAAGAGTGTTCCAACAGCCACCCTGAGGCAATTATGGACGTGTGGGGTGTCGCATTGTCCTGCTGGAATTTCCCAAGTCCGTCGGAATGCACAATGGACATGAATGGATGCAGGTGACCAGACAGGATGCTTACGTACGAGTCTCCTATCAGTCGTATGTAGACGTATCAGGGGTCTCATATCGTTCAAACTGCACACGTCCCACACCATTACAGAGCTTGAGCAGTCCCCTGCTGACATGCAGGGTCTATGGATTCGTGAGGTTACCTCCATACCCGTACACGTCCATCCGCTCGATACAACTTGAAACGAGACCCGTCTGACCAGGCAACATGTTTCCAATCATCAACAGTGCAATGTCGGTGTTGATGGGCCCAGGCGAGGCGTAAACCTTTGTGTCTTTCAGTCATCAAGGGTACAAAAAATGGTTCAAATGGCTCTGAGCACTGCGGGACTTAACATCTGCGGTCATCAGTCCCCTAGACTTAGAACTACTTAAACCTAACTAACCTAAGGACATCACACACATCCATGCCCGAGGTGGGATTCGAACCTGCGACCGTAGCAGTTGCGCGGTTCCGGACTGAAGCGCTTAGAACCGCTCGGTCACTCCGGCCGGCGCAAAGTTTGAAATCCCTTACGAAAATGCTAGTTCGTATATCTAAGGAAGGTTAATTGTAAATCATTTCAGCCTCAGACGAAGTGGTCTATGTAGAAGATAAAAACAATAACAGTATTTTCTTGGTGATTTCAGTTTGGCTGCCCTCATATCGTCATGCAGTCCAATATTGGACCACAGTCAGAAACGAATGCTCCACAAAACTGGATGTTGCGCGGTTAGACCAGTTGGTCAAATGGGGACCACAATGAGGCCGCTTTCAAACTGTTAGGGCCTAATAACGCAGTCTCTTATTAGCGCACGGCACCTCCGTGCCCTTCACAGCCATCACCCAGCACCTCACACTTTCTACATCGCTTTTATACCCTACGAGGCACGATAACAACACTGAACACGCACAACACTGATGCGCTCTGGTGGCCGTTCTACCTGTCATGTACAATTGCACCCCTAATCATTTACATCTCCACCGGTGATGTGTATGCTGACAATGTCGTCTGGGTGCCTCACTTTTTTTTTTTTTTTTTTTTTTTTTGTCAGGCTGTATAGTTCTTGGGCATGATCCATTACGAGCGGTTCTAGGCGCTACAGTCTGGTTCGAATCCTGCCTCGGGCATTGATATGTGCGATGTCCTTAGGTTAGTTAGGTTTAAGTAGTTCTAAGTTCTAGGGGACTGATGACATCAGATGTTAAGTCCCATAGTGCTCAGAGACATTTGAACCATGATCAATTCTCAGACTCACTGAATCAGTCGTACAGAAAACTGCAATTTTAGAATATTGCCCCCTCTTGGGTAAATTTTTGAGGGCGTCCACGGCCACGCCTGAGACGTGTGTTGCGCTGGTGCTGTTGCAGGGCGCAGAGCTACCAGGTGAAGCTGCCGCCCGACTTCACGTGCGCCAACTGCACGCTGCGTCTGCAGCGACAGGCGGACGAGTGGGGCAGCAGCTACCGCTTCTGGTCCTGCGCCGACGTCGACATCCGGGCGCGTGAGTAACTCAGCCCTCATCTTTCTGACTGGACACAAGTCCAGTTCCTGGGACGGTCGATCCTTGTTGAGATCCTCCCTTTACATACAGAGAAAAACCAGGCTACGTCTGTTTCACAAATCACATCACTTATATACAGTCTGACACCGCCTCCAGTCGCGATGACGGGGTCCATTTGGTGAGGAATGCAGCATCCACTTGAAGCCACGCGTTGATCATTCGATCCCGTACACTAGTTATCAAATTGCAGGGATGTTAATTACTATGTTTCACCAGCTTTTCCAGATAGCGCCATATACCGGGTGATCAAAAAGTCAGTATAAATGTGAAAACTTGATAAACCACGGAATAATGTAGATAGAGAGGTACAAATTGACACACATGCTTGGAATGCCATGAGGTTTTATTAGAACAAAAAAAAATATCCGACAGATGGCGCTGGACAGCAAAACGTCAGTGACTGCGCATGACAATCGTGTATAAAAGGAGCTGTAATGAGAGAGAGAATCAGAAGCGCCGGCAGTCGCAGCATGTTGACGTTACCTGAAAAGGCGCCTCTGGTGAAGCTGTATTATCAGAATGGGGAATGTGCTAGTTCAGCGTTACGATCCTATCGCCATAGGAAGGGGATTGGAACGGGTAAAGGTCCGTTGACAATTGCAGCTGTGGCGAGAATGATTTCGAAGTTCGAAGCCACGGGTTGTTTAGACGATAGACCCCGTAGTGGGCCGACTGAGCACGTGGCGTAATGCTGCTGAGACAGTTGAGGAAGAAATGGAGACTGTAGCGGCTTCGTCTATGCACGGGGAAGTCGGCGCTCGTGCAGTCGCAAGTCGCACCGGCATTCCATACACTACTGTTTGGTTGGCACTTAGGCGTACCCTCCGATGCTATGCGTACAAAATCCATCGGCATCATGAACTGTTACCTGGCGGTTTAGTGAAGCGGAGGGCATTTGCAGTGTGGGCGTTTCAAAAGATGGCGGAAGATGACGATTGGTTGTGTAACGTGTTGTGGACCGACGAAGCTCATTTCACGCTCCGAGGGTCTGTCAACGCCCACAACTGCAGAATTTGGGCTACCGAAGACCCTAGAACTGTCGTGGAAACTCCATTGCACGACGAGAAAGTCACGGTATGGGTTGGATTTACCACATCTACCGTTATCGGGCTTTTTTCTTCGAGGAAATGGATGATCCTGGTTTTGTAACTGCTACCGTGACAGGTGAGAGGTACGCCGATATGTTACAGAATCGCATCATCCCCAGCCTGGATGATAAACACCTGCTGGAACGTACGATGTTTATGCAGGATGGCGCTCCACCCCCATATTGCTAGACGCGTGAAAGATCTCTTGCGCGCATCGTTTGGTGATGATCGTGCACATACAGCAGCAGTTCCTGTAGAGTTTGAAACCGTTTGTGATTGACAAGCCGTGACACTCGTCTACATCTACATACGTGCTCCGCTAGCCCTCATATGGTGCATGGCGGAGGGTACCACTGCTAGTCATTTTCTTCCCTGTTCCAGTTGCGAACAGACCGAGGGGAAGAAAAGACTATCTAGGAGAGGCGTTCAATAAGTAATGCAACACATTCTTTTCTGAAAGCAGGTTGGTTTTATTCAGGTTTCCAATACATCATACACTACTGGCCCTTAAAATTGCTACACTAAGAAGAAATGCAGATTATAAACGGGTATTCATTGGACTAATATACTAAAAATGACATGTGATTACATTTTCACACAATTTGGGTGCATAGATCCTGAGAAATTAGTACCCAGAACAACCACCTCTGGCCGTAATAACGGCCTTGATACGCTTGGGCATTGAGTCAAACAGAGCTTGGATGGCATGTACAGGTACAGCTGCCCATGAAGCTTCAACACGATACCACAGTTCATCAAGAGTAGTGACTGGCATACTGTGACGAGCCAGTTGCTCGGCCACCATTGACCAGACGTTTTCAATTGGTGAGAGATCTGGAGAATGTGCTGGCCAGGGCAGCAGTCGAACGTTTTCTGTATCCAGAAAGGCCCGTGCAGGACCTGCAACATGCGGTCGTGCATTATCCTGCTGAAATGTCGGGTTTCGCAGGGATCGAATGAAGGGTAGAGCCACGGGTCGTAACACATCTGAAATGTAATGTCCACTGTTCAAAGTGGCGTCAATGCGATCAAGAGTTGTCCGAGACTTGTAACCAATGACACCCCATACCATCACGCCGGGTGACACGCCAGTATGACGATGACGAATACAGGCTTCGAATGTGCGTTTACCGCGATGTCGCCAAACATGGATGCGACCATCATGATGCTGTAAACAGATTCATCCGAAAAAATAGCGTTTTGCTATTCATGCACCCAGGTTCGTCTTTGAGCACTCCATCGGAGGCGCTTCTGTCTCCGATGCAGCGTCAAGGGTAACCGCAGCCATGTTCTCCGAGCTGACAGTCCATGCTGCTGCAAACGTCGTCGAACTGTTCGTGCAGATGGTTGTTGTCTTGCAAACGTCCCTATCTGTTGACTCTGGGATCGAGACGTGGCTGCACGATCCGTTACAGCCATGCGGATAAGATGCCTGTCATCTCGACTGCAAGTGATACGAGGCAGTTGGGATCCACCACGGCGTTCCGTATTACCCTCCTGAACTCACCGATTCCATATTCTGCAGTCGGTTAAATTTCGCGTCTGTAGCACGTCATCTTCGTGGTGTAGCAATTTTAATGGCCAGTAGTGTATTAGTCCCCAATCTTTTGGCTACAGAACCTTATTTTCCGACATTAGCTCCGTTCAATGCGACAGCCTTAGGCTAGCTTACTGGGAGAGCCTGCATGCCCGAATGGTACCACTCTATTGGTCGATGGCGGAGACAACATCTTGCTGCATCAATAACCTCCCCATCATACATGTGATGCTCCGTGCAGAGTGCATCCTTCATTAAGCGAAATTGTTGAAAGTCGGAAGGTGGAGATGCAGGCTGTAGGGAGCATGAGGGAGAACAGTCCAGTGAAGTTTTGTGAGCTGCTTTCGGGTGCGCAGACTTGGGTGAGGACTTGAATTGTCGTTTGCATTTTTGTGGCAACGAACACGCTGAAGTATCTTCAATTTCCTGAGAATACCAAAACACATTCCAAAGTTGATGGGTGCACTGTGAGGGAGATCATCAAAGAGAATAACCCCTTCAGAGTCCCAGAAGACGATCGCCATGACTTTACCATCTGAGTGTAACGGAACTTCTTTGTTACGTTACGTGGGGAGACAGTGAAATTTTGCTGGGGCGAAATTTTAAACATCGAAAAGAGATTATTTGATTTAACCACAAAAACCTCAAATATTATTCTTGTGTTCCATAGACATTCAAGAAACGTGTGATAGTGGGGGTGTTTCTTACTGATCACATTGGCCTCCACCACTCAAAGACTTACTTTGAGACAAATGTAAATGTTTACTGCTAGAACAGTTTCCAAAACATTACACTTTAGTAATTAGTTCTGCAGTGACACATATATAGTTCAGTTGGTTTTTTATACGTATCTTAGTTCGGTGTAACTCAGAGTAATGTGCTCCCTGCCGCCGCTGCTGTTGTTGCTGCTGAAATAGTCGTTGCCTCGGTCCATTTCATCTGCTTACTGGATCAAGTTGTGTGAATTCCATGAAATAATCCAGGTACCAAATCGTTTTAAATTGGTTTATTTATGACAAACTGCACCACTTCTTCTTAGTGGGAGCCCACTCCACATAACAGGCTACATAGTCACAATACTGTATTACAACAATTAGATTATTGTACAGATGTACAATACAGTGGTTGCGTCTCAAAACGGTGTCCAACTGACCCCCTTTGAGCGTTGTGCTCCTACTATGTATATGTTTCTTAACAATCAAGTCAACAAAGCTACAGTGCAAATTTATTATATTAATAATTAAAAGTTTAACAATTTTATGAGTAACTATCCACAAAACCTTACTTATTTTATGCTGACACTGGCGTATACAAAAAAAAAGACTTTTACATAGGATATACATCATATTATATAAAATACTGAAAGAAGGCAATGCTAACCTAAATTTTCTTAATTATGGCTTCATTTGTAAATGTAAAATATTGCGAACATATATTGGACAAGCTTGACCTACCTGTACACAAATGGAATTATAAATTTTATGAGATTTAGTATATTACACGAAATCACTTATTAGATACCATTGGAATTACAGAACTTTCAAAATAGAAATGTAAAACAAAAATGGCTGTTTTATTTCATGAGGATGCGGCTTTGAACTTTTTTTTCGGAGGAGAAGTGATATGACGCCACTCCATGGTTTGCCGTTTTGTTCGGTTCGAAGTGATGAAACCACGTTTCATTGCCTGCGACAATTTCCGACAAAAAATTGTCACGATCCGCCTCATAACTTTCAAGAAATTCCGCGCAGATGGTCCTTCGTTGCTCTTCACAATCTTCTGTCAGGTGGTGAGGAACCTGGCGGGCAGACAACTGGTAGACAAGTATGTCAGCACTACCAACGGAGACGTCCTGTTGAGCAGCGAGGTATTTGTTCGTGATCTGTCGAATGAGAGTGTCCACACGTTCCAACACTGCAGGACTCGCAGCTGTGTGCGGCTGGTCGGCACGCGGAAGATCTGCCAGGTTCTGCGCGACCTTGTTGCGATGCTGACACACGCCTCCCCCAACTACTCGCCGTGCTTTTGCTGACAGGTCTCTGTAGACGTTCCGCGAACGCCTGTGATACTCTGCTTTCCGCCAAAAGAAACTCAATGATAGGTCTCTGCTTGGAACGCACCTCTGTTACAGACGTCATTCTGAGGGCTACGTGTAGTGCCGCCATCTGTCGGAACTTGATGAAACTGTAAGGGCTGAAGCACGAATATTTCACGACCTACCACAACAAATTCCGAATTTTTGCAGTCGAAATGGCCGAGAAAAAAAAAACGTGTTGCTTTACTTCCTGGACAGGCCTCGCGTACGCCCCGATACGAACCCTAATTTGTCGCATCTTATATTCGTGGTAGGCAACAGCCTTGCCACAGTGGATACGCCGAAGTTAAGCGCTGTCGGGCGTGGCCGGCACTTGGATGGGTGACCATCCAGCCGTCATGTGCAGTTGCCATTTTTCGGAGTGCACTCAGCCTCGTGATGCCAATTGAGGAGCTACTCGACCGAATAGTAGCGGCTCCGGTCACAGAAAACCATCATAACGACCGGGAGAGCGGTGTGCTGACCACACGCCCCTCCTATCCGCATCCTCTCTGAGGATGACACGGCGGTCGGATGGTCCCGATGGGCCACTTGTGGCCTGAAGACGGAGTGCTTTTATATTCGTGGTCCTTGGCGTGAAATGTCAGTTGGCGGCGCTAGAATCGTTTGCAGTCAGCTTCAAATGTTAGTTCTCTAAATGTTCTGAATAGCGTTCCGAGAAAATAACGTTGTCTTCCCTCCAAGATCCATTCGAGTTCCCGAAGCCTCTCTGTAACACTCGCGCCATGATCCAGTCTACCTGCAACAATTTTAGCAGCACGCTTCTGAATTGCTTCGACGTCTTCCTTTCATCTGACATGGAGAGTATCCCAAACACTGGAGCGGCACGCGAAAATGGGTCGCACCAGTGTCTATACGCTGTCTCCTTTGTGTATGTGCTACATTGTCCCAAAATTCTCCGAATAGATCGAAGTCGACCGCCCACCTTCACTTCTACCGTCCTTATATACTTGCTCCAGTTCATATCTCTCTGCAACGTTACGCCTAGATATTTAATAGACGTGACTGTGTCAAGCTGCCTACTACTGAACCTAAATTCGAACGTTAAGGGATTCTTTCTCTTATTCATCCGCAACAGCTTTCATTTTTCCACATTCGGAGCTATCTGCCATTCATCACACTATCTAGAAATTTTTTCTACTTAATTTTGTACTCTCCTACAGTCACACAACGACGAAACTTCCCGTGAACCACAGCATCATCAGCAAAAAGCCGCAAATTTCTCCGTTAGATCATTCATGTACCTAGAGAATAAGAGCATTCATATCACTCTTCGTTGTGGCACTCCTGACTGATGAACTCTCGCCGTCGATGACAACGTACTGTTTTCTATTACTTAACAAGTTTTCGAGCCGCTCACATACGTGGGGACTTAATCCCTATGTCGGACTTTGTCAGCAGTCTGCAGTGGATCACAGTGTCGGACGCTTTCCGGAAATCTAGGAATATGGAACCTTCATATTGCCCTCCATCCATGGTTTGTAGGATATTATGTGGAAAGGGCAAAACTTAATTTCACACGAGCGTTACTTTGTGAATGCCTGCTGATTTGTGGTCAGAAACTTTTCCTCCTCGAGGATATTTTTAGATTCGAATTGAGAACATGTCCAAGAATTGTGCAGCAAACCGATGTTAAAGACATTGGTCTGTAATTCTGCGGGTCCGTTCTTTTACTCTTCTTATATACAGAAGTAATTTGCGCTTTTTTTTCAGTCACCTGGGCCTTTGCACTGAGCGTGAGGATCATGATAAATGCACACTAAGTAAGGGGCCCTTACCGTGGAGTACTCTCTGTAAAACCGAACTGGGATTCCATCCGGATCTTACGACTTATTTGCTTTCGACTCCTTCAGTTGCTTCTCTACCCCAGGAATGCCTATAACTTTGTCCCCCATGCGGAAGTCTGTTAGACTGTCAAACGACGGTGTCTGTCCGATCCTCCTGTGTGAACGATTTCGTCAACGCTGAAATTTAATACTTAAGCTTTCCTTTTGCTATCTTCTGTTGCCACGCCAGACTGGTCAACCAGTGATTGGATGAAGCCTTCGACTCGCTTAGCGTTTTTACGTGGGTCCAGAATTACCTCGGGTTCTGGACAATATATTTTGCGAAGTGACGGTAGTAGTTGTAGCATGCTTCGCTCATCGATCTTTTTACAGATTCATGAATTTCTGTTGTCTTCTGCCAGTCGTCATTGCGCGTTCTCTTTTGAATCGAGAGTGCAACATTGTCCGGAAAGTGTCTGTCGATTAGGGTATTTTGGCGACCGCTGTTCGTACACTGTGGTGACACGGGTACTAGCGGAACACAGTTTCTTGTACACACGTTGTAGATTCTGCGTCATTGCAAGAAATGAGAAATTCAGAGTACGGTGTGCTCGCGGGCACGTCCGAACACAGCAGTTCCTTATTGCCACCGTGTCAAGCCTTTAAGTTGACCCGCCTTATTGCGCTGACTCCATACAATCGACTTGCGCTGATACGCCTCTCCACTGTCATAATTTACGTCAGCTATGGAGCGCCTGATGCCATTCCTACGCCATTTACAAAACTCCAAAGTATCGAGTGTTTCCCTTTTAAGGGGAATCTATTCGACCCGAGTGCCTTCGTTGCGGGAGTTCATCAGTCTTTTAGTGTAAAAAGAAGCAGGCTGCTGTTGTGACCATTTAAGGTCATAAGTCTACCTCATATCTCTGCATACCCAAACACGGGGCAGGGGGGCGGGGGGCAAGATGGGGCTCGAGCGGAAATTATAATTGTATAAGAAGCGTAGAGTTTATTCCGAGAAAAACAACCTTAAACATTCCAGTGTTTATATGAAGTCACAGATTATACAAAGTGAAACGACAAATTTATACAATGTTTTTCACTTTAAGTACGTGTACTGTGTAAGGTAAGTCACTGAAGGTTCTGGATGCAAGGCATCCTTTTTTTATGAAGTTCACTTGCACCATTATGTCTTCAAACTGTATTTCTAAAATGTCGCTCTCATACAAAAAGGTCTCTTTCAATATCAGGGTTGTGCATCGTGGCTCAAACTGCATAGTGTTGTATCCTGTGTGCCGATCATTAGCGCCAAAAAAACAACACAAGTTTCAGAGGCCATGTTTGTTATCTTGTGTTCATTTCCGTTCCCTCTAGCGTAAACGGTTGTCCACAGATACTAACTAATAATAGTGAACACTGGCGAACTGTCAGCGAATGCATATCTGCTTGTGTTCGCTTCCATTCGTACCAGTGTAAAAGGGGGCTTTATGGAAATTATGCGCACAGGCACTGTGCTTTCGGATCGCCAATGTCGGCAGCGACCGGCCTCAAAAGACTCGCGGCTCAAAGTTGACCGATTTCTGTTTTTATAGAATTCGACCGATCCACTCGCTCAGGAGATCGTGAGTAAAGAGTATGAGAACGAAAGTCTTGGAGCTGACAGTATTTTATGGGAAAAGGAGAAGACTTTTTAAAATATTTACCAATTGTTTTTCGAGCGACTGTTCGTCCCGCTACGATATACTTTATCGTGTAATTTTTTCACGTGTATTTCAGCACTGGAGATATTTTCTTGAAAATACCGCAAAACTTCGAGTACATACAGCGAGAAAAAATTTTATTCGTACTGCGTGTAAGCGTTGTTCGTGGGCAGAGATAGAGAGAGAGAGAGAGAATGGGGGGCATCAATTGTGTTACCAGACAACAATCAATGCATGTCTCTTCCGAATAGAATTTTCCTGTGGCACATTGTTGGATTAATCTCGCTCGATCCAGAGGCGAGAACGGTAAGCATGAGCTTTGGATTCATCAGCATTCTCGCTGATCTTAAGAATTAATTGCAAAGTTGTACAGAGTGAAGTTGTTCCATAACACCATTTCCTTCCTGGACCTGCACTTCATTAGAATAATGTGCAGATTCTTTTTCGTTCTTGACGTATCTGTTCAAATTTCTAGAACAGCTAGAGAATAATATAGTGTCGCGGACGCCCTGAGAATCGATAAAGTCGAGGACATTAGTTCAGGTACAAACAATCATTCACCCAAGAGTGTACAAGTGATTTTTTCTTTTATGCTTTTTTTGATGATGTTGCTCTTTGCTTTCTGTTGTTGTTCTAAAATATTATCGATTTCATGTTGCTGTGTGCTATGGAAAAAAATAATAAAGTATTTCTATTAACAAGCTTATGTGTTGAGGGTGTGATTTCGGCATCCTTTAAAGTGATAACCCCGACTTGGTAACGTCAGACAGGCAAGCAGTTAGATTGTCAACTGTTTCATGAACATATGCGTCTGTGTGATTGCAAGCATGTCAGGACTACAGGCTATCATCTCGCCAGTAACAGGGTCGTGGGGCGTATGCAGCGCCTGCTCGAAGGTGCTTTATATTGCTATTCAGAGTTATGGACAAGAGAAATTCCATTAGTTGTACTTGGGTTCAGAACCGTTCTTAGGAAAACTTAGGATGCTCCACCGCCCAGCAGGTGTATGGCGAAGCTTTAAAAATACTGGGTGAATTCTTTTCCCTCATACGTTCTCCAAGTTTATTGGTTGGGGAGTACATTGATTTTCTGCAAACCTTCCAAACGCACATGTGTTGTCTCCAACCTGTGAATCCTGTGCGGCACGTTACCAGGCTCCTCTATCACAAAGATCTCTTTACATATCTTTGGGTTTGCGTGAGAGATGATGCAGTCAAACTACCACTTGCTTCTCAGTATACTGTATACTGTCCCACCGAGTAATTGACAGGAATGACAAGCCGTTCATTATTGATTGGAACGTGAGTCAGGATGCAGTATCGCTGGATCATCTTAAGCCAGCTTACTCTGACAACAACCAGACAATCACGTTGTGTGGCTACAGGTGAGGATCTGCCCACGGACATTAGGGTCATTCAGATGTACGTTTCCAACTACTGCCTCCTGTACCAACTGTCTCAGAAGTTGTGCAGACAAAATCCTGTGGAGTGGTGATCTGCATTTTTCTGCAGGTTCGTGGTGCACCAGGTTTTTCACAATCAGTGCAGATGGTGAACTCCCCCAATAGTGATCAACATAAAGGAACTCTTGGAAGGTGTGGCTGAGCTACTGCTTTCCGGAATGATGGGAGGAGGGTGGGGGGCTGATGTGGCAGACGCTTTGAGAATCGATGAAGTTGAGGAATCGATAAAGTTGAGGACAGTCATCAAGGTACAAACAGTACTTGACCTAAAAGTGTGATCTTTGTCTTTTATGCTGTTTTGATGATGATGACCTATGATCTCTGCTGTTGTTCTGATGTGTTATGGATTCCATGTTGATGTGTGGTGTGGAAAGATGTAATAAAGTGTTTGCATTAAGAAGAATATGCCATAATTGATGTACTTTCAGCATCCCCTAAAACAGGACTCATCAGTGATGTTACCTTCATTAATTGGGAGCCAGTTACAATTAATTACACTAAATACATCATGTGTGTACTGAAGACAGCTACTATTAATAATCAGTACATTTATTTAACAATATAGATAATGGATTTTGAACATTTGCATCATTGTCATAATGGATCCACCTGGTTGCAATCCAAGAAGAAATCAAATCCAAAACAAGTTCCACACAAGGCTAAATCACCAACTTCTAGGAAATCCTGCATCCATAGTTATTTACAGAAAGATGACATCACACAGGGAAATAGCACAGCGGAGTGGTATCCCCATACTACTGAGAAATTTTTGTGAGATGCTGTCTTATTGTCAGCTAATACGTATAGCAACTTGTCCTCTAGAAGCTAGCAAATGAGCAAGGTGGTGACTGGATGAGGTTCTGACTTACATTCAGTACAAGAGGAAGATAAAATTTCCATATTTCTCAGTGGTTTCCCCATTCATTTCAGGCCAAAGCCAGGATGACTCCTTCAGTGAGTCACTGCTAAATACCTTCCCTTTTCTTGTACATTTGAGCAAATGCTTGTCACTGATGTCATTGTTCGTAGGACCTAAACTCCCACCTCTACAATGGTATGATTGTGGTTCGATGAACCCTCCGCCAAGCACTTAAATGTGAATTGCAGAGTAGTCATGTAGATGTAGATGTAGAGGTATGAGTGAAATATATGTAAATTTCTGGAAGAAGAAATAAAAACTTTGAGATTTGCCTGTGACATTGTAATTGTGTCAGAGATTGCAGATGACATGGATGAGCAGTTGAATAGAATGTATAGTGTCTTGAAAAGAGAATATAAGATGAAATTACAAAAAGTAAAAGAAGAGTAATGGAGTGTAGCTGAATTAAATCAGTTGCTAGGGAATTAAATTAGGAAAAAAGACACTAAAAGTAGTAGTTGAGTTTTGCAATTAGGGCTGCTAAATAACTTATGATGGCCAAATTACAGAGGATACAAAATGCAGACTGGCAATGGCATGTCAAGAATTTCTGAAAAAGAGGAATTTGTTAACATTTAATATAAATTTATGTGTTAGAAAGTATTTTCTGAAGGAATTTGTCTGGAGTGCAGCATTCTTAGATGGTGAAACATCGATTATAAGCATTTCAGATAACACAAGAATAAAAGCCTTTCAAAACCTGTACTATAGAAAAATGTTGAAGATTAGAGGGCAGATCGAATAACCAATGAGGGGGTGGTGAATTGAATTGGGGGAAAAAGAAATATGTGGCACAACTTGACTGAAAGAAGGAATCAGTTGATAGAGTACATACAGAGACAGCAAGGACTCATAAGTTTGGTAATGGAAGTTGTTATGCTGTGATGAAGAAGCTTGCACAGGATAGATTAGTATGGAGAGCTGCAGCAAAGCAGTCTTCAGACTGGACACAACGACAACATGAAGTAAATAGTTCTTTCCACAGGAACCTTAATTGTTACGTAATCAGTAATATGCCTGCCAGAGCAACTACTATTAAACACTGTTTTACAGGAGCACGGGAAAGAGATGGGGGAGGGGGTGATGGCGGCAGAGACAATGCTTTAACATACTTTTGGCCATTTGCTTACCTAGTAATTAGTTCCAAGCCAATCGTGGTGGGTGATATTCATGGGTTTATGTGGGATGAGTAAAAATATTGAGCTAGAGATTCTTTTCCTCCTTCAGACCAAAGTGCCAAGTGCCCAACTTTCTTGAAAACCAGTGGACGTGAATAGCAGAGGGTAAATAGCACCAAATGGCTACTGAACTAAATATCCACAGTTGATGAATGGACTGAAACATACATGTACTCAACAGCAATTACAGGGAGAAATTTATGTTTTAACTTGGGGCACGGGCACCCAATCCATTGGTCAGGAACTGTGTGCCACCATGCAGGTGAAAAATATGCATGGTCATGATTATCTGTACATTGCAGGTTTATATCTATATGGGGTACAACCAAGTGCACCCAGAAGAGCCTGGAAGGCCACCAGCCAGTCTTAGTGGGTCAAGAGGTGCTCACCTTAGAAAACTAACTATGTTTCACAATTTTGTACTTAGATCATAGTAAGAGTCAGGAAGGAAAGATGTCCCAACTAGCTATGTGCTTGCACAAGAGAAGACTGATGACTTGTGTCAACTCTTTTCAGTAGCTGCCAGCTCATTATTTCACCCCAAATTTTCATCTTGACAGTACAGATTGTGCATATGTGATAGATTTGTTGTCTGCAGTTTGAGGAAGTGAACCTGAAGCACTTATTCTTCTGTACCATGTAGGTCCTTTTCTAATTACAGTTGCACCATAAAACATTTTAAAGAAAATTTTGAAATTTATGCTTACTAGGTAGACAAGCTGGGTGACAAATGTACATCCCTTCTACTTGACTGTCTATTGTTGTTGAAAAATGTTTGTGGGTCACTAACAGGGTTCAAACTAAAATTAGTTAAATAGAGCATGACCATACCAGTGAATGTTAGGGACTCTATTATAGAGATGTAGGAAGAAAAATTTGCAAATGTGCAATGAGTCAGAATTCCGGTGGAATCCACAGGCAAGGCGTGGAAGGAGGACTGCAGTGGGCGAGGCCGGAGCCTGCTGGGGAAGTGCCTGTGCGATCGACTGTACCATGGGCCACGATGCCAGTACCGGGAAGAGTGCGAGACGTCTGCTGACTGTGGACCGCATGGAGCTTGCATTGACATCGGCGCTACTACACCACCCCGCAGGCAGTGCTACTGTGATGTTGGCTGGTTTGGTCCTGGGTGCAACAAGAGTGAGTAATTCAATTACACATAAATTTCATTTGTAGATTGAAAATGTATGGAACACCGTGCAAATGAAAACCTGTTTTCTGGACCAGGACTCAGGTCTTGATATTTTCCTTTTGCTAGCAGTGCTCTACCATCTGTCTCACTCAGGTGTGCCTAATAGCCTGATTAAAAGAATCAGTTAGGCAGTATTTCCCTCCTGCTTTTCTATAGAGGTCTGTCTGTGTACCTTGCTGGACTAGCTAGCCATAGTTAACTGTAGTGCTCAGAATAAGTCTCTCAGTTTGCAGCAGAGGATTTGTGCCTAAGCCATTCTCTGCCTTATTCTTTTTCCCATGGATCCTGTTATAGAAAAGTGTGCAGGAGACTGTCCACAGAATTTGAAAATATGTAGAAGATAGACAGTGCCGAGTTACAGCTTTGAGTCACTTTATGAGGCATGGTCAGATGGTCCAGCTGACTGAGATTACTCAGTGAGAGATGAATACCTTCGTTAAAGCCTCAGTCTTGCATTTCATTATAGCAAGCATTTATCAGCAGGTATTGACCCCCAGTTGTGACAGTTGTGTTACTTTATGATCAGCATTTTCTTGCAACTCTATGACTACCATTGTGTTCTTATTTTAAGAAGTTCATGACAAGCTGCTGTCAGTATTTATTTTACTATTAACTATTGTTTTTAGTGATCAGCCATCTTTGTGGCATCTGTATACAGCAAATAAGAGCATAAAACATACAGAAATACCTAGTGTACACTCAACTGAAATGTGAGATTGTGTAAACTGATACTTACAGAAAACCAAATATTAGTCACTTGTCATCTAAAACTTTATCATGGCAAGGCTATAATTACAACCTTGTACCTCATCACAACTGCCGAACAAGAAAGTGACAGTCCTCATTATTATGTTTATTTTACAATGAAAAAGTGATTATGCAAGGTGTGGCAATAAAGAAATTGGACTCATATTGAAAAGACTTACACTACTGAAATATTGTCCCCTTAAATGTTGTCCATTCCCTGATCTCAGCACCGCTCCATTCAAATTTTCCACTGTTGGAAGCAGTGCTGCAAGTCTTTTTCTGTTGAGGAGGCTTGTTGCTTTTTCCTTTATTGCATCCATGGACACGAACCTGGTTCCTTTAGTGCAGAGTCCATTCCCTGATCTCAGCACCGCTCCATTCAAATTTTCCACTGTTGGAAGCAGTGCTGCAAGTCTTTTTCTGTTGAGGAGGCTTGTTGCTTTTTCCTTTATTGCATCCATGGACACGAACCTGGTTCCTTTAGTGCAGAGTCCAGCTTTGGGAAGAGAAAGAAATCACATGGTGCTAGGTCAGGCAAATACAATGGATCTTCAATCGCTGGAATGTTGTTTTTCACCAAAAACCTCTTCATAGACATCACATTATGTGCTGGCTCGTTGTTCTGACAAAAAATTCATGAGCGATTCTTCCACATCTGGTTTCTTTCATCGCATCTGTTCACTCTGACCTTCAGGCAACCAATCAGTGCAGTTAAAAAAGGGAAAAGCAACAAGCCTCCTCAACAGCATAGTAGAAGACTTGCAACACTGCAGTGTAGGTAACCCTTTAATATAAAAAAAGAAAAAAAAAAAAAAAAAAAAAACGATCATCATTACTTTGAATTTTGATTGCTCATGTGCTTTTTCTACTTCCTAGGGCATTGAGGCTCTTCCAATGCATGGATTGTTGCTTAGTCTGTGGATCATGTTGGAATATCCATGTTTCATCATGTAATTACTTTGCTGAGGTAATCAGCGTCATTTTCAGTGTTTTTGGGAGTGGCAAGACAGCAGTCCACTTGGTGTTGCCTTTGTTCATTTGCGAGAATTCTTGACATCACTTTAGCACAAACATTTGTCATGTCCAGATGATAGTGAAAAATCTGTCTAACAGTTTCCTTATTGATGCAGGCAATTTCTGAAATTGCTCAAATGCTTGGGCAGCAGTCTTCTTGAACAATTCTACTGACTTTCTCCATGTTCCCTTCAGTATTCAGAATGGAAGGACAGACTGATTTTGAATCATCTTTGATAGCTTCCCTGCTGTCCTTGAACCTCTTAACCTGCTCGAAAACTTGTGTATGAGATAGACATGGATCACCAGAAAACTCAACAAATCGTAAGTTTCTGTGGCGGACTTTCCAAGCTTTGTGAGGAATTTGATGTTAAGACGTTCCATTTTAGAGCGTAGCATAATTCCGATGGAGCTCTGACACACAACCCATTTCTAAGAAGGTTTACAGCCATACTAACCACCACAGAGGCATGGAATTATGCATACATGCCAGGGAGAGTCCCAATGTTACTCCCCCACTCTTCTCATTGTCCTTGACAAATTCGGAAATGCGCACAACAACCAATCTGGTTTCTTTATTGCCACACCTCATAACATGCTTATATTTTACTAGAGATCATCCGGTACACTGACAATAGATGATCCATAACAAAGAGAAAATACTGTTGCGTGTTAGATGCGAAGACACAGTTACAACTGATTGTTAGATAAATTACAAACAAGTCAAAGAGTATCAGTATTATGAAATTTTCACTTTCATAATATTGTTTTTTGGTATTTTCATAATATTCATAATATTTTATTATTTTCATAATATTGTTACATTCCATCCTGGATTTTCCATTGTTCAAAGAGTATCAGACCATGCATGAGAGGTCTATGTTATGAAGTGATCCAGTGCAGTGAGACCACATGCAATAGTGGTAAATAGCTGCAGCTTCATACAGTGATTGTTAAAAATAAATGAATAATTGTGCATAAGTTACCAAAGAAATTTAGCATATATATTTACAATCAGTGGACATATTTCTTTAAAACGTAGTTACATTAAAATTGAGTACACAAACAAAAGTAATCTGCACTAGCGTCCTGTTCCTGCTTTGCATGGTTAGCATAAGGTACCTGTAGCCAGACGACTTGTCTGGTGTAGTGGTAATGAATTATGTATATAAACCTTACAAATACACGTGTTGGTGATAAATGTTATTAGCGGTTCATTACAGAGATGCAGATTCTGGATACAATTGTGCGAAAAGATTACAATCATTCTGAAAGGGGTAAGGGATCCATTCATGATTATACATTAAGAACAATTTATGCAATCAACATGTTTCAAACGTTAGAGAAGGAATCTTTTGTAAAGTTCAAATAATAAGAATATTTTATGTATAATGCACTTATGCGTGGTATAAGTTTACACCATCCAGTATCTGATAAAACTGTTATTTCTACCAAGCATGACCATCTTGTCTCAGGAATCATCTCTGGATTTGTGTACAATAACTGTCCCATAGAATTCCAAATGTAATAACTTCATGATTAATCCAGTGTTCTCAATTTACAATATGTAATTCACAAATCTCAAATGACTTTTATCATGCACACAACTGCAGCACTGGTATGACAAAAACTGGAATGGAAAATTTGAAAATGCATATGCCTGCATCATACAAATTACCTAGCTGACAGTAGGCAGTACTGTGTGAGGTAGTTATTGTTGACTCCTGTGTTACCACGGTGTAACTTCATTTCATTCTGTTTTACACTGTTTCTTATCCTGGTAGTAATTGTACATAATTGTTGCAGTTAGGATCTTTATTAAACAAAGATAACTTCAGTTTTGATTGTGAACAACATTTAAGCTGTCTGTATCTCTGTGCGTGACTTATGCTTTTGCGAAAGTGTGAACCGCACATTGAGTTGCTTACACTGTGGGATGGAGTTGGGTCTGGTTCTCCCTGCCTTCTTCCATTCTTTTGACATTTCCACATGTCCTAACCATTCTAGCTGCCTTTATTCTATCCTATCCATAATACCATAATGGATCTGGGTCTTTTCTCCTACTTTCTCATTTCTGAAAATGTCGGGCAATTTTATGTGTTCTTCTCAATTGATTCATTTCTAAAGCTCTGAGTATCTTTTTATCTATTTCTGTGAGTTCTCAACACCCGCTCTCATAATTTGTTATTGATTGCATGATGGATCTGTATAACTGAATTTAACATTTAAACTCAATTCTGAGGACCAAAGTACAGGATTTAATTTTTGGGTAGCCACCTTTCCCTGCCTGAACTGTTGTTAAACATCTGTGTCACATGTTCCAACACACGATAGGCTATTACCTAGACACTTATTAAACTCTTACACACTTTAATTTGGTATCCGCCAATGTCCAGGTTACTTCCCTCCTCTCTGTAGCATAAATATTCTGTCTTCTCAAAATTGATTTTGAAACCCCACTTTTTATATTCTTCCGAAAACTTCTTATGCATGTAAGATACATCCTCTGCATCATTTGCTGCAACAGCCATATCATCAGCACAGAAAAGTATGTATGAACACTGGTTCCCTGCTTCAGTTGCTATGCCCATGCACTTCATACACCAATGATTCAGTGTTTCCTGCACATACATCTTAAAGAGTGTGGAAGACAGACAGCATCCTTGTTCCAGTCCTTTAGTCACTCAGAAGGCTCCCATAAAAATTTCTTTCATCACTTTAATGACTTTTAGTGATTTGTGGTACTTGTTACATAAGTTTTGGCAATTTACCTGGTCCGAACACCTTGAACAATCTGTTTAGTGGCACTGAGTCATATGCATTTCCCAGATCTATGAAAATCACATTTCTTTCCAATGTCTTCTCTATGACCTGACTTAGGCTAAAGATATAATCTGCACATGACCTGCATCTTCAAAAGTGCTTTATTCTTCCTCTTCAGTTATAATCTTCTTTGTTCTTGGTTTTAAAATCCCCCCCTTACAGCCTGCTGATTGAACTTGGAACACTTGTGCCACAGTAATTGCTGTATCCATTCTTGCTCCCTTTTTTATTTATGGGACTTAAATACATTAAGTTCCACTCTGCTGGAATTCCCTCCCCATATCACATATGTTTATTAAATAACCTGCTCAGATATTCATTCAGGATACTTGGGGCATACTTCTGTAACTCTAATGGTGCATTTACAGGTCCTAGTAATTTACCCATTCTCATTTGTATTACTGCTTTCTGTACTTATTCAGCAGTTATTTTCTTTACCTCTTCACCTTTCTGCTTCCCTTTCATCTTCCATACACTCTATCCTTGTTTCTGTTAGCAAGCCTTTAAAATGCTTCTCCCACTGTATCTGATAATCAGCAGGTGCTCTCTTTCTTTTACTTCTTTTCTTAGTCCTGAAACCATTTTCCATGCTCTGCTACTTTTGTGATTGAAACAATTAACTTTCTCACATATTTCTTCTGAGATTTAATTTTTTCCTTTGCGGATGTACTTTTTTACTTCTCTATTCATTCTAACTATCCTCTTTGTCACTTGCACTCAACCATTTATTTTAAACATCTTTCTTAGGTCACTTTTTTTTTGGGGGGGGGGGGGGGGGGGGAGCACAGGAGATATTGCTTCAACTTTCATAACCTGGCCTTCCTGGAAGTGTCTGTGGAACGGGATTTACTGTACTGGCATCACGTAATGGATATATTTTTTGACACACCAAGAAGGTGTGCCATCTGAACAGGCTTCAGAAGGCCCAATGACATCAAATGACCACTGTTTTGTCCTCAGCCAACACGTGTCACTGTATGTGGATATGGAGCAGCTTGTGGTCAGCACACAGCTCCTCGCCATTTCAGTTTTATGATCAGAGCCACTGCTTTTCAGATGAGTAGCTCTCAATTGGTCTTACAAGGGGTGAGTGCAACCCACTTGCTAACTGCACTCGGTAGATCCCGCTGGTCACTCATGTAAGTGATAGCCAAGCTTGACAGTGCTTAACTTCAGTGATCTGTCAGGAATCAGTGTTACCACAGTGGCAAGGCTTTTGCCATATGATACTACCTGGAGACACGTTATCCTCATGCAGCTCCATGAATGGGGTTTTTGAGGGTGTCTTCCCACCTTTATGTGGTCCTTCCTGTCGCCATGGTACTTTAGGTACTGACTCAGTGACATCCTCTCTCATCAGCTTGAGCAGTAGAACAGTGCCCCTCAAGGCTGTGTTTTTGGTATGACTATCTTTCTCATCACTATTAATAATATCACATCAGTACTTAAAGGTTCTGTCCAGTGTTCTTTGTCTGTTGATGACTTCTCTGTCCTTTGTTCCTCATCAAGTCACGCAACAAAAACTTGTTACTTGCAACTAACTCTTCGATGGTTGTATGAATGGTAGGAGAAGAGAATTTTTAAATTCTCTACATCTACATCTACATCTACATACATACACTGCAATCCACCATATGGTGCGTAGTGGAGGGTACCTCATACCACAAATAGCATCTTCTCTCCCTGTTCCACTCCCAAACAGAACGTGGGAAAAATGACTGCCTATATGCCTCTGTACGAGCCCTAATCTCTCTTATCTTTTTTTTGTGGTCTTTCCGCAAAATGTAAGTTGGCGGCAGTAAAATTGTGCTGCAGTCAGCCTCAGATGCTGGTTACTAAATTTCCTCAGTAGCGATTCACGAAAAGAATGCCTCCTTTCCTCTAGAGACTCCCACCCAAGTTCCTGAAGCATTTCCGTAACACTCGCGTGATGATCAAACCTACCAGTAACAAATCTAGCAGCCCGCCTCTGAATTGCTTCTATGTCCTCCCCCAATCCAACCTGATAGGGATCCCAAATGCTCGAGCAGTACTCAAGAATAGGTCGTATTAGTGTTTTATAAGTGGTCTCCTTTACAGATGAACCACATCTTCCCAAAATTCTACCAATGAACCGAAGACGACTACTTGCCTGAGAGGCTCTCAACTGAGAGGCCAGGGTGTGTTATTTTTAACTGTTCTCATTCTGTTTCAAACTCTCCTAAACTGAGGATGAGGGGACACTGTCCTTAATTTTAAAGAAACAGTGAAATTTCTGGGTCTCACATTTGACTATAAACTTATATGGTTGCAACACCTTAGAAACCTGAAAAGACATTCACTTGAATGTATATTGAAGGGTCTGAGTCAAAATTCATGGGGAGAAGACTGAATGTGTCTGACTAGTTTTGCAGAGCCTTCAACCTCGGCTTGTTTATGATTGCATGGTTTGTGGATCTGTAACGCCCTCTTATTTAAAGGTGTTTGATGTGATGTAGCATGAAGGACTTAGGATGGCCCCTGGGCCATTTAGAACCAGCCCCAGACCAAGCCTCTGTGCTGAGGCTGCTGAGCCATTGCTTCATTTCAGGCAACAACTTCCCATGGTACGACAGACCTATAAATCAACACCCACACCAAAAACACCTATATTCCCTATCATTGCTTAGGTTTTTCATAATTGGCAACTAGCAATGAGCCCTATGAGACTCATGTGAAGGATTGCCTTTTAGAGTTGAGTGTGGTTGATTTTAAAGTTTTACACCAAGGTTGGAGCAGATCACCTGGGCTTCTGCAGAGGTCCAGAATTATTTTAGGTTAATGAATCACAAGAGAGACTGCATAGAGATGGGGTATTTACTGCAGAGCTGCATGCTATGCTGGAGGCACCGGAGCAGACGAGGTGTTTACCGGGCAAATAGTTTCTCATCTGCTCTGATTTTCTTAGTGCCCTACAGTCTTTGCAGCACAAGTACTAAGCAAATAAAATGGTCCAGCTCATACATGATCAACTGTATTTCCTTTAACAATGGGGGAAGTGGGTATTATTCTGCCAGGTATTGGGGCATGTGGGACTTGAAAAAGCGTACAAGCAGACCAGACCACCAAGGAGGCCTGCAGGGAACATTATATGACACAGTGTGCCATTTCCCTGCAGGCTGCCATTTCACTGCTGTGTCAGAGATCCATGCAATTAAGAGGAGTAATGGGCAGTGAGGGAGGATAAGTTGTGGTTGGTGAAGTCAGTGGTGTGAGCACAAAAGGACAGAATACTTGTCACCGAGTTGCTTGTCATTCGTAAATGTACTCCCATTGTTGATCAACAGTACTGAGAAGTTTGAACTGGCTGATGTTTGAAGATCCAAATTATCTCAAGGAAAAATGCTTGAGAAATTTTGGAAACCTAGTTTGAACTGGCTCATGTTTGAAGCTCCAAATTGTCTCATGGAAAAATGTTTGAAAAATTTTGGAAACCAGTTTCCTCTTTGGAACATTACAGCATAATGTAGCTACAAACATGGTATTCACATATAAACTGTGAATACGGGTTAACATTCGTCAGAGCATCAAGAGTGTTAAAAAAGTAATGCTATTTTCCATGCTCCAGTTCATGAAGTGATTAAAAAACGTTTCATGATAGTGTACCTTGTATGTTTTGTACATATTATGTTATGTCAAGTACATATTTTGAGTGCCAGTGTAAATTTAAATTTAGGTCTATGTTGTGAAAAATTTAACATTTTACCTTTATGAAAGTAAATTAATTTTTTGGAATTTTTGTTAAGTACAATACTATTTACTGAAAACATTGAGGCTAGAGACATAGTAGAGCATTTTTTGCAATATGACAAGATAAATTCTCCCTGTTATACTTCTGCTGTGTTAGTATCTTATGTACATCAGAAATATATTTGTTTATAGCTTGCAAAATGTTTCTGGTATTATCAACCCATTAGCACTACTAACCCATAACCAGAACTTGCAGGCGCCTTGAAAAATGTTGAAAATTATAATAATGCTATAAGAGCAATAGATGTCACCCATAAAAACTTTGCAGTAACATAGCTGTCCACCCTACCCAAAAAGAAAAAAAATCCACTAAGATGTTATAATAAATACTGGTAATACTGTATGATTTTTTGATGTCTGAAATGTAATTTCTGTAGTTTCGGTGCAAAAATAATAGGGTATATACCACCAAATTGCTACAGAAAAGTTCTTCCCCTTCTAATTATAATACATACATCAAGAAAAGTTTTGCATCACCCCAGATCCCAGAACTCCTGACGATAGGCATTGACTGTGGATATTGTATCACAGACACAGTTCCTTTGGCTGTTCAGAGATGTTACTAAACCTGCCCAAAGATGTAAACAACCGCGTATGAGCAGTGCCTATTAGACGGAGGGGGTCCTTCAGGCGATCAGCTCCAGTCTTTTCAACAGGAAGGAGGTACACGGCTCGTGTTGTCTGTAGTTCAACCATGCCTAGATGGTAAATGTTGCGGTTTGATCGCGTCTGTATTGTTACGTTGTGCCAGGAAGGGCTCTCAATAAGAGAAGTGTCCAGGAGTCTCGAAGTGAACCAAAGCGATGTTGTTTGGGTATAGAGGAGATACAGAGGGACAAGAACTGTTGATGACATGCCTCGCTCAGTCTGCCCAATGCTGCAATGGATGACTGCTATCAATGGATTATGGCTCGGAGGAACCCTGAAATCGATGCCACCATGTTGTGCAACCACAGGATGTCATGTTACAACAAACTGTGCACAATAGGCTGCATGATGTACAGCTTCACTCCCAACATCCATGGCGAGGTCTATCTTTGCAACCTCGACACCATTTCAGCGTGGTACGGATGGGCCCAGCTACATGCCAAATGGACCGCTCATGATTGACATCGCATTCTCTTCACTGATGAGTGTCGCGTATACCTTCAACCAGACAATCATCAGAGACATGTTTGGAGGCAACCTGGTCAGGCTGAACGCCTTAGACACACAGTACAGTGAGTGCATCAAAGTGGAGGTTCCATGCTGTTTTGGGGTGGCATTATGTGAGGCCAACGTATGCCGCTGGTGGTCATGGAAGGCGCCATAATGGCTATATGATATATGAATATCATCCTCTGAACGATAGTCCAACCATATCGGCAGCATATTTTAGAGGCATTCGTCTTCATGGATGACAATTCGCACTCCCATAGTGCACATCTTGTGAATGACTTCCTTCAGGATAACGACATCGCTCGACTAGAGTGTCCAGCATGTTCTCCAGACATGAACCCTACTGAATATGCCTGGAATAGATTGAAAAGGGCTGTTTATGGACGATGTAGGATAATGGAATGTAGTCGAATTCAGTCGGGTGATGCTGAGGGAATTAGATTAGGAAATGAGACACTTAAAGTAGTAAAGGAGTTTTGCTATTTGGGGAGCAAAATAACTGATGATGGTCGAAGTAGAGAGGATATAAAATGTAGACTGGCAATGGCAAGGAAAGCGTTTCTGAAGAAGAGAAATTTGTTAACATCGAGTATAGATTTAAGTGTCACGAAGTCATTTCTGAAAGTATTTGTATGGAGCATAGCCATGTGTGGAAGTGAAACATGGACGATAACTAGTTTGGACAAGGAGAGAATAGAAGCTTTCGAAATGTGGTGCTACAGAAGAATGCTGAAGATTAGATGGGTAGATCATATAACTAATGAAGAGGTATTGAATAGAATTGGGGAGAAGAGACATTTGTGGCACAGCTTGACTAGAAGAAGGGATCGGTTGGTAGGACATGTTCTGAGGCATCAAGGGATCACCAATTTAGTATTGGAGGGAAGCGTGGAGGGTAAAAATTGTAGAGGGAGACCAAGAGATGAATACACTAAACAGATTCAAAAGGACGTAGGTTGCAGTAGGTACTGGGAGACGAAGAAGCTTGAACAGGATAGAGTGGCATGGAGAGCTGCATCAAACCAGTCTTAGGACTGAAGGCCACAACAACAACAACATGGACAATGTGACCCACCAACCACTCTCAGGGATCTATGCCGAATCACTGTTGAGGAGTGGGACAATCTGGACCAACAGTGCCTTGATGAACTTGTGGATAGAATGCCAGGACGAATACAGGCATGCATCAATGCAAGAGGACATGCTTATGGGTATCAGAGGTACTGGTGTGTATAGCAATCTGGACCACCACCTCTAAAGGTCTCACTGTATGGTGGTACAACATGCAATGTGTGGTTTTCATGAGCAATAAAAATGGCGGAAATGATGCTCATGTTGATCTCTATTCCAATTTTCTGTACAGGTTCTGGAGTCCTCAAAACTGAGGTGACGCAAAACTCTTTTTGATGTGTGTATGAATTTATCATTGCTCTGTGCTTCTAACAATATTTTCTTTAATTGTTCAGGATCACCTGTGCGGACTACAGAAATAGATTTTGCACAGTACACCCAGCGAAACATGAGTGCTGATGTTACTCTCTACTGGAGAATTTTTAAGGAACAGAAGGAACTGGAAGCTGTTTTGGTTGTCAACGGTACCAGTTGGGTGGGACTGGGTTGGAGACCTCGCTCTCTAACCGCAACATGCCGCAACTTCCCAGAAATTAAGGATACTGTCATTGTGACACCACCAGTCACAACACCTGCAGGTGGGTTATCAGATCCTGTACACATTACTATAAGCTCTGTTGTGCATGGTATCCATAAATACAAGATATAAATTTATGTTTTCAAACATAACTGCATTTGTCTGTTATTGGAGTTGATAATGTAGGAAAACACTTACCAAATAGTGGAAGTGTTGATTCATCAACAGGCACACACAAAACAGGAACTTGCTAGCTTTTGGAATAAATCGTTTGGCGAGCTAGAGTACACACACAGAGAGAGAGAGAGAGAGAGAGAGAGAGAGAGAGAGGACTAGAGTACAGTGGGTAAAGGGGTGGGGGTGGGAGGAGAGGTGGGAAGCAGAGAGAATGGTTGGGGAGGGGTAGCTAGTGGCACAGAGGGGAGTAGTAAGTTTGGTGATTAGGAATGTGGAGAGGGAGGGGTGGGAGGTACATACATACTGGAGCTGCTGAGGTGTGGCACATGATGAAGATGAAAGGGAAGTGCGGATTAGAAGGGGCTGATAGGACAGAGGAAAGGGAAAGTGTTGGTATCCCTGTCCTCTGCCCTGTCACCCCTTTCTAAATCTGTGCCTTCACATCATCTTCTTCGTTTGCCACACCTCACCAGCTCCAATACCAATGTGTCACATGTCTAGCCCATGCACTTGCCACCCCTCCCTCTCCACATTCCTAACCACCAAACTTATTATTTCACACTGAGCCACTAGCCACCCATCTCCAACCTCATTCTGGAGTGTTGTACTGCCCATTTAAGCCTGGCATGTTACCAATGATTGACTCCATACGATACTCCACTGGTGGCTCTGTTGGTGATAGTTCGATTCAGTTTCTGATAGCATATCGATTGCTTCACTGTCTTAGCCTATCTTGACATTGGGTGAGGATACAAAATCCGCACCGATGATTCTGAAATGGTGATAGCTGCGTACTGCTATCACTGTGATACAATGCTGGTTTAGCCTTGAGTCTTCAAAATTGGTGTCTCATCCCATGGTAAGGGGTCAAATTCAATAGGTTCTTGTCCCCATTTCCTCTTGCTGGTGGGTGGCAGTGGATCATTGCGCCGAGGACAGAAGTGGCACCTGTGATAGAGGCAGTGGTGGTGCTGGCTGGACATGAAGGTACTTCTGGGGCAGCATGGAAACTATTCCTGTTGTGGTGCAAGTGTTCTGAGTACTAAGCTCTTGCCTGGCATGTAAGTGATTAGACAACGTTCAAGTTTTACATGATTTTAATGTTTGGAATGCCTTTTAGTGCTGGTGATTCCAAACATACATGGAAACTTTTTTTCCATAATTGAGTTAAGGGATAATTTTTCGTAGTAAGGATTGTGCTTCCTGATGTTGTGAGAACTGGGAAGTGATCAATGGCATACAATATTCTGTCTTGTGAGTTTTGGACCACCTTTGCTGAGAATGTGGTCTAAATATTCATCACTGGGTTGGACAAAACTTCATTTGATCAGTTAACATTTTAAGCTATTAATATGTAGCACCTGAAACAACTTTCGTATATTCTCAGTGTGTTGCTCTCATGGGTTTTGTGATGATAATGTCCGCCAGGAAACTGATGTACTGGGGATGTCCTGCATCATCTATTCTATGTACCAGTGGAAAGTTCCAGTTATACTGGTATAGCTGAAGGAGAAGTGTTTACACCAATACATACCAAACAGTGTAGTTTTACCATAATTCTCTGTGACTGCTCGTCTGACAGTAGCTGCAAATATGTGTCACCTGTGTCTATCTTAGAGAAGTATCAGCTACTGTTGTCCACGTCTTGTTGCGTCAGTTACTGTAGCAGGGCAATTTTCTGCTGATACTGCTTCTACTATTTTTCTATTTTCCATCCACCTTCTTAGCTGAGTGGTTACGGTGTTTGCCTCCCATGCAATTTGCTCGGGTTCAATTCCTGATCGGGTTGGAGATTTTCTCCACTTGTGCACTGTGTTTGTCCTCTTCAACCATTCATCATCACTGACATGCAAGTCACCCAGTGTGGTGTCGCCTGAAATAAGACTTGCAATTCGGCAGCCAAACTTCCCCAGATGGGGCCTCTGGGCCATCAACGCCACAATATTATTTCTTTTTTTCCCCTAATTTCTCACAAATTTCAAGAAATACAGGTCCATCTTGGCCTTGACACTTTATTTTGTATTATTAATAATTCCAAATGATAGCCTTAATCGCCAATTGTGTGTTAATTCTGACCCACACTTTATTTTACGAACAACAGTTACTCACAAGGGTTAGTACACGGTATTTAGAATTACATTTTGAACCAAATCATCACATGCTAGTTGCCAGTCCATTGAGTTACAATCTAATCTAAATGGTGAGAAATGCAAGTTTCATTAATACGCAAGTGGCCACTGTCCAAGAGAGAAGCCAAGAGAGCGAGTTTGAAGCTAAATCCAAATAATACAGTTGATCAACTGTGGGCAGCGGAAAGGCTGGCAAGGAGGGCAGTACGTTCATCCAGAGAGTGACAGTTGATCCATCACCAGCGTTTGGTTCCCCATGATATAGATACAATGCTGGTTTTGATTTGATTTGATCTGATTAATTTCATCTCATAACATACAATATTCAGATCTTGTGATCTGTTGTACTGGAGACATGTCAATATATAATTTTATGGATTTAGTTTACAGACTTAAAAATAATAACAAATATAGTTATCAAACAATTTTTTAGCTGTACAACACTTTTTTTTACAGAGATGTTAATTACCCTGCTTAAATTATCACCTCATCATTCATAAACTCATTCACTGAATAACAACATTTTTCCACTAACAGTTCACGTAATTTTTTCTTTAGATGACCAATTTCCATGCTCAGAATATCACAGCCCTTTAATTTATTGTATATTTTCATGCTCATATATTGAGGAGTCATAGAAATAGCTTTAATTGGTGTGGAGGAAGCATAAAATTTTGTTTTTGCCTAGTTGTGTAAGTGTGTTTGAAGTAGCATGAAATTTTGTTTTTGCCTAGTTGTGTAAGTGTGTTTGAAGTGAAATTCTTTGCAAAGTTCAACTTTGTTGCACAGGAAAATTAGAATTTCAAAAATCCATAGTGATGGGACAGATAATAGATTTAGTTTTTTAAACAATGAATGACATGAGGTTCTTGGATGTGCAGCACACATCTTCCTAATGATTCTTTTTTGAAGTTTTAATATCCATACCATATAACTTGAATTACCCCAAAATACTATGCCATATCTGATGACACATTCGAAGTAACTATGGTACACAATTTTTCAGCTGCCCTTGTCTATTACGGCATGTAACATTCCCATTGCAAAAGAAAAGCTATTTAGTTTGTTAACTAAATATTCTGATTGTGCCTGCCAGCTTAAGTTTTCGTCCAAGTTTAGTCCTAAGAATTTCAATGTGCTTGCTGGTTCTATTTTCTCATTTTGTATATAGGACATAGATCTCACTTGGATTAGATTGTTTTGTTTTGAATTGTGTGAGTTGCATTTATGTAATGTTTAGTTTCAGACCATTTGATTGAAACCAGGCTTCCAGAGAATCCAAAGTGTTTACAACACAGTCAGCAATTTCTGCAAATTATTTTTTTCAGTCAGCACTGAAGTGTGATCTGCAAATAGGACTGACTTTGCATTGATGTTCAAGGGTATAAATCATTTATATAAAACAGGAAGAGAATTGGTCCCAAAACCAAGCCCTGAGGAATACCTAGTGAGATATGAGTAATTTGCAGAGTTAGATGTTATTATAACTCTTTGCTTCCTGTTTGTCAAATATGAGGTCAGCCACTGGAGGGCACTCCCACTGATCCCATATCTCTCTAATTTATACAGCAAGAAGGAGTGATTCACTGAATTGAATGCTTTGCTTAGGTCACAGAAGATACCTGCAACTTTGCTGCTGTTATCCAATGAGGAGCTAATTCTTTCAACAAATGAGTTTATTGTGTATAAGGTACTTTTTCCTTTTTGGAAACCAAATTGATTTTTATCAATGATATTAAATTCTGAGACAAAATTTAGTATCTGTGTTGCAGCAAGCTTTTCAAATAACTTAGAGAAAAATGACAGGATAGAAACAGGTCTGTAATTTCCAATTTCTTCTTTTGGACCTTTTTTGTGTACTGGTCTTACTTCAGCATACTTCAGTAACTCTGGGAAGCACACTTGCTTCTATGGTAACCATCAGTTGGTGGTGGCAGCACCAGTAGTTTGTCATCCACCCTGGCACCAGTCCATCTCAGTGTCAGCAGGGCTTAGCAGAAAGACATTTTTTTCTAAGTATCTTTGTGCATCTTGGTACATTTATCCATCATCTCTCCTGCAGAGTACTTAAAAATTGCCAACCTTCACTTTTGAGCACAAGGAAAAGCCTGATGGGGGCAACATCAGGAAGGCAAGGGGTGTTCTCAAAATTATTGAACCCTACTGCAGCTAAATAATGTAACTATCTTTTTATTGTTATTTGGAGTGGTGTTATACAGCTGAATTTCAATCTTGAGTTAATTATCTGGGAACTGAGCTGATATGCTTTGGCACATAATATACAATGAAGGAAGCAGCCTCTGTTGTGTTCTGCAGGTAAAGTATTTTCAGAATGGTCCAGATGGACCTCTAATATTTTACCATTGACTTCTTTTTTTTTTACCATGATATGGTTGTGGGACTGCAGGAATAAAGCCGTAGTTTGTTAACTGTAACACTTACATTCACACAATGAAAGCTGCCTCTTCCACATTTATTTTAGAATACTTTGCATTAAGAAACAAAGTGCACTATATACTGCTTTGTCGAGAAGTGTTATACAAATAAAAAGTGCTTGCTTACTTCAGCTTCTGATACAGTCATGCAGACCACTGATGCAGATGGACTTAAAAGTTTCTCTGTCTGGTGGTGTGACACATATCAGTCTTTTACACTAGTGTACACTTCACAGCAATATTATCTTCATTGTCTAGCAGAAGGTCAGCCTAAGCAGGTAACAGCTTGGATCATGGAAGTTAGTGTATGGACTTCAAGGGCTGGAGACATTGTGTTAGAAAACTTAATCTATGCACCAATCTCTTGATTCTAATTAATAAACACTTACAGTAAACTGTGATAGGGGCAGCTCTAGGTATTTGCTGTACTTTGTGCGTGGACTGGCGTAAATGTGCACAGAAGCAGGTTGCCCCTTGCCCTCCAGCTACTTCATATTGTGGAACTTACTTTGTACAGTTTGCACTAATCAGTTTCATTATTCTGCTGTTTCTACCCTTTCTAGCATCTACATTTTTCCAGGTTTGGAATAACAAATTACTGTTGTATTTCAGGCCCAATCTTTACTTTCACAGAGTGGCATATGGGCTGATCAGTCAGCAAAGTCAGGAATGCAATTTTTTGTGCAGCTTATAGGTACACACAAAAATAAATAAAATCATAGGATTACACACAGCTATTAGAACCACAGGTTCCTTCTTAAAGATAGAAAAGAGGATTTATTCACATCAGGTGATGTTAAAAGCTTGAGCTTCAGATGAGCAGATTGTTGTTGTTTATAACTTGCATTTAATGGCTTCCATAACAGAAATGAGTTGGTTAATTTTCAAATGTTCTTTGCCTGACTACTTCCCTTGATTGTCTGCCAGTGTAGTTATCAGTGAAAGCAGATATTTGTTGTCTTTTTAATGGTGAGGACTGGTATGTTTTGTCTAAGAAGTGCATTAAAATGCCACAGACAGAAGTAGTATGCAGGAATTGATATGTCAACAAAATAATCAATGTTTGAAAATCTAGTGTAATTGGATTGATAAAAAATCTAGTCACCAAGCGGCAGCAGAAGAATACATATATAAATGTTCTCAAACTGTGCAAGCTTTTGGAGTTACTGGCTCCTTCTTCTGCCAGAAGAATTGCATGGAAAGAAAGAGGGAGGTAGGAAAAGGACTAGCAAGGTTTAGGAAATGGGGAGAGGTACAGAAAAGTCAGCTACTCATCTCATCCAGTAAGTCTCCCCTGACCCACTTAATGACCTACATATATTTGTCATTAATATGTGTTTTTTTGTGTACTTTGTTTTTGTTCTCTGTTTTTGTATTATGGGTATGTAATTTGCTTTGCCTGTTTATTATGTTATTATTATAACATCAAGTTTAACACATATATTTCAGAACGACACAACACATATAAACCACAGAGTAAGTTGACAAGCAAGACATGTGTACACATTAGCATTCGAATGAGCACTGAGTCCCAGTCTAGCGGCCGCTGCTCAGCTGGCCGCTTAGGTGGTGCAGCTGCTGCATGGCTGGCAGACAGCGTCGCACGTAGAGGATGTGCGTAATTGTGCGGCGGCACTTTGAATGATCGGGGAGTCACAACACTTTTCCCCCCTTTGAAATTGTTGCACTGGTCTTGATGGAGGTGTCCTGGAGATGGCTAACGTCCATAGGCGTTGTTTGACTCGCCGTAAAGTCTCGAGGAGGAGGCTTCCCGTACGGACGGAAGTGTCCCCGATGATAACGGGTCGAGATGACAGGAGACGTAGGGGTCGAATCTGCTGGGGCCCCATGCACCAATCTGCCCATTGCGGCAAGTCCAGTTGATATGACAGGAGACATGGGCGATGTGTCGGCGTCCGTTGGAGGAGGAGGCGAGTAGATTTGCTCTGACAGAGGATGGTCATCCAGTTCCTGCATGGACACGTCTCCTGGTGGCGTCCGTTCTTATGCTGGCATCGAGATGATGGTGAGAGGGCTGCGTTGTGAGTATTGAGAGATGCCAAGATCCCGAGCATCAGGTAGAGCCAAAGGTGGTGTAGCGGCATTCGGAACAGGCGTTGCTGGCACACGAGGCCGAAGCTGGTCTGAATGACGCACTGCAACACCCGTGTCCATCTGGATTTCATACAGGCATCTGCCACGGTGTCTTAAGATGCGGCCCGGGCTCCATTTTGGCCGCCTGCCATATCCCCGTACCCAGACGAGTTCGTCGACAGTGAACCGGCCAAGTGAAGGCACCAGCGGCCGTGAGGTAGAAGGCTGCAGAAGATGAAGTAGTGTGCAGGGCTGTCGGCCATGTAAGAGCTCAGCCGGGCTGTGGTTGCCCATGGGGCTGAAACGGTAAGATGCCAGAAACTGGAGGAGCGCATCATCAGCAGCAGAAGAAGTCAGAAGTTTCCGCATCTGAGCCTTAAATGTGCGGACCAGTCGTTCAGCCTCACCGTTGTATTGTGGATGGGACGGCGGGGCCGTGACATGCATAACGCCGTGCCGAGCACAAAAATCCACAAATTCAGAAGAGGAAAATTGCGGACTATTATCAGTATCAAGAGTAGAGGGGAGGCCTTCCAAAGAAAAAATGCGGGCGAGAGCACTGGTGGTTGCCGCGGTGGTAGGCGACATGCAAGGGACAATGAAAGGAAAGTTAGAGTAGGCGTCAATTACAAGGAGCCAAAAAGTACCTAAAAAGGGTCCCGCAAAGTCAGCATGAATGTGCTCCCAGGGCTTCTCAGGCGAAGTCCACGGTGACAAAGATGACTTCGGGGCAGCGGCCTGTGATGCAGAAGGGCCGCAGGCAGCGACCATGTGTGCTATTTCACAGTCGATGCCAGGCCAGTACACATGATGGCGCACCAGAGATTTTGTGGGAGACACACCCCAGTGCCCTTGGTGAAGGAGGCGCAAGACCGAAGCACGCAAAGACGCAGGTACCACAACACGTGGCGAAGCATTGTCAGTGGAGAGGAGGATAACACCAACCCTAGCCGTGAGGCAGTAGCACAAAGCATAATAGTTCCGCAACGGATCAGAAGTCTTAGCAGACGGGCTATCTGGCCAACCCTTCTGAATAAAGCGTAAAACCCGGGAGCGGGTAGGGTCAGAACCCGTAGCAGCCACCAGCCTGTCCCCAGTTATGGGGAACCCGTCCACAACCCGCTGCTCGGCAACATCCAGGTGGAAACACAAAAGTTCGTCCCTGTCAAATGCCTGATCAGGACCCATGGGAAGGCGAGACAGAGCATCAGCATTTGCATGTTGCGCCGTTGGCCAGAAATGAATCTCATAATTGAAACGATACAAGTAAAGAGCCCAACGCTGGAGGCGGTGTGCAGCCTTGTCGGGAAGTGACGTTGATGGATGAAACAAGGAAACAAGTGGTTTGTGATCCGTAACAAGATGAAATTTTGAGCTACAGAGAAAAACACCAAATTTATGACGAGCATAAATAATGGCCAAAGCTTCTTTCTCAATTTGAGAATACTTTTGTTGGGCATCCGTGAGCGTTTTGGAGGCATAAGCAATGGGTTGTTCCGAACTGTCAGAAAAAAGGTGAGCAAGGACTGCACTGACCCTGTATTTAGAGGCGTCTGTGGCAAGAACAAGATGTTGGCCAGGTCGATAAGTAGCCAGGCACGGGGCCTGTTTCAGCATAGTCTTCAATTTCTGGAAAGACGCTTCGCATGACGCGGACCAATGAAAAGGCACGTTTTTATGCAACAGGCAATGCAACAGCTGAGCCACCGAAGCTGCTGATGGTAAAAACTTGTGATAGTATGCTATTTTCCCCAAGAAGGCCTGCAGTTCCTTAACAGATGTAGGGCGAGGAAGGGCATTGATCGCAGCAACAGTTTGCTGAAGCGGACGAATACCATCCCGAGAGAGTTGAAACCCCAAGGACGTGATCGATGCCTGAAAAAATTGTAATTTCTGAAGATTACACTTAAGACCGGCAGTCTGTAAGACATGAAAAAGTGTGCGGAGGTTTTGAAGATGTTCTTCAGTGGTGGAGCCAGTGACAACAGTGTTGTCCATGTAATTGATACACCCAGGGACAGGGAGCAGTAATTGTTCCAAGAATCGCTGAAAGAGAGCAGGGGCACTAGCAACCCCGAATGGCAAGCGTTGGTATTGATAGAGGCCGAAAGGCATGTTAAGGACCAGAAACTGCCAGGAAGCAACGTCGAGAGGAAGTTGATGATAATCTTCTGACAGGTCAATTTTAGAAAAATACTGGCCTCCAGCAAGTTTAGTGAACAGTTCTTCAGGACGGGGCATTGGGTAAGTGTCGATGAGGCATTGAGCATTTACAGTGGCTTTGAAATCGCCACAGAGACAAATATCACCATTTGGCTTAGCAACGACAACAACAGGAGAGGACCACTCACTGGAAGTGACAGGAAGCAAACCCCTGACGTAGTGAGACAACCCAACTCCCGTTTTACCCGATCACGAAGGGCCACAGGAATGGGCCAAGCCCGAAAAAACTTAGGCCGAGCAGTGGGTTTGAGCGTGATATGAGCTTCAAAGTCGTTTGCAAGGCCTAACCCAGGAGAAAAAAAGGACGAAAATGTCAACAAGGAATCCAGTTGAGCGTTAGGAATAGCATCAGAGACAATATTGACAGTCATCTATGGAGAACCCAAAAACGCGAAAGGCATCGAAACCAAAAAGATTTTCTGCATTGCTCTGGTCGACCACAAATATGGAAACAGTGCGAACGACGGATTTGTAAGATACCTCAGCATTAAACTGTCCCAAGAGAGAAATCTTCTGTTTATTGTACATTCGTAATTGCCGAGTAACAGGTGGCAGGAGTGGAGAACCCAAATGAAGATACGTCTGAGAATTAATTATAGTGGCAGCAGAACTGGTATCCACTTGCATGCAAACATCTCGACCAAGGATTTGGACAGTGAGGAATAACTTCCCTGAAAGGGAAGAAGTGCAATTGACAGACAACACAGAATCAGAATCAGCGTCATGTTCATGAACATCATGTATGCGGTCGGATTTGCAAACGGAAGACACATGACCTTTCTTTTTGCAATTGTGACACACAGCCCAACGTTGGGGACAATCCTCACGTGAATGTTTCGTAAAACACCGCGGACATGAAGGAAGTTGCCGGGGGTTTTGCTGCAGTTTCTTAGCGGGTTGTTTACGGCTAGGCCGAGGCTGCGCGTGGGAGCGCACTGCAGCCACGTCGGCCGGCGGGGATGCGCCGCACGCATCTTCAACAGCGCACAGAGGTCGTATTTCCCCGACATCACCCCACGCCTCTATTTGCGCCCCAGCGGAGCGAGAAATTTCAAAAGACTGCGCAATGGAGAGAACTTCATCTAGAGTCGGATTCGCCAACTGAAGGGCACGTTACCAAACTTCTTTGTCGGGTGCCGGCCGGATAATAGCGTCCCATACCATGGAATCGGCATAGGAGTCTTTGTGAACGTCAGTAACAAATTGACACTTTCGACTGAGGCCGTGAAGTTCAGCAGCCCAAGTGCGATAGGATTGATGTGGCTGTTTTTGACAACGATAAAAGGCAACACGAGAGGCTACCACATGCGTTTGCTTTTGAAAATAGACAGAAATGAGCACATTTCAACAAAGGACAAAGACACAGGATCCTTCAAAGGAGCCAATTGTGACAACAACCGATACATTTGAGATGAAATCCAGGAAAGGAACAGAGACTTACATGGTTGTTCGTCCGTGACATGAAATGCCAAGAAGTGCTGTCGAAGACGTTTTTCATAATCAGACCAGTCTTCCGCCGTCTCGTCGTAAGGAGGAAAAGGAGGTATAGCCAATGACGAGAAATGCCCCGCATTTGACGCCGCGATAAAATCGCGAATCGCTGCTGTTAGAAGCGTTTGCTGTTCAAGGACATTTTGCAATAGTTGCTCGACAGTAGCCATGGAACCCTGTGGGTCAACGGTGAAAAGGAAAAATCCACTACCTCGTCGCCAATTGTTATAACATCAAGTTTAACACATATATTTCAGAACGACACAACACATATAAGCCACAGAGTAAGTTGACAAGCAAGACATGTGTACACGTTAGCATTCGAATGAGCACTGAGTCCCAGTCTAGCGGCCGCTGCTCGGCTGGCCGCTTAGCTGGCGCAGCTGCTGCATGGCTGGCAGACAGCGTCGCACGTAGAGGATGTGCGTAATTGCGCAGCGGCGCTTTGAATGATCGGGGAGTCACAACAGTTATCATGTGTTACATGTAAACATTCTAATGACAAATTCTATATCACATGTGTTACCTTTTGGATGATGAATAAAATAAATAAATAAATAAATAATAACGCTCCCATTTACTAAATCTCACCAGTCCTTTTCTTCATCCCTGTTCCTTTCCCTTCAACACTTCTACCAGAAGAACAAGCCATTGGCTATGAAAACTTACACATTTCCATATCTTTTATGTAGGTTTTCTCCTGTCACCATTTGGTGATTAGATTTTTAATATGTCAAATTATATAATACATGGGAATTGGTTATAACAATACTTTTCAGGAACTGTGTCAGGCACTGTTCTATTTAGCAATGTGATGAATGATGAGTGTTTATTTATCTGCCATCTACTACCTATCTCAGGCTTATCTTGTGTGTAAACAGCTGAACCAGAACCAGAACCTAGCAGTGAGCCAGAACCATCCACTGAGCCGGAACCAACAAGTGAACCAGAACCTTCGGCATCGAGCACAAAGCCTACATTATTTCTTCGGAAACCAAAGTTAGCAAACACAAAACCTCCTGGTCTCAGAAAATCAAACACTACAGCAGCTCCAGAACCAACCAGTGAACCAGCACCAAGCAGTGAACCAGCACCAAGCAGTGAACCAGAGCCCAGCAGTGAACCAGAGCCCAGCAGTGCGCCTGAACCCAGCAGTGCACCTGAACCCAGCAGTGTGCCAGAACCAAGCAGTGAACCGGAACCAAGCAGTGAACCGGAACCAAGCAGTGAACCAGAACCCAGCAGTGAACTAAAGCCTACTGCTAAGCCAGCACCAAGCAGTGCATCCAATCTTTCTGATGTGTCACAGACAAGTACAACTCAGCAACCGTCCAGAAATGTTACCAATAAAGTGAGTGTTATTTGAAAATTTTAGTCATTACTAGAAAATACAGTAGCCAAAACACATTGAGTACATGAGGTACAGTTTGACAAAAAAATTGTACTGTTATATAGAACCTTGTTGGCATGCTAGAGAAGTTAATGGTTTGTGTGTTTGTGTGTTTGTGTGTGTGTGTGTGTGTGTGTGTGTGTGTGTGGCCTTTAATAAAATAGTACAGCATTACAGAAATCAGTAATTTCTGTGAAATAATTGTATTAAATACATTTTTTTAAATATTAGAACTACGTCCTAATCTATACTCTGCAAACTTCTGTGAAGTGCATGACAGAGGCCTATCCCGTTGTACCAATTATTCATGCTATCTCCTACTCATGTATTTATCACAGGAAGAATTATTGCTTAAATGCCTCAGTGCTTACTTTAATTAGTCTAATCTTGTCTTTGCCATCTCTATGAGAGCAATATATTGGGGGTTGTAATACTCGTATATTCCTAGAGTTGTCACTTAAAGTTGATTATAGAAACTTTATAAGTTGCCCTTCTCTGGATGGTTAGCATCAGTGTTCAATCTTCCACCAGCTCAGTTCTTTCAACATCTTAGTGACACTCTCTCATGGTTCAAACAAACCTCTGACCATTTGTGCTATCCTTTTTCGTACCACTCAGTATCCCCTGTTAGCCCTGTTTGGTATACGTCCCACACACTTGAGCAATGTTGTAGGATGGATTGCATGAGTGCTTTGTTTGCAGCCTCCTTTGTAGACTGATTGCATTTCCCTAGTATTCTACAGCTGAGCTGCAGTCCACCATCTACTTTACGAATGACTGAGACTATGTCTTAGCTCCATTTCATGTCCCCACAAACTGTTACATCCAGGTATTTGTATGAGTTGACCAATTCCAACTGTGACACATAAAATATTAAGGTTGTAGGATACTACATTTTTTTAAATTTTTTTTTATGGTGCGCACGATTTTACATTTCTGAACATTTAAAGCAAGTTGCCAGTCTTTGCACCAATTTGAAATCTTATCAAGATCTGACTGGATATTTGTGCTATTTTTATTGGACAGTACTATAGAATAGATAACTGCATCACCTGTGGAAAGTCTGAGGTTACTATAAGTATTGTTCACAGCCTAACTTACGCAAAACATGAACAGCAAGGATCCCAATATAGTTCCCTTGGGCACACTTGAAGTTACTTCTACATCTGTTGATTACTTTCTATCCAAGATAACATGCTGCATACTTCCTTTCAAAAAATCCTCAGTCCAGTTAAAAATTTTGCTGTTTACCCATACATTGCACTTTTGATAATAAGAGTAGGTACAATATTAAGCCAAGAGCTTTTCAGAAATTGAGAAATACTGCATCTGCCTGACTGCTTTCAGTGTGTCATGTGAAAAAAATATGATAGATAATACAACGTATTGTAATTAATTTTATTTTGGTTGACAAATGCTCAGCCTTTTACGTAAAGATCTAGAATTTTTCAAACTTCTTTCTCTGTGTATCGGTAAATTTTAGTCTTCAAATTTAGCCATTAACTATTTTATTGTGTGCTTTTCTCTTCTTTATGTCTTAAGGTGAAGTTGCAAGGGCACTTTCTGGTTTTTCAGACTGACATCCCTAGAACTTCACTTGACTTTTGCAAACAGTTCAAAGTCATACAGCATCTAGACTGGAAATAGTCATGACAGTGCATGTTCAAAGTTTGATTTTTTCACAAAATGTAAAATTCATACTGTTGTATTGTCATCATGTAACATCAAGCAGTGAATGCCCAACCTTGGCCTATGGCAAAAATGTATAAACAACTGGTGCAGGCAGACTTAAAAATTTCTCTCTTTGTGAAATACTCAATTATTGAGATAATATACAAGGTCACTAGATACACCGTCACAGAAAATTTTACTTCAAAAGAAAGATGCACTTAACACGATGAAGAGGGAGACTGAAAACATTATTTTATCAATTGCTTTTCTTGATTATAGCAGTATATACAGATTTTTTTTTAAATTGTCACTGAAATGCCCTTAAATTTGATCTGTCTTATACGTCAGTAGCATGTAACATCAATGGGACTGTTTTTCTTTTATTAATGTAAGAACAGATGTAACAAGAAAAAGGAAGATTAGGGTGTAATACCTTCATTAATTAGTTCATTAGAGATGAAACCTAAGCTTGGGTTAGACAAAAGTTTGGAAGGTAATCATCTGTTTCCTTTTTAAAGTAACAATTACAGCATTCTCTGTTAGTGATTTAGGGAAGAATGACTGGCTGGGGATTTTCAGCCCCCTTTACCTGAATGTAATTCTAGCAATTTAACTACTGTACCACCTCACTTGGTGCACACTGATGCAGTCTTGTCACTGTTTATATTCACAGGTATCAGGTGATTTTTTGTTGCAATCAGCATTGCAGCTGGTTGAGTATTTAGAGGTTCCTGTGTTTTCCTCCATGTAAAACACTAATCTTCTTTTACTATTGCTTTCATTGTGACAACACTATTATTACTTAATGAACTGTAAGGATGTTCAGGAACTTCTTTGCTTGCTGATAGAATGTATCTCTGAGATTATGAAATTCACCAGACATTAAATGTAAGGACTGAATCCAAACTTTTTATTTAGAATCATATTAAATTTTACCATTCTGAGAAGGCAAGATTTTTTAATTTAATCCATAATGGACTGCACCTTTGAGGGGTGTGACTGACAAGTTTCCAACATCTGTCATTAACTTATTAAATGCTCTACATGTTTCAGTCTTCACACTATAATCATCATTATGTGGGAAATTATTTAAGTTAGCCTTTTGTGCTTTGTGAAATGTACACTGTCCCTTTTAAACTAGTAAGGAACATCTTACACTGATCTTTATACCAGCAAATTCTGTAATTCACTCTTCTTTCTCAGCATGCCAAACATTGGTGTTTTTCCTGGGAAGCATCAACTTAGAAGTAAAAATTAAATTACCTCTCAATTTGTATATTATGTAATTCAACAGACATAATTGTCAGTGCCACTGATAAAACACTTAAAAAGAACATGCCTGACATTCAGAACAATATTTCCTTCTTCAGAGTGAAAGGCGGGGTGTAGTGGGAGGTTGAGAAAGTCGGGCAGGAGCAGGATCTCACATGGAGAGGAACCTACTTCTTTTTTTTATTTTTATTTATTTTTTATTTTTAGAAAGGCAGATGATGGGACAAGTGTAAGGGAATGTAATTGGTTGAAGGTAGCACACTACATACTAATGTACTATCTTACTTTCAAAGATGATTGAAGAAACAGAGTGAGAAGTAAAAGAGGGAAGCAAAAATAAAAAAAGTTGAATAATGCAGTTAAAAAAAGGAGAAAGAGGAAAAGAGAGAGGAGATGTTTGTATGTATGTATGGAAGGATAGCTAGCTTGTTAGATATCCATCCATATAGCAATTAGTATACAACTTGAGTAGTTTCTCATGTTGAGTGCTTGTGGGTGGGTCTGTAAAGCAAACGCTACAATGGGAACTGTTGTAGGTGAAGACTGTTGGGACATAGTTTGACAAGGGTGTTGTGCAAATTAGGAGAGTGACAGCCAGCAAACAGTGGATGGTGTGGGAAGCATATCTGGGAGAGACCATCTCATTTCAGTGCTCAAATTCAGAAAGAGTGATGCATTGGGGCATTAAAAAGTCTAGATGGTACTGGATGATGAGTAGGATGCTTATGACACTTTTGAAAGAGGAGCAATATTGGGTGGAGAGAGGGAGAAGGAGACTGATTGAGAGATGACTAAGCATTGAAGAATTTATTGTTAGAACAGATAAATTTACCATAAATACTTAGACTGTAGGAAAGGAAATGTTGACATGGAAGTGATGGCAGCTGTTGAAGTGGAGATACTGTTCTTTCTGGTTGGTTTGATGTGGACTCATATTCGAATTTCATCCTCAGTGATGTTGAGGTCAACAACCATGAAAGTAGCTCTGTTTTTGGAGAAGGGTCAGGTGAATTTACTTTAGGCAAAGAAGTTAATGTGGTTTGAGGCACAAAAGTGTTACTTTTCACTGAGAGCTCAGAACACAAGGATACATAATTAATCCCCTCCCCCATTTTTGTTTTGTTTGTCTGGTCCTCACAGGTGAAGCAGTTGTTGGTAAGGATGAAATTTCCTATTGTGACAATAAACAAAAGTGCTAAAGGACTTAAGAGGTCATGTTGATGTGGGATGTAGGTGTAAAGGAAGATCACATTGGTGCTGAGATAGAAGTTTTCAAAGGAGTGAGAATGGATTTGAGATGTTCTAGGAAGGGGTTGGTGTCTTTTATGTAATGTGGGAGACACTTTCTTTTCAGCTAGAGGTGTTTGGTTGGAGGTTTGAAGACTACTGCTACAATCGTATTACTAGGGAGGTTGTGTTTCTGGTAGAAAATGGGGGTGCATCTGTCAGGAAGGTAGCTGTGAGCCATCATGAAGGCCCTAGAGTTCTTAACAGCCTTTGTTTCTCTGTCTGTAAGGAAAGAGTGGGGTCATTATGACATGCTTTTGCTTGTTACAGTGTGTAAGAGCAGACAAAGTCCCACTGCTGCATTCTGTCATGGTCAGATATCACAACAGTGGACCCTTTATTCAGATAAAGGATGCTGATGTCAGTCTTCTTTCAGAAGACACAGGGTATGCTCTTTCCTACATCTTTGTCTCCCTCCTCATTATAGGTGCATCCTTCTCAATCTAGAATGTGAGTGACCTACCCTCTGCCACTTTTCAACCTTCTCTCTTTCATTCCAGGAGTGGTAATGAATTGTTGCAAACATTAGGAGTATTATTAACCAATTTATCTATCAGCTGTACTGGGAGTTGTGTCTATTGAAGGTAAATGATGGCCAGTCTTTCTGCCTCTTAGTGATTTAACAGCTCCCTCATTTCTTAACTGAATTTATATGTTTTAGTCAGTTAACATTAAAAATAGTTTGTTGGGAATGTGGTGTAAAGATGCATTTCAACTGGAAGAAGTAAAATTACCTGACAATATGTGCTGATTTAAAAATACATTTGAATCCAGAGCTTTCAGAATTTTCAAAACGAATTCTTTAGAAGGTTAAGGAAGGTACAGGAAATGAAAAGAGTAAAAGCCTTAGTGCTGAAGGGAAGGGAGAATCTTAGCACACACAAATTAACTGCAAAGCAACAGTAACTGTGGAATAGCATTAAGGATATTAAACTCTAAATAAAATATTATTGGATGCTGTGTTCAGTTAACTACTCTAAAAATAAATTTAAATCAAGCCATAATATTTATGAGTGCATATGGCAATTTAAATTCAGCATGACACTCACAGATATACCACATTTGTTTATGTTTGGTTACTTTTCGTTCACAAGTAATGTAAACAATTATATTATTAAGGAATTCATTACTACTTTTTGTTCTAATTGCTTTTCTTTAGGTAGTGTCATCAAGAGAAACAAAACTGGAAGAAATTCCTGAATCAAGTACTGTCCCAAGTGACCAAGGAATATCTGTCCAGAAGACAAGTGTATCTTATCGAGTCAGTGCCAGAAGAGGTACATGATACAGTAATCACTATTAATTAAATCCCTTAAATAGAATATGCAAGAATTATTAAATGTTTTTGTATGTTTATTTTTTCCTTCCTTTTCAGGTCGCCGGAAGAGAGAAACACCAAATGTAGAACAGTCTCCAGGTAAAATGCACAATCCTCCCTACAGTGTAATAATTTTCCATTTCAGGATAAATTTCTGTAGCAAAGAAATAAAGGCCATTTTCTGTGTGTTAATTTCAACTTATGTCTGTAATCCATTGGTGTATAATATTATTGATCTAAACTTGCTGCAAAATAATATATAAAATAGCTCTGGTCTTGGATTTCTTCAGAGCAGCAAAGTTAAGGTAGGGAACACAAAAAATACACTAAAAGTTCAGATTCCTGTTTGCTTTTGGAATTTCTCCTTTATTTTATGTGACTGAACATAGTTTTGATTATGTGGTCTCAGCATCCTATGTTCATAGTTTATTAAAACATTTTATGGAAACTATGGCACATTGCTCTCTTTTGAAAACTTATTTTTTAAGCATTTTGATTTTTTTCATGTGTCTTTTATTGCGGTAATCTTAACATTAAATTTAAATTTTGTCTGACCAAAATTCGTGAATTACTCTTAAAGCATGCCATATGTGTGCAACAGTAATTAATTTTTCTAAGCAAAACTTCGGTATTTACAAATCTTGCTGTAACTTTCCTGTGATACAGAAATAGAATCTGTCAACCAGTTATACACAGCCAAATATGTAAATATTGTTCTACTGATAGATCTTCTGTTCCTGTAGTATTTCGTTGTTGATCTTGAACCATAAAACACTGCTTTCAAGCTTGTACTGTAAGGGCTAAAGGTGGTTGGTGTTTTCTGTATATCTCTGCACTGCACAATTTCTCTTTCATTAGGCAAGACTTCTGTGCAAGGACAACAGTCTGCCTCTCAAGAATCAAGGCCAGGAACATCACAAGGTCCTATTCAAGCTACAAAGCCTGCTTTCCTGCTTAGACCAAAGCTTGGATTAAATGCTTCAGCCCATCCTGAACCTAGTTCTGAACCAGAACCCAAATCTGAGCCTGAACCTGGTTCTGAGCCAGAACCTAGCTCTGAACCAGAACCTAGCTCTGAACCAGAACCTAGCTCTGAACCAGAACCTAAATCTGAACCTGAACCCAGTTCTGAACCTGAACCCAGTTCTGAACCAGAACCCAAATCTGAACCCGAGCCAGCTTCAGAGCCTGAGCCATCATCTGGGACTGGATCCAAAGCAAAGCCCAAGCTTGTGCCTACAAGCAGTGGGAAGCCTTTTTCTGCACAGGCTGTGCCACAGCCTCAAGGTAATAGATTATGTAGTAAACTCTAACTTAAAGTAGAAAACTCTAACTTAAAAACAACTGCTTTGAGTTTTTCCCCTTGAAGGCAACCTTATTGTATACAGCATACAACAGTTAAAACATTTACTTGTAATTCAGCATGTTAAAATATTATTCACCTTGGTAATAGAAAATGCATATTGCACGAAATCTTCTGGTCTTGGGATCTCTTGACATTTGTACACATCAAAATATAAGACTGATTCTTATGCCATAGTGACACTAAATATTTGTTTGGAGGTAATAACAGAACATTTTGATAAATGTGTTGAAACAAAGAATAAGCAAAAACACTCCTGACAAATTTTACTCCTGTGTACTTTATATTTAATTATCAAATAATACAGAGAAGGGGGGACTATCTGTATCCGTCACTTAGTGAAACATCTTGTACACATATGCCAAGCATGTACAGAGTTATGCAGGATGATAATGTGCAGCTTGTATCACAAATATTGTTAAATGAAGCTAAGTAAGACATTTATTAGAAGTGAAAATACATTAAAGTTATATGTACAAATATTTTGCATCAATATACATCAGACAGATGCTGTATGGCAGTTATTCTTGCAATTCATTTTTTGGGTGTACATGTTGTGTTCCTGATAATAATCTGTGTCAATAATAACTTAATAGTCTTAGACATGATCATTTTTTGTACATGCATTTACAATGATATCTTGCCAAACGTATAATGGATACACACACCACATTGCACATTGTATACTGTTACATAAAACCTATAATATATTGCAGTACATAAAAGGAGAACTATCAATAATGCAGATAATAAATCCTTGAGTAAGTATAAACATATTTCAGTTAACAACTATTTCAACCTGCCCTTAAAAAGATTGCCATGGAGTTACTTTATATTATTTAGCAATCTACTATAAAACTGCCCTATAGCTCCAAGAGGACTGTGATCTGTAGCTTGTTTATTATTCAGTATCGTATGATAATCACAACTAGTTCATTCATTGTAATTATGAATGCTTCTGTTCATTACACTTATTTCATCATTCTCTTTTGTAAACACTACAGTGTTAAGAACATCCAGTGAACACACAGTTAGTTAATTATAATTTTTGAAGCAGTCACTACAGAACTGGCACCTGCTTATATAAGCAGCTATCCTAACTGCTCTCTTTTGAAGCCTGAATATGCTATCCACTTAGGCTGTGGATGTGCCACACCAAATTTCAGCACCATATTGCAAATACGGATTAAAAAACATACTTGTTTAAGACCAGGAGGAGGTATATTTTAGAGGTATTATAGTGAGTAAATATTGCAGGTAACCTTTTTACAGATGTGGCTAATATGCTATGTCTATAGAGGATGTTCATCAATCACATTGCCTAAAAACTTAGTTTCTCAGATGTTTCAACTGTAGACTGGGATTCAGTATGACATTTAGTTCAAAGTTGTCTCCATTGCTTTGGAATGCTAACTGCTCACTAGAACCACAGCTAACCATCAGTTATTAATACATACAAGAAACAAAAATGCCTATGAATACTTCTCTGGGGGACTCCACAGCTGAGAGTTTTGTATGCTGATTTTACTGTTAACAGCTTACTTTCATTCTTATAATACAGTTCTGTACACTGTCTTCTGTTTCAGAGATAAGAACTTAAAATCGTTTGTGCTGGTCCCCTGATACCACAAGTTTGTAACTTGGATAATATTACTGCATGATTCCCAGAATCAAAGACCTTAGAAAAATCTAAAAATGTTCCAATGACTTTTTTTCCTTTATGTAGTCTGTTTAGCAGTGCATGGGAAAAATTTATTCTGCTGTTATTGTGGACCTTCCTTTTCAGAAATTGTGCTGCAAGTTGTTTAATAAGTTTTATTTACAGGAGAAAGATACCACTCTTTCAAGTGATGTACCAAGTGTTGAAGTCTATGAAATTGGCCTTCGATTCTTTACCTCAGTGGTTGCTCCCTTTTTATTCACTGACCACATCTCAGTAAATTTTAAAAGCCCCTTGGGCAGTTGAACTGTTTATTAAATGCGTTATTGCTTTTATTAATTCATTTTTGCATTCTTTAAGTGGTGTAGATGATATGGAATCCCAGTGAGTGGATGTTTTTATTTTGAGTTTTGAGATTATTTTCATGACTTCATATTCCGTCATACTTGTTAGGTACAATGAATTACTCATTTTAACTGAGTTTAATTGTAATGTTGGTTCATCAGTTTCTTCTATTCATGCATTACTGAAATTTTTTATGAAAGCCTCAAATACTATCATGGGCTCCCTCACCAGCACTCCGTTTTTCTTTTAGTGCTTTGTTACTGCAGCCTGAATACTCTTTGCTTTCACATTCTCACTACAGTCAAGACTGTCTTACTGACAGTACTGAATTCACTTCTCTTTTCAGCTAATAGTTTGTGTTTAGAGTCTTCAGGGACTTCCTATACATATTTTTGCTGCTTTTGTACTTTGTTAGGAAGTATTGCAATTTTGTATCTCTGAACAGCACACATGAGTCATCCATATTTTCCTTTAATTTGTCAGTTTTGGGAGGAATTTTAAGATTCTTTGTGTAATCTGATTTCCTTAATTTTTTTACTACTGGACATGCCCACTTAAAATGTGGTTATATGTTTCATAGAAATGGCCCCACTTTTCATTAATATCATCAGTTTTGTATATCTTCTGCTGGTTTCTCTGTGAAAGGTTCTCCTTAAGTTTGTCATGGTCATTTTTTTTTATAAGAGAATAAGTCACTGTGCAGTAGCAATATAAAAGTCAGAATACCGAAGTAATTTACATTATAGCTTAAATAGTCAATGTTCACATCTACTATTATTATAACCTGTTTTTTGTTTGTCGATAGTTCATCCAGAAATTCTTCTAAATTGCAGAAGAATTACTCTACATCACCAATCAGTGTTTTTACACTCAACATTTCTTACATAAATGTGTTAAGGGGCATGGATATAAAACATATATTACTCTCCTTTACTCTAAATGCCTAAGAGTTCACCTTACTTTGTTCTCTTAAATTTCCACTTGTGTTTATCAGTGAGGTTTAAAACCTCCACAGCACATACTATTTACATTTAAAAATATTTTTGCTGAAATCTTCTGTCTTTTAATTTTTTGCTACAATGTAAGCTTTGAGGTCAGAGATTTTTTCTGCGGTTGAACTAATGGGAGCAAAATTAAAAGAAACCTAACCTAATTATATCTAGCACATTAATCAAGTAAACTTTGAACTTGAAGATCTTAATCTGAAATGACATAATTATCTGAACAGGTTTCTTCGTTATAGGTGGAGCACTTCATATCTACACTCCTCGTCATGACTTTAATGCCATGGATTGCACTGACATTGTGATTGGTTCTGCTCGGGGAAGTAGACATCGTATAATGGACTACTACACACGAGACAGGTATGTGTACGCTATTTCATGGTGCATCATAGAATCTGTAAAATTCTTTTACTCATAATTCATTGCTCCTAGCAGATTATTTTTAAAATGCAAAAATAACATTTATCTTGGACTGTATTTGTAGCTCCTGAGATAACTTCTCTATTTATTAACTGAGCAATGCATGGCAGGTGTGTTATTGCAAATATCATGTACTGTTCTTCAAAACTAAAACAAGAAAGATGTGAAGTTAAAGTGACTTGTAGGCAAAAGGCAGTAAATGTACTAAAACTGAAATATAGATTAAAAGTATTCCTTGTTAGTCACTCCTTGCTTAAACTGACTTATCTCTGGATTCTTATTTTACTTGTTAATTTTAATGTTCTAATTAAAGTAAATTGTCATGTTTAAATAGTCACCTCACTCCCCACCAGTGGTTATGTTTCATGAACTTACTCTTGTGCTATTGCTATACAGAGTAATGAAAAGCAGCAGCTGAATGGGATACTGAAAGAAATTGGAAAACAGCAAATTTACAGTGTATCTGCTAATGAAAGCTATCCATTTATGGTTATGTTAAATGTAAAAAGAAAAACTCAATGCATAATTAGCAGAATGTCAGTAATGCTAATTTGTATTAACAGCACATCACACTCACTTTTTTAAAATTGTGTAATATGATTCTTATTCTTTGTGTCGGTGTTTGCTCTGAAGTTCAGGTCTGTTCAGTTATATCGTGGTTGTGTATGGTATAGTTTAGTTCACATCTTTCATTAATATGCTTGTGTCAACAGATAGCTTTATTAATGTAGATTAAGAATATGAGGGTAATCATGGGGCTCCATATTTTATATACCCCATTCTGAGTTTAATTTTATTCCTGTGATACAGCTCTTCAGTGTAATTCTCCGATTCCATTTTTTATATTGATGGAATGAAATATAGTTTATTTTTGACTACATGATTTTACAAAAATCAATTTAACTATAAAGCACAAAGGACTGCAGCCTTTAACTGGCACATAGTAATGATTTTTTTTAGGATAGCTGTTGCTTAGAGTTTTAAATTGTCTGAAACACCCAAATGTTCATGGATTAAATTTGACGCATTGCCTAAATAAATAGAAAGAACACACAATTCTTGTGTGCTGGGTCAGATCACCTAATTCCTTCTAACATTTCTTGTATTTATAACATAAATGACAAAAACTCTAGAAGTAGGGTTTTTTTAATTTAGTAATGTTTGCATCTTAGAGTAATAAGATAGAATGCACTGTGGAATACGTAAATAGTGTGCGAATGACACAATGTCAGTATGAGGACCTATAAAAGGAATGTCCATTTACTATATTTCCTATTTCTCGTATAACATTCAAACTATGATGCTTGCACAAATATTAGGTTTGGTGTCTTTCCCACAAAGGTTGTTGCATAGCAATCATCACTTCAGTAATTATGGACACCTGGCAAGCCACGGACATGTAATAGCTCTATATTTGAATTTTCTGTGTGTGATTTATGTACTACAATGTAAAAGATGATTGTATCTTCCAGGTCCACTCCAAAAGTTGATAAGTTCTGGGGAGGAAATGATGATTTGACTGCAGCAATGGGTTTTGAAAAAGATGGAGTTACAACAATATTGTTTAGGAAGAAACTGAAAGGTATTTGAATCATTTAATTATAGAGCAACTAATCAGTCAGAAGATGAGCTGCTATCTTGAGAAAGTGGTCGTCTATTAAATCATCGGCAAGACTGAGAGATAATTCATCTATAAAGTAAATCAAACGCAACAATATTTTTAAAAGGTCAAAACTAGTGGTTTATAATAAATGTCAGATTCTGATATCCTTCATCAGGATGTGAGGAGGATAGTAGTAAGAAGTTTTGGTAAATAGTTGTTGAACTGCATCTGATAATTATGTTATACAGAAATAAAATGTCCAAAACAGTAAATGCCATTGGCTGTATCACATATAGGCCCAAGTAATGGAAATGTGTAAAGTGAAAAACACAGTAATAGTGTTTCAGTCATTTTGTTTATTATACTATGATGAAAACATACATATGTGGCTTTAACTAAAATTGTAATTAATAAGGTACTGTTTTAGACAAAAGTAATAGTTTCTAGGTGTACTATTTTATTAAATGTACAATCTTTTACACAGCTGTGGAGCCTACTGATCACACAATTGAAGAGGACTTAATGCATGTTATCTGGGCTAAAGGACAAGAGCCAAACAGATACGTACACAATCCCAAATCAGGCTTAGAGAAGGATAAAGCGTCAGTGAAAGACTTTTATCGTCAGGATGAGTTGAAGTATCATGGTCATGGCTCACAAAGAGGACAGACGACACTCAACTTCTATGGTAATACTATCACCAACAATTTAATTTCATGCTAAGCAAAGTGTGTAATACCTCAGTATTTTGTTTGCCAACTTTTTCTACAGAAGAAGCAGAGCGTGAGCAGAAAACTGCAGCCACTGCTGATGCCAGCATCTGTGGTGGTCACTGGCGAACTCCTCGTGGATGTGATCCTGAGAAGGGCCAGTGCGAGTATTATGCCCGGTGGGAACATCACAACAAAAAGGATGAGCTTCGATTTACAATACATACAAAGCACACTGACACATGGACAGGAATTGGCTTCTCAAATGATACAAGAATGGTAAATAAATACAAGTATAAAGTACAACACCTGCCAAATATCTGTTGTAGTGAGATGTTTATGTCATAAGTTTCCCTCCTGAGTATTGGCTCACATATAAAGTCGTAGAGAGCAGTTAAAATGTTAGTTAAAGTCGTCATTGTAATATGTCTACTGCATACTGCTGTAAATGGGATCTCATAACATGTAGCATTTCGTTTGAAACTCCACACTAGGAGTTACTATAGTTTTTTGAGATTTTCAATGTGAATAATGACATTCATCTGCTACCATAATGAAGTAGTCAGCGTGATTCACTTATGCCAGGTAAAATGAACTTTGACGTCTTTATGTGAAATGTACATTGGTGGTAGTAGATTGTTATGCAGTCAGCTTCAAATGGTGGTTTCTGGAATTTTCTCAACAGCGTTCCTTGGAAACAACATTGCCTTGCCTCCAGTGATTCCCATTTCAGTTCCCAGAGCATCGCCATAATAATTGCGTGTTTATCGAACCTGTTCGTAACAAGTTAGTGGCCCACTTCTGAACTACTTTAATATCTTCCTGTAATCCAACCTTGTGTCACATTGTCCGGTTGGAATTGCCCAAATCTTTCGGAATGCACAATGGACATGAATGGATGCAGGTGATCAGGCGGAATGCTTATGTACATGTCACCTATCAGAGTCGTATCTAGACATATCAGGTGTCCCATATCACTCCAACTGCACATGCCCCACACCATTACAGAGCCTCCACCAGCTTGAACAGTTCCCTGATGACATGCAGGGTCCATGGAGTCATGAGGTTGCCTCCATACCCGTTCATGTCCATCCACTTTATACAATTTGAAATGAGACTCATCCAAACAGGCAACATGTTTCCAGTAATCAACAGTCCAATAGCAGTGTTGTCGGACCCAAATGAGGTGTAATGCTTTGTGTCATGCAGTCGTCAAGGGTACACCAGTGGCCTTCAGCTCTGAAAGCCCATATCGATGATGTTTTGTTGAATGGTTCACATGCTGACACTTATTGATGGCACAGCACTGAAATCTGCTGCAATTTGTGGAAGGGTTAGGGTTACACTTCCGTCATGTTGAATGATTGTCTTTGATCATCCTTGGTCCCGTTCTTGCAGGATCTTTTTCTGGCTGCAGCAGTGTCGTAGATTTGATGTTTAACCAGATTTCTGATATTCACGGTAGACTTGAAAAATGGTCATATGGAAAAATCCCCACTTCATTGCTACCTCAGAGATACTGTGTCCCACTGCTCGTGTGCTGACTATTACACCACATTCAAACTCACTTAAATCTTGATTACCTGCCATTGTAGTAGCAGTAACTGATCTGACAACTATGCCAGACACTTGCTGTCTTATACAGGTGTTGCCGACCGCAGTACTGTATTCTGCCTGTTTACATATCTCTGTATTTGAATACAGTTTCTTAACCACTTCAATGTATTTAAAAAGCTTCTTAAATCATTCAACACCCAGGATCACATGAATATTGCTTCACTTAAAACAACCTGTTTTGACAGACTGTGCTGTCATCTTCAGGGCTTACAAAAATCTTTTTGTTTTGAAACGTGTTCATTCTACGTTGGAGCTCATGCCAGCTTGTCACCTGGAGATAACAGAAATGTCCATGGAAACCATTTGTTTTAAATAAAGAAATATTTATGTGATCTTGGCCATTGAATGTTTTTAGCAAGTAAAACAGATTACTGCTTTGGTCCCAAAATTAGAGAATTCCATCACAAGCTTCTGTTCTCTTCTTGTCTGAACTGCTTATCATCCATGCTTCACTTCCATACAAGGCTACACTCCAGACAAATACTGTCAGAAAAGACATTGTATGCTATTGCCAGTCTGCATTTTATATCCTCTCTACTTTGGCTATCCTAAATTATTTTTCTGCCCAAATAGCAAAACTCATCTACTTCTGGTGTCTCATTTCATTTTATTTTGTTGATATTCATCTTATATAACCTCATTTCCAGACACTGTCCATTCTGTTCAATTGCACATCAAAGTCTTTGTCTGTCTCTGCCAGAATTACAGTCTCATCAGCAGACTTCAAAGTTTTTATTTCTTCTCCCTGAATTTTAATTCTGTCTCCAAATTTCTCATCTGCTTCCTTTACTATTTGCTCAATAAACAGGTTGAATAACATTAGGTACATAGACTACAACCTTGTCTCACTCCTGTCTGAAATAAGGCTTCCCTTTCATATCCTTAGACTCTTAAAATTGCTCTCTGGTTTCTGTACAAGTTGTAAATAATCTTTTGCTCCCTTGTTTTTTATTGTGTCTATCTACCAGCACTTTCTCGTTTGGTAAGTCACAGCATCTTTGTTTTATATATATATATTTTTTCCCATGTGAAATGTGTTCCTCTATTATATATATTTTCATTCAACATTGTTAAATGTATTGATATTTCTCTTTGTTCTTGTTGTTGTTGCTGTTGTTCTAGTGGTCTTTAGCCCAGAGACGGGTTTGATGCAGCTCTCCATGCTACTCTATCCTGTGCAAGCTTCTTCACTTCCAAGTATCTGCTGCAATGCAGCCTACATCCTTCTGAATCTGCTTAGTGTATTCATCTCTTGGTCTTCCTCTACAGTTTTTACCCTCCACGCTGCCCTCCAGTACTAAATTTGTGATCCCTTGATGCTGCAGAACATGTCCTACCAACTGATCCCTTCTTCTAGTCAAGTTGTGCCACAAATTTCTCTTTTCCCCAATTCTCTTCCAGTACCTCCTCATTACTTATGTGATCTACCCATCTAAGCTTCAGCAGTCTTCTATAGCACCACATTTTTAAAGCTTCTATTCTCTTCTTGTCTAAACTATTTATTGTCCACGTTTCACTTCCATACATGGCTTCACTCCATACAGATACTTTCAGAAACGACTTCCTGACACTTAATCTATACTCAATGTTAATAAATTTCTCTTCTTCAGAAACGTTTTCCTTCCCATTGCCAGTCTATATTCTCTCTACTTCAACCATCATCAGTTATTTTGCTCCCCAAATAGCAAAACTCATTTACTACTTTTAAGTGTCTCATTTACTAATGTAATTCCCTCAGTATCACCCTATTTAATTCTACTACATTCCATTATCCTCATTTTGCTATTGTTGATATTCATCTTATATCCTCCTTCCAAGACACTGTCCATTCCGTTCAACTGCTCTTCCAGGTCCTTTGCTGTCTCTTACAAAATTACAATGTCATCGGCGAACCTCAAAGTTTTTATTTCTTCTCCATGGATTTTAATTCCTACTCTGAATTTTTCTTTTGTTTCCTTTACTGCTTGGTCAATATACAGATTGAATGACATCGGGGATAGGCTACAACCCTGTCTCACTCCCTTCCCAACCACTCCTTTCTATTTCATGCCCGTCAACTCTTATAACTGCCATCTGGTTCCTGTACAAATTGTAAATAGCCTTTCGCTCCCTGTATTTGACTCCTGACACCTTCAGAATTTGAAAGAGAGTCTTCCAGTCAACATTGTCAAAAGCTTTCTCTAAGTCTGCAAATGCCAGAAATGTAGGTTTGTCTTTCCTTAATCTATCTTCTAAGATGTACTACCTAACATGTTCCAACATTTTTACAGAAACCAAACTGATCTTCCCTGAGGTCGGCTTCTAGTAGTTTTTCCATTCAGCTGTAAAGAATTCATGTTAGTATTTTGCAGCTATGACTTATTAAACCAATAGTTTGGTAATTTTCACACCTGTCAACACTTGCTTTCTTTGGGATTGGAATTATTATATTCTTGTTGAAGTCTGAGGGTATTTCGCCTGTCTCGTACATCTTGCTCACCAGATGGTAGAGTTTTGTCAGTGCTGGCTCTCCCAAGGCTGTCAGTAGTTCTAATGGAATGTTGTCTACTCCCGGGCCCTTGTTTGGACTTAGGTCTTTCAGTGCTATGTCAAACTCTTCATGCAGTATCATATCTCCCATTTCATCTTCATCTATGTCCTCTTCCATTTCAATAATATTGTCCTCAAATACATTGCCCTTGTATAGACCCCCTACATACTCCTTCAACCTTTCTGCTTTTTCTTCTTTGCTTAGAACTGGTTTTCCATCTGAGCTCTTGATATTCATACAAGTGGTTCTCTTTTCTCCAAAGGTCTCTTTAATTTTCCTACAGGCAGTATCTATCTTACTCCTAGTGATATACGCCTCTACATCATTACATTTGTCCTCTAGTAGTCATCCTGGTTTAGCCATTTTGCACTTCCTGTCGATCTCATTTTTGAGATGTTTGTATTCCTTTTTGCCTCCTTCAGTTACTGCATTTTTATATTTTTTCCTTTCATCAATTAAACTCAATATTTCTTCTGTTACTGAAGGATTTCTACTAGCCCTCTCCTTTTTACCTACTTGATCCTCTGCTGCCTTCACAATTTGATCTCTCAAATCTATCCACTCTTCTTCTACTTTATTTCTTTCCCTAATGCTCACTCTGAAGCTCTCTACAACCTCTGGTTCTTTCAGTTTATCCAGGTCCCATCTCCTTAAATTCCCATGTTTTTTGCAGTTTCTTCAGTTTTAATCTACAGTTCATAACCAATAGATTGTGGTCAGAGTCCACATCTGCCCCTGGAAATGTCTTACAATTTAAAACCTGGTTCCTAAATCTCTGTCTTACCATTACATAATCTATCAGAAACCTTCTAGTATCTCCAGGCCTCTTCCATGTATGCAACCTTCTTTCATGATTCTTGAACCAAGTGTTAGCTATGATTAAGTCATGCTCTGCGCAAAATTTTGCAAGACAGCTTTCTCTTTCATTCTTTACCCTCATTCCATATTCAGCTACTACTTTTCCTTCTCTTCCTTTTCCTACTATCGAATTCCAGTCCCCAATGACTATTAAATTTTTGTCTCCCGTGTATCTGAATAATTTCGTTTATATCATCATACTTTTCATCAATATCTTCGTCATCTGTGGAGCTAGTTGGCATATAAACTTGTAATAATGTGGTAGACATGGGCTGCATGTTTGTCTTGGCTACAATAATGCATTCACTACGCTGTTTGTAGTAGCTTACCTGCATTCCTATTTTTTTATTCATTATTAAGCCTACTCCTCCATTACCCTTATTTGATTTTGTATTTATAACCCTGTATTCACTTGACCAGAAATCTTGTTCCTCCTGCCACCAAACTTCACTAATTCCCACTATATCTAAATTTAACCTATCCATTTCCCTTTTTAAATTTTCTGACCTACCTGTCCGATTAAGGGATCTGACATTCCCCTCTCTGATCCGATCCATAGAACGCCAGTTTTCTTTCTCTTATAACCACGTCCTCCTGAGTAGTCCCCACCCGGAGATCCGAATGGGAGACTATTTTACCTCTGGAGTATTTTACCCAAGAGGACGCTAGTATCATTTAACCATACAGTAAAGCTGCATGCCCTCGGGAAAAATTATGGCTGTAGTTTCGGCTTGCTTTCAGCCATTCACAGCACCAGCACAGCAAGGCCATATTGGTTAATGTTACAAGGCCAGATCAGTTAATCATCCAGACTGTTGTCCCTTCAACTACTAGTAAGAACTAGTAAGACTGCTGCACTTCTTCAGGAACCACATGTTTATCTGGCCTCTCTACAGATACCCCTCCATTGTGGTTGTACCTACAGTACGGCTATCTGTATCGCTGAGACATGCAAGCCTTCCCACCAAAGGCAAGGTCCATGGTTCATGGGATTCGGGAGGGGGGGGGGGGGCTTTCTCTTTATCCTCTTCAATTTCAGCCTGCTATCCATCACTATGAGGTTATCGTGTGAGTCTATATTTGCATTTTGATATGCCTTGCAGTCCAGGATATGATGTCAAAATTTTTGTCTGACTGTGATATAGTCTACTTAAAAGTTCTTTGTTTCCTGGTCCTCTCCAAGTATATCTTATTTTCTTGTGTTTCCTGCAATTTATAGCAGAACTGTAGAAGCCTTTCTCCCCTATCATATTTCTTTCCTCAGCCTATATTCTTCAGTAACCTTACCATGCATTCCCTCTCTTATTCCAAATACATAAGACTGTCAAATTTTCTTCCTCTTTCACATGCACTCTGGATATCAGTAGATCTGATGTACATGTACAGACAAACAAGTGATTACAATTTCAGGAAAACTGAACAATTTATTTGTATGTCAGTATCACGTTGGCTGACCTCTGGCGTTTATGCAAGCAGTTATTCGGCTTGGCATTGATTGATAGAGTTGTTGGATGTTCTCCTGAGAGATACTATACCAAATTCTGTACAATTGGCACATTAGATCATCAGAATCCCAAGCTGGTTGGAGGGCCCTGCCCATAATCCTCCAAACATTCTCAGTTGAGAAGAGATCTGGCAATCTTGCTGGCCAATGTACAGTCTGGCAATCACAGAGACAAACAGTAGCAACTCTCCCCATGTACAGGGGAAGTGGGGTGGCATTATCTTGCTGAAATGTAAGCTCTGGATGACTTGACATGCAGGGCAACAAAACAGGGCATAGGATTTCATCAATGTATCACTGCACTGTAAGGGTGCTGCGGATGTCAATCAATGGGGTCCTTCTGTGAAAAGACTATCACTCCTGGCTGTTGGACCGACAGTCAAGTTGGTGGGTGACAGTGAGCTTGGTATCCCACAGTTGCCTGGGCCATCTCCAAATGTCTTCACCGGTCATCAGGGTTTAATTCAAAGCAGGATTCATCACTGAAGACAAATCTACTCTAGCCAATGAGATTTCAGGCTGGAGACATGTCAGCAATGGGATACCAACTTGACTGTTGCTTGCCTTATGGCTTGACAATGAGGAGGGATTATCTGGGGCACCATTTCTTTTCATAGCAGAACTCCATTGTCAACTGGTATGATTGTCAATGGGCTCCTGATATTTCCCTTACATACATTAGCTGCCTGCTGTAACATCACTGGTGCTCACAGCATCATCATATATGGGCATACATTGACTCGGGGGATCAATGTGTCCATTTCAGCTGCATGATCGCTGGATGCCATGCTATGCTGAGCTGCAGGGCAGTGTCTCTGTTTAGAATGTTATCAGTGATTTTTATTTCAATAGCTTCATTAATTACACAATCCCAGAAACTATTAGTGTGAGTCACATTGGAAGGACATCGGATAAAATTTGACAAGACATCCATTGTGGCTCGCACGAACGGCTTGTGAGATTGTCTAATTAAAATAGACATTGAAATAAAAATCACCCATAACACCCTAAATAGAGATGGTGGTCTGCAGCTCAGCACAGTGTGGGGCCCAACAGTTGTGCAGTTGAAGTAGGCACATTGACTGCCAGGTCAACGTATGCCCATATATGGTGATGCCGCAAGCACCAGTGATGCATAGCCAGCAGCTAGTGTATATAAGGGGTGTTCAAGCAGCCCAATGGCAGTTATAACACTTGAAAATGGTGTATGAGTGCTTAACCAAAAGCTCATGTAATTTTTATCACTTAACGCTGCTGGAAACCTGAGAACTTTTTATTCACAGCTAATTATGTATTTTCATGAAGTAATGAGTGCTATAGACAGGGGATCTCAAATTGATTCCATATTTTTAGATTTCCAGAAGGCTTTTGACACTATTCCTCACAAGAGACTTGTAATCAAAATGTGTGCCTAAGAAGTAAATGGAAATGCCATGTGGCTAGGGCTCCCATCAGGTAGACTGTTCGCCTGGTGCAAGTCTTTCAAGTTGAAGCCACTTTGGTGAATTGTATGTTGATTGGGATGAAATGAAGATGATAAGGACAACACCACACCCAGTCCCTGAGTGGAGAAAATCTCCGACCCAGCCGGGAATTGAACCTGGGCTGTTAGATATGACATTCCATCATGCTGACCATTCTGCTACCAGGGGTGGACTGCCTAAGAAGTATCACTTCAGTTGTGCAACTGGATTTGTGATTTCCTGCTAGAAAGATCACAGTACATGGTGACTGATGGAAAATCATAGAGTATAACAGAAGTGATGCCTGGTGTTTCCCAAGGAAGTGTTATATGGCGTGAGCAGTCCTCTTATATTGGTTGGAGATGCAGCTGTCATTTACCATCTGTTAAAGTCATCAGGAGATCAACACCAATTGCAATTGGACACAGTATCTGTATGGTACAAAAAGTGGCAATTCTCTCTGAATAAGAAGTGTGAAGTCATCCATATGAGTATGAAAAGAAATCCATTAAATGTCGCTTACACAGATATCTAGTAATTACTATTATGAACAACTTAAACTGTAATGATCACATAGGTAATATCATGAGGAAGGCAGACCAAAAGACTGTATTTTATTGGCAGTACACTTAGAAGATGCAACAGGTCTGCTAAAAAGACTGCCTGTACTGTGCTTGTTCGTCCTCTGCTCAATTATTGCTATCTCGTGTGGGTTCCTTACCATAAATGATTAACAAGAGGACATCGAAAAGGTCCAAAGATGGGCAGCTTGTTTGGTATTGTGATTAAATAGGTGAGAGAGAGTTGCGGATGTGATAAGAGAGTTGGGATGGCACTCTTTAGATAAAAAGTGTTTTTTGTTGCTGCGAGATTTTCACAAAATTTCAATCACCAAATTTTTCCTCTGAATGAGAAAATATTTTATTGTGACCAACATACATAGGGAGAAATTACCATCATAATAAAATAAGAGATGAGAACTTCTGCAGAAAGATTAAAATGTTCATTTTTCCCATGCGCTGTTACAAAATGGGACAATATAGAAATAGTCTGAAGGTGGTTTTAAGAACACTCTGCCAGGCAGTTAAGTTTGAACTGCAGAGTAGTGATGTAGATGTAGATGTAGCTGAAAACGAAGATGAAGAAAACTGATATCTTGGAGAGCAGTGTGCTGACCGTGTGCCTCTTCCATACTGCATCCGACGACACCATTGGTAGAGGATGACACAGCAGTCAGTTGTTCCTGACTGGCCAATCAGGGCCAGGATGCAGAACTTTACCTTTACTTCTATTTGCACTATTATTTTTCGTAGGTAAATTGATGAAAAAAGCCACCCATGAAATACACCTTTCACCACACTTGCACTTATAATCACTGTTGTTCATGGATGTGATGCTATAACACTCACGGTCCGTCATGATAAGTTGGGTCACGCACCTTTGTGTTAGTGCATGTGGTTTCATCGGTGACCATCAGCTTCTGACATGATGTAAATGGCTGTAGGTCATGGCTCCTCACTTGGCACTGGCTACGATGCTGGCAGTTAGCCCTCACATGTGCAAAGTAGCTTCTGGTGGCCCCACATGTGGCAACTGTGTGGGAATGATATGAGTTGCCTGTGAAATGTTGATATCTGGACTTGGCTTAGCTTACTGCTTGGTGGAAGGCCTACTCCATACCTGTGCAGACTGTTACTTAGCATTGTGTCCACTGCTGTCATTAGCTTATGTTGTTTTTAACACTCTAAGTAAAACAAATTGTGCCTAAATAGCTGCTCAAAAATAACGTTCTGAAAGTTGGCACAATACTTTACTCTGGTAAAGTTTTCATGATGTACTACTGTATCCTGACTGTCATTACAGCATAACCAGACTCACTGTATGTGTTTATTCTTCCTCCTGCCATAAAATATGTTCCGGCTCTTCTTCTTTATGGTCTGGTACATAAGTGGCAGATAAAGATTGACTTTCTTGTCTGTCTGAGGTGAGCTTGATTTCATTTTGATTGAAACACTTTCTCGTTCTTCGAATGATTATTATTTATTTTCATGCAAAATTCTTCCCATAAACTTAATCCTCAACATTCACGTAAATGAAATATAATTTTCTTAAAAGGCTCAATTAAAAAATAAAAAATAGTGGTTTGAAGATATCTGAATGCAACATCACATGATGTCTGAACCGAATGAGAACAAAATCCTTACTAAATAATTACTGAATACTTTGCAATCATGGGCCAGACTAAACCTACAGGTGGCACACTTCTTGCATATATATAAACTCTTTATATGTACCAGAACATTCTAGAACCACAAGCTTTACTAATTACTTTAATTTTTAACAAATACTTCTGTTATAAAAAAAAATATATTTTAGGCAGAAACAGTTTATTATTGAAATTAATTTCAGCTTTGAGATCAAAAGTTTTAGAATTTGCAAGTTTACTCCTTTTAATATAGGGTGTACTTAAAGTCCAGGAACACTTTCAATTATTTATTGCAAAACAACTAAACACTGTATAGATGTCATACATATTGCATTTTGAAGAGAAACTGAAAGTTTTTTTTAGAAACATTCGATATGCGAACCATGAGTGACCCGGCAGACGTCAATAGGGTAATCGAATTCTTGCCATACCCATCCCAGCATGGCATCGTTGACTGTGGCAGTCACATCCCATAATCTCTCCTGGAGCTCTGCTACATCACGTGGTAGAGGCGGTACATACGCCAGATCTTTAATGTGTCCCCACAGAAAAAAAGTGACAAAGAGTGAGATCTGGTGATCGGGGAGGCCATTTCATGAAACAGCTCTCCCCTTCTGTAGCATGACCAATTCATTGATGTGGCAGCTCCATATTCTGGCACCCACAAACTTCACGATGAAAATGGGGGTGAGCCCCATCCTGCTTAAAGATGAATGGAGCGTCCGATTGCATTTGAGGCATCAGCCATTGCTGCAGCATGTCCAAGTAGAAATATCCAGTGACAGTGCTCTTGGCAAAGAAGAATGGCCTGTACAGCTTTTGACGTGACAAGGCACATAAAACATTTACCTTTGGGGAACTACACTCAAATTCAATGCATTTGTGTGGATGCTTTGCACCCCAGATTTGACAGTTATGCCTGTTCATTTCCCATTAGTGTGAAAAGTGGCTTTGTCACTATAAATTAAGCGATCAACAATGCCATCCCCATCCTCATTCAATTGTTGCAACTGCGAACAAAACTGAAAATGCTTGTCTTTGTCGTCATCATTGAGCTTCTGCACTAGCTCCAATTTGAATGGTTTCATAGACAGCTTCTGTCACAGGGCTTTCCACACTGTCATTGGAGCCATTTTGAGTTCACGGGATGCATGAGACACCAATTTCTTTGGAATACTTATGAATGTCTCTCGTACATGCTCCACATTCACTTCACTCACACTGGGACGTCTGTTACTCTTTGCCAGGTGCAAGCAACCCATTGTAACAAATTTGTTGTGCCAGTGGCTTCTTACCATACTTGGTTCTAAACATCCGTTGAACAGCTGTAGCACACTTGTTTTTGTCGAACTCCAACACACAGAAAGCTCGCTCCGCACCTGATCCTGACGTGTTTGCGACTAGCACTGACTATTGGCAAATTACCAAACTATGCTGTGGCGGTATACATGATTAAAAAAACTTTCAGGGTTTCTCTTCAAAATGACATATGTGTGATATCTGTACAGTGTTAGGTTCTTGTGCAATAAATAATTGAAAGTGTTCCCGGACTTTATGTACTCCCTGTAATTCTTCAAATAACATAATTTTGAACAAAAATAACTATTTTTTTCATTTATTGACAGCAGAATGTTTTCATTAAGTATGAGAATTACTTTCAAACAATGGAAAATCCAGAATTGAATGTAACAATATGAAAATGATAGTTGCTACTCTCCATATAATAGAGGTGCTGAGTTGGAGATAGGCACAACAAAAAGAGACTATCAGAAAGTGAGCTTTTCTCCTTCGTTGAAAATAGACAAAACACACACACACACACACACACACACACACACACACACACACACACACACACATATTAACGCAAATGCAACTCACATACAGATGATCACAGTTGCTGGCTTCAACTGCCAGAGATTGTGATCATGTGTATGTGAGTTGCATTTGCATTGTGTGTATGTATGTTGTCTAATTTCGATGAAGCCCTTGTTGGTTGAAAGCTCACTTTTCAACAGTCTCTTTTTGTTGTGTATATCTGTGACTCAAAATTATTTTCAATAATTTTTATCAGTATAACACTACCTTTTTGATGATTTTCTTTCAGTAACATGTTTTCATTGAAACTAACCTTTTATATCCAAATACATGACAGTTACCTACATTTTGAGCAGTAAACCTAAATTTAAACCGTCTCAAATAAAATACTTGAAATTTTGTACTCTCGCCTTGTTACTCATTACTAATCCAATAGACTGAACAATGAAATGATTGTATGGCATTTATTGGCTGGGATATCCCATTCGGGGCTTGGCTGTCATATTGCAAGTCTTTTTAGTTGATGCCACTTGTCTCTCAATGATGATGGACACACAACACCGAGTCCGCTGCCGGGAATCGAACCCAGGCCCCGTTGCATGGTAGGCACTAACGCTACTGCTGCACTACGGAGGCGGATGACTGAACAATACAAGGGTGCAATGCTAAACAAATAGTTATTTCCAAGTTTGTATCTCTGTTTGTCTTTCTCTTTTTCAAAATACTCAGTGAGATGATGAACTGTTATTGGAATATGTTGTACCTGCTTACTGTGCATGACAAAACCCAAAAGAAATACTTTTATTATCTCTCATCCATAATACCTGAAATAATTACTTCTGTGTGATCAGTAGTATCATGTAACACATGTAGAAACTTATATTGTGATCACTAGTACCACATAAGACATGTATTAACGCATATCATGAAGTGAATGTAACACCTATTGTTGATTACTTCATTAACAGAATTCTGCATACCTCAGCTACATTTCAAACTGTTAAAGTGTCATTTCTCAAAAAAGATACCAACCTGTCTCCTGCAAAGTGCCATAAGGACAGTATTATATCCAGCAGTCTCTCATTTGAAAGAGCACATCAACAGATTCTAGAGTTTAGTAAACTTTTCTCTATAGATATCATTTTGGCTCTGGGACAACTGGACAAGGACTTCTTGGTTAAACTACTTGTAGAAGTCAGGTGCAGTATACTTACAGCAAGACAGTTGTTCATTTGTACACAACTAAATGCATATTGTGAGTGTAGATCAGTGGAGGATGGGGGATCACTTACCTCTAATACACAGTGCTACTTACGGTGTGTTCTGCATCTATGAGAATATCCTCGCTATGGGTGCAAGGAACAAAAAATGTATCTAGCTAACTTAATCCAAGAAACATAAAAACTGACTCAAGCATTAGTACTTTTTCTTCATTTTGTATGTGCAGTAAAGGTCCAAGATTTTTGAAAGGTCTGCCTCTTATGCAGGTATAAAATATCATGAAATTTGTGCCACAGTCTTCCATGCACAGGAATAGGGATGACTTTTGTTCTCATTTGCAGCATCACATTTATTTATTATAATTCTCTTTAAAAATACTGTGTTGCAAACTCATATATGAACATAAAGCTGCTGCTCTCATATACTGTAATTAATATTTATTATTATCTGTATGAACAGTCCCAGACTGATGCTATACTTGGATGGGTGGACAGCAAGAATGGGCAGCCATTTATGATGGATACATGGGTGACAGGCTACACTCCTCCTCCACTTGGAGAGACACAAGATATTTATAATATAAGTGGTCGCATTAATAACGGTATTACAACATTATATTTTAGCCGTAAGCGACTCACTGATGATGAGAAGGTGAGTTCCACTAATTTCGTTTTTTATTAGTCTTTCAAACAAGGCTACATATTGTAAAATCCATTAAGGAGTTAAATATTTAAACTACAACTACATAGTAGTAGGTAAATAAAGAAAAAAACATGCTTTAAATATTATAACTCTAATGCACGTTATACCACAGGAGTTGATAAACTACCAGAGAAACTTTTTTAGAATGTCATAATAAATAAATGTCATACAATGTATTTCAATTTACACTACACGGGTTGAGACCTTATAGAAGTGAGAGAATGCAGGAGAAGAATTTGAATTAATATAATCAAAGCTTGCCAAAATGTTTCATAGTTTGGGTTGGCTTCTAGCTCATATTCTACCGAAGGGGTGGTGGATAGAATTTGTAATATTGCTAACAGTGGTAGTCACTGTATGCATATTTATGGTTCTGTATCTCTTTTTAACTTTTGAAAAGTAATTGATTGATCAAAATCTGAAGACTGTACAGGATACAGAGTGGGATGGGTAAGTTCAGGAGGGAGGTGGCAAAGCAAAAGAGGTAAATGAAGAAAACTTGGTGTATGCTCTTGGTACTTGGAATACAGAAAGGGCTCACCATGGGGCCAGAGGTAAAAGTTGACTGCCGGTCTAGGAATTTGGTCAAATATAATAAGGAGATGGGGAACAGGAGAGGCGGCTGTTGATGTTTATGTGGCTGGGGCCTTGTTGTGGTGAGCAGGGCCACAGGCAGATGCTTGGGGGCTGGTTCATGAGAGTGCATCTACTCTCTCTCAGAGCTGGAAACCAAGAGATGTGCAACTGCCTCCATGACCCTCTAGCAACCTTACACGACTGACTTCCCACATTTCCTATTGGTTAACATGGTGGCACAAGTACACCAGCTCATTCAGCAGAGGGCTGAAAGTGTACCCGCTCAGCGGTTCGTACTGGAATGAAGTGCTTTTATCCTGCAGGATATGTTGGCTTGGCACATAGCCACTGAAAGAACTAACTCTGGTAGCTTCGTTGAAAAGTATACAAGAATATTTCAGAATAGAATTTTGTTATGAACTTGGATATTCCTTGACTGGCTGACCACCTGTACAAGACTGTATGTGCTATAGTCATAGTGCACTGTTTATGAATTGTAATCTAATGCATAACACAAATTTTAATTTATGTTGGTAGTCAATAAGTTATTTGTTATGTGTAATTCAATTTGAGAGAGTGAATTTCCTACAATTTCATGAAGTAAGTTTGTCAGTTTGTTCACCCAATGAGATTATAACAAGACGACATTAATTTTATTTGCTATTAACACTTATGAAATTCTGTTTTAGGACTTTTCATTCACTGAAAATACATGCTACTACTTTATGTTCCCTGTGAGAGGTGGGGTGTTTAATTCTAAAAATAAGAGAATGAGGAAACATGAACAAGTTCCCAGTATTTCTGCAGAAAGAATATGTATTAAACCATGCTTGACAGGTAATAAGAAGTAAAGAGTAATACATATTTAGTGCACTGTTCTGCTGACAGCAATAGATTATTTAAATATCTGTAACCATTTCCAGAGGAGTTAAATGAAGTAATAAGCACCACACCTGCTCCACCAAGACTGGCTTATACCGTTGATGTGAAGATTGTAAATCTTGGTGAAAATTACCATATACCAAAACCAGGGAGTCCAGAGTATGATACTCTAACAAATACCGTGAGCGGTGCATTTACTGATGCTCTCACAAAACTGAAAGGTTTCCATAAGGTGCAGGTGGAAGATTTTGAAGAGTAAGTGTAATCCAACCCCAAAAATTACTGATAATTTTTGCTTAAGATAGGTTCTCCCTGCCATTTACTTATAATGTTTTTAGGATGTAATGTTAATGTGAAGAAGATAACAGGTAGGAACAATATTAACTGTCTTAAAGTGACAGTAGGAACAATATTAACTGTCTTAAAGTGACACTGTATTCACATTACTGTAACTGCTTCTGTGCCAAAAATTCCAGTAGAGGACAAAAATTTCTCTGAAAAACTGTAAATTTTCAGGAGATTGGATATTACATGGGAATGTCAGAGGAATCTCAAGAACTTTTTAAAAAACTCAACGAATTGTGATACATTCAATTGGGGCTGGTCTATTTATTGATGGAAACATATGTATAGTGTGATTTTGTTACAAATAACTTTGTGTGATGTAAGGAGAGATGATCACTACTCTTAAGTAAAGGAGTTGAAAGCAAAATATTTGAAAATAATAGCAAATTTCTGATGTGGGAGGCAGAAGCGCCCAAGAAAAAAATCAAAGTTGGTGCCATAGAAACGTAATTTCTTGGTTGTTAAGACCTGCATGAAATTTTCTTTGGCTGTGGACACAAATTATGGAAACATTACAATGGCTTTATTGGGACTCAGATCTGGTTTCTCTTACATAATCACCATTATCATCATTAGATTGCAGCTCCAGTCTTCATGGTGCTGATGATGAGTGTCTTTCAACTGTTTCTGTCCTCATACAGTTCTTCCCCATGAATCCTATCCTAAAGGAGACAACATCCTTCTTCATTGTGTTGGTTCATCTTCTCATTGGCCATTCAAATGGTCTTCTCCTATTTGTAGTAATTTCAAGGAATTTTTTTTGATACTCTGATTTCTTTCTTCTGTTCCACATGACCATACCATCTTAATCTAGATTTACAGAGCTTTGCCAATAAGCTGAGATTTGCACCTCTAACTATTCTGTTCCTTTGGTTCCTTATCTTATCCTTTTTTTGTTTGCTTCAACATAGATCTAACAGACTTCACACACTCACTGTGTGTGTGTGTGTGTGTGTGTGTGTGTGTGTGTGTGTATCAGAGTGCAGGTCAAAATGGGAATATAGTAGGAACTGAAGGTAAATAGTTTTGCCTTGTATGGTACCTGGTATCTAGTTGTCTTGATGAAGGCACCTACTTGACTGTAAAGCTGGATAGCAAAGTGTGTATGGTTTAGAAGTTCACTTCATGTTAAGTTTTTATGATCTGTCACAATGCCCAAATGTGTGAAATGTTGCGCATTCTTCAGAGATGTTCCAGTGTAGGTTATCCTCTGTGTCTGCTTACTTTCATGGTTGCAGTATTTGATTCACCAACTTTAAGACAAAACTCCTCAAAGTGATTATTCTATTTACTCAGTTTGTTTGGATTTAATTTGTATCTCCCCAGATTGCAACATCATCAGCAAACACCATTGCCCTAAACTGAAGTCCATACTGCTCTTCTATCCTTTTCATGATATCAACTATCACAGTGACCAAGAGCAGTGGAGATAAGGTACTCCCCTGCTAGACTCCATATTTAGTCTCATACAATTTGCTGTCTTCATTTCCTACTCAAACACAGCTGACACATCTTCAGCAGAGATTTTCATTTTCTGTCAGTCCTTGGGTACATTTCATCTCTCTAGGCATTCTGAGAATTTTGATCTTGGTATACTGTCATAGATCTTTTCTCAGTCCAGTCACACTAGAGTGATGCTTTTATCTTTCCAAATATGTATCAGGTTGCATTACTGTTTCAAGTATCAGATAAATTGTATTCCTGTTTTTCCTAAACTCATACCATTCTTCACCCAGGAGAGATTCATTTATCATTTAAAGACTTTTTTCTGTGATCTTCTCCAAATTATTTTCCAGACAAACTCAATATTATACCTGTGTTGTATTGAGGTAGTTTTCTATTGCATTTTGTGAATAATGATATAATTACACCTTTGGGACAATCATCTGAGATCTTGATCTCTCTCCAGGTTGCATTTAACACACTGTACAACCAATGGATTTTTTATTTGCCTCCCACTTTGATCGTATCTGCATCTAATTCATCAGCTACACTAGATTTTTTTCTTTGCTCATGCTTCTCAGAGCTTCCTCTACTCCCATCCAACTTTGTGATTGTTCTTCTTGTAATACCCGCTCTGCATTTCATTATCATTTGGGTTGTCTTCCACTTCTCTATTCAAGAGTTTTTTAAAATAATCCCCCATTATTGATTGAATATTGCTGTGTTTTTCTTGTATACAAGGCCAAAACTCTGAACTTTATGCAGCCTCATTTTTCTTTCCTTACAGAAAAGTGTTTTCTTTCTCCCTTTACGAAACAGAATAATTCTGCTGTTAATTTCATGTGTACATGTCTGTGATTTCACATTACTTTCACTGAGAAGTACTTCACAGTCTTCATTATTCTTAAAAGACTCATTGTGACATAGTAAAATGATATAGTAATCATATGTTGACATTGATGCATTATATGGATGTCATACTGACACTTTACTGGTCACAAGATATGAGATATTCACAAGGCGTAATCATGTATTATAACTGCCATAATTCCAAAACTCCCTCTCTAAATGCCATTTCATGTCATAGTAAGACATCCTTAAAAAGAATCTTGCTTTGGTTCAATGTGGAAATCAGTATTTTTACTTTTCCCATTATTACAGACTGTGTTTAAAGGCTTTAAAGCTTAAATCAGTGGAAAATCCAGACTAGAACATAACCTATGGATTATTTTTGTTCACCTCAGGCCGGTCCAAGTTGTAATTTTTTGCTCCATGGGTCACATCCTGTTGTTAGACCTAGGTGTAATGCCTGTTCCATATGCAATATCCTCTCATCATCGGATATTCTAACTTTGTCAGCATCAATGTCTACTTCAAAGGCTACTTGTGAAAACAGCCACACCTACCATCAACCTTCCTGCAGTCACTATGCTGTGTCCTACATGCTGTGAAAAAACTGTTTATTTGGATGAGTGGCCACTTCCAAACTGCGAACAAAGGCCTAATAAATAACTACAGTTGTGCAACAAACTGTGCAACTTTGATTGGAAGAGCTTTCCATCTTAATACACCCTCCTCTAACAACATTTTTTTCTGAAATTCTCTCAGTCTACACACTATTCTTTATTCCTGCAACCCCTCTGGCTTCAATGTTTTCTAGTTCTCCAGGTGTCTCTGCTCCATCTTCTATTCCCCCAAAATTGTACCTTTAATCCCCCACCCTTGTCAGTCTCCCCCTCCTTCCCACTGGCCCCTGTAACTTTTCTGGTCCTCCTTAGCTCACCTGTATCTTTCTCATCTCATCTCATTTCATTTAATCTTTTCTGTTTCTCTATCTCGATTCTCTGCCTCCAGCATTGTAAATCTGATTTTTTCAATGTAGCATCCATGAAGAACTCTATAAATAATAAGAAGTTATTTTTGAAAAACATGAGGTGGACAAAAATATGAAAACACTGTGAGAAATGCATGCTTGAATATAAATGCAGATGCTAGCCTAGCATGCACGTTGCATTGTTGTATTTGAGCACAAATGACACTTGTGCAATATATTACAAGTGTCAGCCAAGGTTAAACAGTATTTTCTGCAGTCGTGAATGCATTATGTCTGAGCTTTGAACATGGGCAAACTGTTGGTTTTCCTACAGTGAGTGCTTCCTAACCAAGATAGCTGAAGTGTTTAGTGTTTCAAGGTACGCCATATCAAAGATTTGTACCATGTATAGGGAAAGTGGAAACATACCATTTGCTAAGTCATAATGTGGATCAAAGTTGGTGTCAAGTGGCATGACAGATATCATTGAGGAGGATTGTGACAAAAGTAAGAGGGTGACAACTGCAAGAGTCGTTGCAGAACTGAATGTCACACTCATGAACCCTTTCGGCACCAAAACATGAAGGAGCTCCATAAGTTGTGTGATGCAGGACAAGATAGAATTCCTAAACCAATCATCTTTGATAGATATGCCTGTAATGGAAAAACATGGTGCTGAAATAATGAAAATTGGATTATGGAGCAATGGAAGAATGTCATTTAGTTGGGTGAGTCTTGTTTCACACTGTTTCCAACTTCTGGCAGAGTTTACATCCAAGACTGAAAAATTGCGGAGTATCAGTGATGATCTGGGCAGCCATACCATGGTATCCCATAGACCCCATGGATACTATGCAAGGCTGCATTGCTCCAAGGATTATGTGTCCATTTTAGCTTATCTGGTCCATCCCATTGTACAATGTTTGTTCCCCAATGGTAATGCTCTTTTCCAAGACAACAGGACTCCCGTTCACACAGCTCACATTGTCCAGGACTGGTTTTTCGAGCAAGAGGATGAAGTGCTATATCTCCCATGGCCACTAGATCTTGATGTTACTGAGCCCAAGCAGTCTACTTTGGAGAAAAGGGTGCATGATTGCTATCTGCCTACATAATCATTACCCGAACTTGCCACTATGTTGCAGGAAAAATAGTATACGATTCTCTTGAAAACCATTCAATAGTGTATTTGTCCATTTTGAGATGACTGGAAGCTGTTTCGAATGCCAAATGTTTTTCTAATCTGTGTAGGTATGGCAATGTGTTGTTGGTGTTTTCATATTTTTGTTCACTCCCTGTATGTATATTCATAAAACTCAATGTTAATTATATTATTCTATGCTCTAAATGTTTGTTCATTCATCTGGTCATTCGTTCATTCACAAGAATAAATGTTAGTGTTAAAATGAATTTTGAAAACACAGTGTCATCCTGTTTTTCAAATTCTCATTACATATTATTGTGTTCCAGATTAAATGGAAATGTCATAGCAAAAATGAAATTAGTTCTAGACAAGGACAAATATGAAAATGGAAAGCCACTGGATGAAGTTCCAGAGTCAGTTCAGCAAGTTCTCCTAGAGACTGTCAAAAGTGGCCGTGTTGGTGCACTCTCTGTTGATCCAAATTATGTTGAATTTGATCTTATAAAACGTAAGACATAGTTATATATTTTAAACAGTAAAATTAAGAATAAACTAGTAAACAACAAACAGATATATGAAGAACATATAGTTAACATTTTCCAATAAAAATGATAACTCAGGGTAGGCCAACAGGAATATGTAGTAATTGAGAATATAAGTGTTGGTTGAGCTTTGTAAGGATCTGAACTGAACACATATAATGTAAAGCTGCAGGGCATTCCTCGGGATCACAATCCTATGTCACACCGCTGAGTTGTTGAATAATGATTTCTCTTGCCATTTTATATATTTTCTGTCTTTCATTTCCTCCACCTGGTCTTTGGTTCTTTGTACAGTAATCTGATGTTCCTGAAGCTTGAAATTCAATTAGTAAGTGATTTTTCAATCTGTTGCTGTGTGCACTATGATACATGATTAAAATCTGATAATTTGCAGAAGTATAAGCATTCTGTAAGGTGGTTCTTATTGGAAAATCTGACATAATGAAATTCTGCTATTAAACCACTGATTCTGGTATAAGGAATTCAGAGAGAAAAACGTAGTAGTACTTTTTTAAATGAAAAAAAAAATATTAGTATGTAGGTCAGACCATGGTACAGAATGTTGGATCAAGCATAATTTGAAAAATAACCACAGGTAATAAATGCAGATTAGGATTTAATATCAAAGCAAAATTAAGTTATTAGATACTTACTAAAACCTTGAAATGCTGAAAGATAGGGAAGGTAATCAGCTGTGTCCTTTTGAAAGGAACAGTGCTGATGTTCACCATCGCTGATTTGGTGAAACCATGGAAAACTTTAATTTTTATGACTGAATGAGTAGCTGAATCCAGCTTCTCCTGAATGAAATATGCAGAGTTCCTCATGTGGTGCTGACATTTACTACTAGTGGAGATTAATACTACTGTTAGATGTTTGGTCATCTGGTACACAGGTGCGCCTATGTGATTCACAGTTGGATGCAGAGTAACGTCTTGTTTGTGAACATCTGGTAAGCCGTAGAGCCTTTGTGGTGCAATAGCTCAAGGTCAAAGCTTATTAATGATTTCCTCTGGTAGGGAGTGACGTAAAAGCTCAGTGGTCTTGTTCTTCACTTTGTCGGGTCTCCCTTTGGTTTTCTGTGTGCTGGATCTTCAAATGGGTTGTAAGTTTTGTAATTGTACTTGACAGTGGAAGTACTACAGTGGCATCTCTTTTGCCCACAGGTAGAATGGCTATTTCAGGGTCATTCCTTAGTTCTTGAATGGCAGCTCTTCCTGCTTTTGTGGTGTTTGTACTTCGTGTCCTGCCTCTAATGTGTGTGACACATTTCATAACATATTTCATTCCTGTCATCACTGGGCAGGGTGAAAATTACTGGTAAAACTCATGTGCACATTTACACACGCACAACTACACACACATGACCACTGAGGCTGGATGGCCAGAGACATTGGTCGTGTGTGTGTGTGTGTGTGTGTGTGTGTGTGTGTGTGTGTGTGTGTGTGCTTTTATTGTCTGTGTGTTTTCAAGTTTCTACCATATCATACAGTTCTAATAAATACGTATTTGTCCAGTGCAGTGTCATCTATTCTTTTGATCTTGTCACAGTACTTCTACATGCTCCTAATTACAAGGAACCCCTTGAATTGAGATCACAAGTACAATCTTTAGTAAGGCTCCTTTGAAAATGTTGAATTAGCAATTACATCAGGAAAAATATTAGCTGCTAATGACTCACCATGTGCATCAGGAGGGTGACAGAGAATGAGTGTTTGGGAGGTGGAGAGCTCAATCTTCTATGGGATGTATGTATTACCCTTCATAAAATGGACATCATCGACTTTTGAGAAATCTTTAAAACAAACCATTAACTTGTGCCATGAACACTGAATGAAAAATGGCATGCCACAGTGATCACGAAGGTTTGCACCATTAAGTTCTAAGGCAAACTCCTTGGTAATTAAAACCATGCAGGATATTCAGCTAGGTATCTACTCTTAAAGAATTCATATAGAATCATATTGTGTAATGGGGTGGTGAGAACTGTTGGAATGGAATGTGATGGGATGCAACCAAATGTGAAACAGTCAGTCATGGTGCTTATCATGAAACTGGCTATCCTTTAAGGCATAGCTGCAGATCGTGTGATGATGAATTTTATAAGCATAGAAAAAACAAATATCCAGAGGCTGAAATTGTCCAATGGTTTCAGGTGGTATGAACTGCAATGTTGCACACTTTTCAGGAGTGATAGTTTGTTCTAAATATCTGTCCGTCCAATTTATCATCTAGATTAACAGTTGGCATAATTGTGCACAAACACATCAGGACATAGATGTTAGTTGATTTTGATACAACTCTCTTGGTACTTCTAATTTCCATGGTCCATTTCATATGCATTTCCTCTTTGAGTCCTCAATTGGTCAGACCTGAAAGTAAATTCCTTTCTGGACAATTGGATATGTATATTTATCTCATCTATAAATTTTCAGGCCAATTGCAGTTTGCTGTGTGTTGTCAGATTGCATTTGAAATTTTGTTATCTTAAATCTTCCAATGCTGTTTGAAGTTATGCGTCATTCATTACTTCTCTTGAAATCATTGTAATCTACATTGTGTGCAGTGCAATTTGATGTGCATAACGTAGTAAGTCACTATCAGGCTCATCCTGTAAATTGTATCAACCATCTTCGAAACATGGAAAAACCAGTGTTTGTAACAAGTGCACCCTGTCTGCCCTTGAATATCCTTAGTTTTTCTTATGCACTACATGGTCACATTGCTGCAAACTTATTCGAAATTTGTTCACAACTGTTTTTTTTACCATATTGTCCTATACTACTTTTCAGTGGAGATGGGATTTGTGGCTTCCTGTCTGACATGACAATGAACTACATGGCTTAACACTTGTTTGCTATACCACCTTCACTTTTTAAGCACATTTCATCATAACTGTACTCCTAGTGGGCACAGTTGAGTATATATGACACGACACTTGCCACTGACTCATTTTGCAGAAATGCTAATATTTCGTTTGACATTTATTTCTCACCCCGCAAAATTTATTCAATTTTTTTCTGATGAAATGTCAACTTCGGTGACTCTTGCTGTAGATGTAATGCAATGTTTGCTTTTTTTATGATTGCCATTGCTTTGCTTTATAACAGCACCATTAGCACTGTTGTGAGTTACTTGTAGGCTAAGCAGTTCACCTACACTCCATAGCCCCATGCTGTGCTCAGCATCGGATACCTCCAGTTCCACCTCCTGTTGCCATTAGCAGGCAGTATTGTGGTTGCATGGTAGAGAATGTGAGGGCTGTCGAATGCCGTAAACATCATTGGCCTTTTGTGACCTCTTACTCAAGGGGTTCCTTGTCAGAATGGAATGTTTTAAGTCCCTCATTGAGATTTGACACTACTGCCTCTTTATTTAGTTTGCTGAACATATAAATTTTCCTACTTGTTTTAGTGTAAGGGGATAGATAAAAGATCTACTCACCGAGTGGCAGCAGAAGAAAGTCATCCAGAACCCAAGGTCAGGGGAGACTTACCAGACAGGACGAAAAGGAAGACAGACTGTAGGGACTGCACGGGACGATATCTGAAAACCTGGTAGCGTAAATGTGAAAGATAGAAGGGTAATATGCAGGAAAGAGATTACTGTGCAAATTTTGAGCATGAGTTAATAAGAGCTAAAACGTGAGTGCACTGTATGTGGTAGAGGTGGGTGGGGGGCCTGCAGAAAAGAGACAGGTCAAAAAACGAAAGATAATTGGGAGTGAAGAACGGAATAGATACTGTGAATAAATGGTGAGAGCTAAGAAATTTACACAAAGTAAGGCTAGTTGCACTGCCAGAACCAAGGACATATTGTAGCACCAGTTCCCACCTGCTGAGTTCTGGGAAACTCATGTCTGAGTGAAGAATCCAGATGTCAGATGTGATGAAACAGGCACAGAGGTCATGATTGTCATGTTGTAGAGCATGCTCTGCATCAGGATGTTGTGTTGCCTGTACAATCCTCTGCCTATGCCCAATCATCCCAACTTATAACTAGGTGATGGTCATGCCAGCATAAACAGCCAAACATTGTTTACATAACAGCTGGTATATGACATGTGTCATTCACAGGTGACTCTCCATTTGATAGTATATGTTTTGCCAGTTACAGGGCTGGTATAGGTGATGGTAAGAAGGTGCATAGGGCAAATTTTATAGCAGGGATGATTACTGGGATAGGAGCCGTAGGGTAGGGATGTGGGTGCAGGATGAGCATAGGGTTTGACAAGGGTATTTCAGATATTGGGAGGGCAACTGCAAGCTGTTCTAGGTGCAGTGGCCAAATGTCAGGCAGAATGGGTCTCATTTCAGGCACAACTTTAGGAAGTCATAGCTTTGTCAAAGTAGCTGATAAATAAATTCAAGCCCAGGATGATAATGAGTGACAAGTGATATACTCGTAGGTTGTTTGTTTGGAGGGATCAACAGTGTTGCATTGGATGTGATGGCCCAAGAAACCTGCCTTTGAAATTGGCTGATGGTTTAATTACATCCAGTTGATTTCTACTTATTTTAGTTGCCTTTTGTACTTTGATAATCATTGTTGCTACAACCACCTCCTAGTCAATGACCAGTTTGACATCTTAAAAGATAAGTTTTTGGCTACATCTGAGAATGTCTCTTGTGACTGATACAAGGATCAAGTTATAAGTTTATGCCCACCTTTGATACTGAATCTTGGCAAACAATGGTGTGTGTGTGGGGGGGGGGGGGGGGGGGAGAGAGAGAGAGAGAGAGGATGTTTTATTAGCTCTGAGTAACAACTGTGCCCTTAAGTTGTCATCATCACATTACTGCTCAGTATCTCTTTCCTGTTCATATATTAAGTACTATAAAGAGATAATATGGAAATGGGGTCACTAAAAATGCTCCACAGACCTATTAAAGATTGACCTGAATGGAATACAATCAAAATAATGAATGAAAAAATCTACTCATTGTGCTGGGGTGATATTGAACAATGGCACATTAACAAAATAACTAGTAGACTGCTGCATATTAGCCTCAAACTTGAAGATAAGGTTACTGGTTCATTTTGCACATCTTCACCCCATGTTATCTTTTGAGCAGCTATTGTAAACTAAGCTCAGGTGTGCTATAATAATGTATTGTCAAATCAATAATTATTGCTTCTCATGCAGATTCCCAAAGCAGTTACTTCTTGATAGTATTTTTTACTAATAATAAAAATCAGCTCCAGTTTAAGTTCAGTTTACCTAATGACAAAATTAAGAGGTAAAAATAATAATGTGTAGAATTTACCCCCTTACTCAGAATTTAAGGTGGATTTCTGTGTTCTGGTGCAAAGGTTTTGCGCAAAAATAACTCAAATGGGAAGAAGAAGAAGAAGAAGAAGAAAATTAAAATTTAGTAAATTACTATTCCTTCTACAAATTATCTCATCTTCCAAATTCAAGGCAAGATAATTCCAGTTAGCTGTGGGGCACCAAATAATGCTTATTGTAAACATGTCTCTTATCTCACATCAAGTAGTTTATTCTTAATCTGTGACAAATATTAAAGTTTTTTTGCAAAAGCTTACCAGTAGTTATTGAAGATCAGTGGAGCACCAGTAGTGTTTTACTGTCAAATTTAGATTATGGAGACACAAATAATATTTAGAAGTGTAGTGACAGTTTATTGTAAATACAATCTACATAATTTTGAATAACTGGTTCTCTCTGCTAATGTTTACCAGTAACATTTTCTATTGTGTAAAGTGTTTGCTCAGCATAATCCAACTCACTATATAGCGGAGATGCTGAGTTGCAGAGAGGCACAACAAAAAGATTTTCACACTTGAAGCTTTCGGCCAATGGCCTTTGTCAACAATAGACACAGATACGTGCACACACACACACACACACACACACACACACACACACACACACAACTGCAGTCTCAGGCAACTGAAACTGATGGTTTCAGTTGCTTGAGACTGCAGTTGTGTGTGTGAGTTGCACAGCTCCACTATATAATGAGTAACAACTTTCCTTCTCATAATATTGTTACATTTCATCTTGGATTTTCCATTGTTTGATTTTAACTAAAATAATTATTATGTATTGAATAAATTGTCTCTTTTCCAGAAGTATCAGATTTACCAGAAAACACAGAAAATACTGAAAATAAAGACACAGTCCTTTCTGCAACAAAGCTGTATATCGTTCTTGGGTGTATTGCAGCACTGGTGTTCATAGCAATTGTTCAAGCAGCTTGCACTATTTATAAAACAGTTAGAAGCCCTGCATCACACCACAAGGTAATCCTAAATGAAACTTTTTTAGTATAAGATAAACCTTCCATTTATTTCATTGACTGCTTTACATGTAAACCAGATATTTATATTTCAAAATTATTTCTTTTTATTTATATTAAAATAATGATCTAGTGTTGAGATGGCATCACATAGTAAACTTAGAAAATCTGTACAAAGTGTAGCAATCTAGAACCTCAGTTGGCTTGTATGCCATCACATCTCAGACTGGAAACCAGTGGCATTTGTGTTATGCTCATAAGTAGGCCTTGACTTGGAAACTGTCATTTCCCATTTATGGCAGAACATGTATTTGTAGTATTTGTATTTTAATACAAACTGTGATGTATAATGACTTGACAGATCTAGATCTAAGAGTATGGCATACATCTTTGTCCTCTTCTAAAGTGTTTTTCATTTATTGGTTCACTTGTAAGAATAATAAGGAGTTTCCTACACTTCCTGCAACTTATCATCAGGTTAGGTAGCCTACATTAGAAACTAATCCTCCTATTGTTTATAAATAAAGGGTAGATAAAAGATAAGGTGAGATCTCTTATTTGCCATTCATCTTTGGCTTCTTCTTGCTATACACTGTTGTGGACGGTTTACATGAATTTTTCACATAGCATCACTACTTATGCAAAATTTATTAAATGTGATTTATAAAATGTTAGTGTGGCTCTTGCTCAAGGGTAAAGGTTGGCTGAGGTGATGGACCTGCCATCTTACCCTCCTAGTGTCACAGGAAATAAAGACTACACTCTACCTGGCATTAGATCAATTGGCCAGTCACAGATTTGCACCACAGGGTGTATTTGATTAGGAAATGTTGAAACAGTCCAGTATTTATCAAAATGGCAGTTCATCTCCTGCAATATCATGAAAGTCTTCTTCTGGAGTCCTCATTTACATCAGTGTAATGTAGATTACTTCTGCAGATCTCCTTTACACAGTTATTGTCACTATTTTAAATAGTCATTTCATGATGATCTACTGTGAAGTTATGAAAAATAATAGAACCTCGTATACAGAATGTTGTAATTAAATATTCTAATTACAGTTTTATAGTAAAAATGATTTTGTGACGTACTGGCTTCTACTTGAACTAAGCTGGGGCTTGTAAAACCTGGTGTCTCCTAATGCAACTCACAAACTTTTCTTGTATCTACTTTCAAGGTATCTTCTTCTTTGTCATGAGCTGAAGGGACAAATGAATAATTCATGAGCTGAAAAAGTATGTGAAGATATTTTCCAGTAACCAAATTAATTAGAAAGAAAGAAAGAAGCCCAAGTGTTGAAAGTTTATACCAAAAAGTTACTTCCCCCCTCCCCAACCCCGTTCCATTACTTCTGACCTGTTTTATTGAAACTTTCTTTGCAAGGAACAGCAAAATGTGTGGGAAGTATCTATGCCAGAATGATACCTGTCACATAATACAGAGACTTACTGACTCACACAATATGGATCTCTCTCTCTCTCTCTCTCTCTCTCTCTCTCTCTCCCTCTCTCTCCCCCCTGCGGGTCCGGGGTAAGAATAGGCCCGAGGTATTCCTGCCTGTCGTACGAGGCGACTAAAAGGAGTTTCAACCGTTTCGGCCTTCCATGTGATGGTCCCCCTTGGGGTTTGACCTCCATTTTTCAAAATTCTACTGAAGTACGAGCCTTTTGGGGAAGGACACCTTACGTGGTGTACCACTGGTCCTAAGTGCACTAAGACCTTGGCACTCAGCATTGCACCGGCGTTGTAACCATACCCACTATTCCTCAAATTGGGCCTAAACGCCTGATGGGTTGTCCAAGTTACGCCCATAGTGCATCTCCATCTGCCCCAGTGATCATGATGGACTTTCCATGGCACCAGAAATCCAGCACGGTAGCCAGCCCGTTGTGGTGGGGTCGTCATGTACCCTCTAGGTTGTAGCCCCCTGACAACACAGGGATCGTACTGCCGATACCTGAGCTGCACCCTCCCCACGTCGGCCTAGGAGTAGATGCCCGTCTCCTTGGGGCATCTGGACTCCCGGCAATGGTCATCCTGCCAGGTGGCCCTTGCTGCGGCTGGGTGGCGCCCGTGGGGAGAGCCCCTGGTCGGAGTGGGTGGTATCGGGGCGGACGTTTCGCAGATGGAACGTCAACACGTATCAGGTCGCTCTGCGGCCAAGTCTTTCAAAAGAAAAGGTACCGTTTCTAGTCCTGGTTCTCCTGCCCTTTCCCCCTTGGCCACTCCATGGGAGGAGGGACAGGCCCGCCGGCTTGGGGCGAAGTACTTCCCCCGCTATTTGGTCTGTTCTCGAACCGATGGGGGGACATTCGCCACCTCCAAGCCCATGTTCTTTGTTCAGCACATTGAGGACATCTTCAGGGAAATCGAGGCTCTCAGCAAGATGCGTTCAGGGTCCGTTCTTATCAAGACCACCTCCGCCACACAGTCGGTGGCGCTCCAGGCGTGCGACCGCCTAGGGGACATCCCAGTATCCATTGTCCGACATCTGGCACTAAATAGGATGCAGGGGGTTATTTTTCATCGTGACCTCCTGCTACAATCTGATGAGGAGCTCAGGGCCAACCTGGAGCGCTGAGGCGTGCATTTCATCCGGCGAGTCCAGTGCGGCCCCAAAGACCGTCGCATCGACACCGGGGCCTTTATCCTCGCCTTCGAGGGGGACGTTCTCCCGGAGAAGGTAAAGGTGATGTGCTACCGGTGTGACCTGCGACCTTACGTCCCGCCTCCTATGCGCTGTTTTAGGTGTTTGCGCTTTGGGCACATGTCGTCACGGTGTGAGGCTGAGCCCCTTTGTGGCGATTGTGGATGTCCTCTTCGTGAGGAACATACATGCACCCCACCACCTCGGTGCATTAATTGTCCTGGCGTCCATCCTCAGACTGCCCCGCATATCAGAAGGAGAAGAAGATACAAGAAATCAAAACTTTGGATTGGCTCTCTTATTCTGAGGCCCGGAGGAAGTACGACCGCCTCCATCCCGTGCCATTGACCACTTCGTTTGCCTCAGTTGTGTCCACTCCTTCCACGGTATCCTCACCCCTATCCTGTCCCCCCTCCGCCTCCTCCGCCCATCAGGGGGCTCTGCCTCCGCCTCCCAAATCCCTCCCTTCCAAATCCTCCTCCCCCGTGGCCCCCACCCCCTCTGCCCCAGGGGCCACCCTTCCTCCTCCTCCGCCCCCCATGCCACCTGAGAAGCGATCCTCTTCTCAGGCGTCCATCGGGGAAATGTTCCGGACCCCAGCTTCCGAGGTCTGGCATTCCAAAATGGACCCCGCGCGTAAGGACCTTCTTCGGGTCCAGCCCACCATCCCTGTGCCTCCTTGGCCTTCCAAGAAGGCCTCCAAGAAGAAGTCTCTATCCCCCTCTCCACCCCGGCGCGTTTCGTCTGACACTCCATCCGTGAGTCGCTGCTCCCGGCCGTCCTCAGTTTCGCCGGGACGCTCTGCTGCCAGGCGCTCCGCCAGCCTTTCGTCGGCAAATGATACGGCCCCTCCTACACAACCAGGGACAGCGGCCGCAGCTGGCGACGAGTCGATGGAACCGGATCTGCCTCCCGTCGGTTGTAGCATTGTTCCCTCGCAACCTGGCCCTCCGCGGCCGTCGGGTGACCAGCTCTTCCCCCGTCTCATTCCCCCAACTTTTTGACTAGCGATGGCGTTGTTTCATTGGAACATAAGAGGTATTCGATCTAATCGGGAGGAATTACAACTGCTCCTCCGCCTGCACTGTCAACTCGTCCTTGGTCTCCAGGAAACCAAGTTGCGCCCGACTGACCGTATTGCCTTTACCCACTATACCTCGGAGCGGTATGACCTCACCCCTGTGGGCGGTATCCCAGCTCATGGTGGGGTCATGTTGCTCGTTCGGGACGATGTCTATTACCATCCCATCCCATTGACCACCCCACTCCAAGCAATAGCTGTCCGCATTACTGTTTCTGCTTTTACTTTTTCAGTTTGTACCATCTACACTCCACCGTCATCTGCTGTTAGTCGGGCTGACATGATGCACCTGATCGTTCAGCTTCCCCCGCCGTTCTTATTGTTTGGCGACTTCAATGCCCATCATCCCCTTTGGGGCTCTCCTGCATCCTGTCCAAGAGGGTCACTCTTGGCGGATGTCTTCAACCATCTCAATCTTGTCTGCCTCAATACCGGCGCCCCGACTTTCCTCTCGGACTCTACTCATACCTACTCCCACTTGGACCTCTCGATCTGTTCTACCACTCTTGCCTGTCGGTTCGAGTGGTATGTCCTTTCTGACACCTATTTGAGCGACCACTTCCCCTGTGTCGTTCGTCTCCTGCACCACACCCCATCCCCACGTCCTTCGAGCTGGAACATACTGAAAGCTGACTGGGGACTTTACTCCTCCCTGGCGACCTTTCCGGACCACGATTTTCCCAGTTGTGACAGTCAGGTCGAATACCTCACGGCTGTTATCATCAATGCTGCCGAACGTTCCATTCCTCGTACTACTTCTTCTTCACGTCGCGTTTCCGTCCCCTGGTGGAACGAGGCTTGTAGGGACGCTATCCGTGCTCGACGACGTGCTTTACGCACCTTTCGCCCCCATCCTACGTTGGCGAATTGTATTGAATATAAACGACTCCGAGCGCAGTGCCGTAGAGTCATCAAAGACAGCAAAAAAGCTTGTTGGGCCTCTTTCACCAGCTCCTTTAACAGTTTTACTCCCTCTTCCGTCGTTTGGGGTAGCCTGCGCCGGCTGTCGGGCATTAAGGCCCATTCCTCGGTACCTGGCCTGACCTCAGGTAATGAGGTCCTTGTTGATCCTGTGGCTGTCTCCAACGCCTTTGGCCGCTTTTTTGCGGAGGTTTCAAGCTCCGCCCATTACCATCCTGCCTTCCTTCCCAGGAAAGAGGCAGAAGAGGCTCGGCGACCTTCCTTCCACTCGCTGAATCTGGAAACTTATAATGCCCCCTTTACTATGCGGGAACTCGAACGTGCGCTTGCACTGTCCCGGTCCTCTGCTCCGGGGCCAGATGCCATTCACGTTCAGATGCTGGCACACCTTTCTCCGGCGGGCAAAAGCTTCCTTCTTCGTACCTACAATCACGTCTGGACCGAAGGTCAAGTCCCCATGCGTTGGCGTGACGCTGTTGTTGTTCCTATACCCAAACCCGGGAAGGATAGACACCTTCCTTCTAGTTACCGCCCCATTTCTCTTACAAGCTGTGTCTGTAAGGTGATGGAGCGCATGGTTAATGCTCAGTTAGTCTGGATTCTTGAATCTTGACGACTACTTACTAATGTCCAATGCGGCTTTCGTCGCCGCCGCTCCGCTGTTGACCACCTTGTGACCTTGTCGACATTCATCATGAACAACTTTTTGCGAAGGCGCCAAACGGTAGCCGTGTTCTTCGACTTGGAAAAGGCTTATGATACCTGTTGGAGAGGAGGTATCCTCCGCACTATGCACAGGTGGGGCCTACGCGGTCGCCTGCCCCTTTTTATTGATTCCTTTTTAACGGATCGAAAGTTTAGGGTACGTGTGGGTTCCGTATTGTCCGACGTCTTCCTCCAGGAGAACGGAGTGCCTCAGGGCTCCGTCTTGAGCGTAGCCCTTTTTGCCATCGCGATCAATCCAATTATGGATTGCATTCCACCTAATGTCTCAGGCTCTCTCTTTGTCGATGACTTCGCGATCTACTGCAGTGCCCAGAGAACATGCCTCCTGGAGCGCTGCCTTCAGCGTTGTGTAGACAGCCTCTACTCATGGAGCGTGGCAAATGGCTTCCGGTTCTCTGAAGAGAAGACGGTTTGTATCAACTTTTGGCGATATAAAGCGTTCCTTCCGCCATCCTTACTTCTCGGTCCCGTTGTTCTCCCATTCGTGGACACAACTAAGTTTCTAGGGCTCACGTTGGACAGGAAACTGTGTTGGTCTCCACATGTCTCTTATTTGGCGGCCCGTTGTACACGTTCCCTTAATGTCCTCAGAGTTGTTAGCGGTTCATCTTGGGGAGCGGATCGCACTGTCCTGCTTCGCTTGTATCGGTCCATAGTCCGATCGAAGCTGGATTATGGGAGCTTCGTCTACTCGTCTGCTCGGCCGTCCCTCTTGCGCCGGCTCAACTCCATCCACCATCGGGGGATACGTCTTGCGACCGGAGCCTTCTACACTAGTCCTGTCGAGAGTCTTTATGCTGAAGCTGCCGAGTTACCATTGACCTACCGGTGCAACGTACTGCTGTGTCGGTATGCCTGCCGGCTGTTGTCTATGCCCGACCACCCCTCTTACAAGTCCTTCTTCGCCGATTCTCTCGACCGTCAGTACGGGTTGTATGTGTCTGCCCTGCTGCCCCCCAGAGTCCGCTTCCGTCGCCTGCTTCGACAATTGGATTTTGCCCTCCCTACCACCTTCAGAGAGGGTGAGAGCCCGACACCACCTTGGCTCCAGGCTCCGGTTCATATTTATCTCGACCTCAGCTTACTCCCGAAGGAGGGTACTCCGGCTGCAGTGTATTGCTCACGGTTTGTCGAACTTCGTGCTCGACTTGCCGGTCACACCTTTATTTACACTGATGGCTCCAAAACTGACGATGGTGTTGGCTGTGCCTTTGTCGTCGGGGCCGCCACCTTTAAATACCGGCTCCTCGACCAATGTTCCAGCTTTACGGCCGAGCTTTTTGCTCTCCATCAGGCCATTCAGTATGCCCACCGCCACCGCCATTCATCGTATGTACTCTGCTCTGACTCACTCAGTGCTCTTCAGAGCCTTGGAGCTCCCTATCCGGTCCATCCCTTGATTCAACGGATACAGCAATCCCTCCATTCTTTCACTGATAATGGTGGTTCTGTCAGCTTTCTGTGGGTTCCCGGACATGTAGGAGTGCCTGGGAATGAGGCTGCGGATGCTGCAGCCAAGGCTGCAGTCCTCCTGCCTCAGCCAGCCTCCCATTGTGTCCCGTCATCTGACGTTCGTGGGGATGTATGTAAGAGGCTTGTGTCGTTGTGGTGGGATGCTTGGTCATCCCTCCAAGGAAACAAGCTCCGGGCAGTAAAACCGCTCCCAACTGCTTGGACAACATCCTCCCGACCATCTCGGCGCGAGGAGGTCCTTCTGACCAGGTTGCGGATTGGGCATTGCCGGTTTAGCCACCGCTACCTGCTCTCCGGTGACCCAGCCCCGCAGTGCCCTTGTGGTCAGGCATTAACAGTGCGCCATGTTTTATTGTCGTGTCCCCGTTTTAGTCAATTTCGTGTTGTCCTGTCCCTGCCATCTACTTTATCGGATGTTTTAGCTGATGACGATCGAGCGGCTGCTCGTATTCTGCGTTTTATAACTTTAACTGGCTTGTCCAAAGACATTTAACCTTTTTACTTATTTTATCTGCATCTTTGTCAGGTCCTTCTGGTGTCCCCCCATCCCCTTGAGTTTTAGCAGATTCCATGTGCTCTAACACCAGTGACTGGGCGCTAATGACCTCAGCAGTTGAGCGCCCTTAAACCCTACCAAAAAAAAAAAGAAAATCTCTCTCTCTCTCTCTCTCTCTCTTTTTTGCCATGCCTCTTATGTGGCTTTCATAAATGAAACTAAAAGTCATGGTATTCTTAAACATACTCTTCAAGTCTCTCCACTTGTTTACCTATTGTTTCAAAAGTTGATAATCAAAGTGAGAACCATGAAATAATGCAATAATAAATACCTAATCAGATGTGAATGATGAACCCTTAAATCAAGATAGAAAATAATTTACAAGATATTATGTACAGCAGTAGCATTATTTTCAACAATAAAGAGACTTATAAAAGCAACATGAAAACAGAGACAACCATTGTTATAAGGTCATATGTATTTAAATAGTTAGTTTGCATTTACTGAATAACTAGCTGTGCACCAGCATTGCCTGGATGTGTATTTACTCCAATCTTCTCTTAATACACCTCCTCCTCCCCTCCTCCCTGTCCATTTCCTCCTCCTCCTTCTCTCTCTCTGTCCATGTCTTCTTCCCCCTATCTCTCTCTTTCTCCCTCTCCTCATCTCCTCCTGTCCCCTTTCTCTGTCCACCTCTTCCTCCCCTCTCTCTGTCCATATCCTCCACCCTCCTATCTGTGTCCATCTCTTCCTTCCCCTCTCTGTCCATCTCTTCCTCTTCACTTTCTCTCTCCATCACTAATTATCACCACCACCGTATTAGCAGGCTGGTGGTTCTTACCCACACAGTATTTCTTTCCAGATAGTAAGTAATATATGCACCATGTTTGGTTAAAATTGATCCAGGGGTTTAGGAGGAGCTTTTTACCTGTGGCTTTGGTAGAGTACACATGCGTCACAAATATTTAACATATTTCACACTTATTTGCACACATATTGCATCTGTATCTTTATCAAATCTCTCCCTGTAGTTTCATTTTCAAGCAGCTCAATTTTTATGACACTATTATCTCCTGAACAATGTGTTGTACAATGATATAATTCTGCAGGCACATCCAGTGATATATTTGAATACTGTCTGCAGAATGTGCCATGAGTACAATTAATTGCACAGAAGTAATAAATTAAAAGGTCATGTCTGATGCGTCAGTTTTACTGCAGGAGCAGTGAGCAAGCAGTAAACTATTTTCAGAATGAGATTTTCACTCTGCAGTGGAGTGTGCACTGATATGAAACTTCCTGGCAGATTAAAACTGTGTGCCTGACCGAGACTCGAACTCGGGACCTTTGCCTTTCGCGGGGAAGTGCTCTACCATCTGAGCTACCGAAACACGACTCACGCCCGGTACTCACAGCTTTACTTCTGCCAGTATCCCCCAGGCTGTGGCTAAGCCATGTCTCCGCAGTACCCTTTCTTTCAGGAGTGCTAGTTCTGCAAGGTTCGCAGGAGAGCTTCTGTAAAGTTTGGAAGGTAGGAGACAAGATACTGGCAGAAGTAAAGCTGTGAGTACCGGGCATGAGTCGTGCTTCGGTAGCTCCGATGGTAGAGCACTTGCCCGCAAAAGGCAAAGGTCCCGAGTTCGAGTCTCGGTCAGGCACACAGTTTTAATCTGCCAGGAAGTTTCAGTAAACTATTTTCTTTCTTCATTTTATGGGGGTTGTCAATGAGAAAAAGTTTTGTAAAGGTTTGAAATTATGTGTAATGTTTGTTGCAAGTAACTAAGTGCTCTCATTCTAAAATACTGTGTGAATAAAGTCTGGGTATTTGCATGTCATGGACTGCACATTTTTTCACCCTCGCCTCCATACCGTTGATAGGTAGGTGGCTTTTACCCCAACAGTGATTCTTTCCCGATGTTAAAAGGTGTGTGTGTGTGTGTACCAAGTTTGGCTGAAATTGGTCCAATGATTTAGGAGATGGTGTGGAACGTACATACACCAGAATGAAAACAGCTCCTATAACAGCACAAGAAAGGCAAATATGTCCTGGGCAGAGTTAGTGTCCTGGGCAGAGTTAGTGATGTAAAAGAAGGGAACTAGCTTTTCAACTTACCTGGCAACTTCAGAGACATTTAAATCAAAACATCTTCACTTAATTGTGCTTTTCTGCTTGTTACTATTAGTACCCTTGCCATGTAATGTAATGCATTGTGTCAAGTAAAGTAACATGATACATGATGTCACATCGTATAACATGACACACACTATCATGTCATCCAACATGGCACTTCTCATGACATACAGCATGACACAAAATGTCGTTAAAGTTCAAGATGTGTGCATCTCCAGTCTGGGATACTTCCTGTTATAGATGCACCCCCCCCCCCCCCATACTTCCTATTGTTGATGCATCCCACTCTCTAGAAGCTCATACGTTTGTGTCTCTCTCTTTGTTCTTACACACCTCACTGTACATGTAATAGGGGGTGGATTTGTTGGAGAAATGGTCTGCGTGGGGAAAAAAGTCAATCCCCCCTCCAAGAAATCTAAAGATTGTTTTAGTGTCCTCCCAAGAACAAATCCACCCATAAAAATTTTATCCCCTCAAAAAACTTTTTTAGCTACTACTTGTATGCTCTTAAGCCATATGATATTATATGATGATTTATATAGTTTTTACTGTGGCTGGTGAATCTTCTGAATTTTAGGCACAGGATCAGGAACTGTAGCGTATAGATTGCAAGATGCAGGTGTACCAGCACCTTGCAGCTAAGAGCATTCACTGTGCTGAGAAAGTAGGGTTAACTCATAAAAAGCTCCAGTTTGTCAAGATGTTTTCATTTAAATGTCTTTAAAGCTGCCAGATAAGTTGAAAAGCAAGTTCCCTTCTTTTACCTCCCTAACTCTGCCCAGGACATATTTGTCTTTTTTGTGCTGTTTTTCATTCTGGTTCCCAACTTTTACCATACCATAATTTTGACATTAGACTGCCATAGCTTGACAATGAATGTGGATTGATGTTGACTTGGGCGGTGACTGACTGATCTGGTATAAGTTCTTTCAATGTCTTTCGAACCATGTTGTGGATATCGTGGCAATGGATAAAGCTTTCACAAAAGAAAAGGATGACCATTAATTACATGTAATTGTCTACCTTGTTACAAAATCTGAACCGATCCGCATAAGTTTGAAACATAGATGTGGTGTGCATAAGGAACCTCACTAAAATGTGTTTTATGCACATAAAATCCTAATGAAACTACATTTTTGGAAGTGAGTTTTCAGTTTTATCATAAGAATGCATTTTTATTTATTTTGCTCACTTTAAAACTTTTCTGCATATTCAGTTCATGTGAGAACGACTTTTACGTGCTATCTTGACAATAGATAATGATAACTGGATAAAAAAAAATAGTTTTCACGTTATCCATTTATCTACCTTTGTGCAGAGTTTAAACCAATCCATGCAAGTTTAAAGTACAGAAGTGACATGCTTCAAACACCTCCCAGAAGAACATCAAACAATGGAAAATCTAGGATGGAATGGAAAATATGAAAAGGTAAGTTGCTACTCACCATATAACGAAGATGCAGATAGGCACAACAAAAAGACTGTCGCAAATAAAGCTTTCGGCCAGTAAGGCCTTCATCAAAAATAGATCTCACACACACACACACACACACACACACACACACACACACACACACACGTACCTACCTCACATGCCTGACTGCAGTCTCAGGCAACTGAAACCACATGGCAGTTTTTTTAATGTGCACCACTTCTGTTTTTCAGACTTGTACGGATCGGTTCAAATTTTGTAACAAGGTAGGCAAATACATGTAATTAATGATCATTCTTCTCTTTTTGTTGTGCCTATCTGCGACTCAGCATTTCCACTATACGGTGAGTAGCGACTTTCTTGTGTAAATTACAAATGGAACACCTACAAATGGCTCCTGCTTGTCATTCAGACCTCGCTTAATATACTGTAACAAACCTAAAGTAAGAAAGATTTTGAAATGGCTATACAAGTGGGTGCTGGTCTGTACATAACTAAAAACTTTTCACCCCATGTTCCCAGTTCAAATAGGAACCGAGCAGGAAGACCCCATGTGTGACTTTTTTAGACATATGTTTTACAGCATGGAAATGCTGTTATGATACACACATTTTTATAATATGTATGGATTGTAGGATGTAAACATAGGCGCAAGGGGAGGAACTATTCAACTCCTGGTGGATTGCTGGAGCAGACACAAATGGAGCAGCTAAGAAAACTGCTGTGGCTTTTGAGTGAGCTATCACTTTTTCTTACTGCAGTCATATGTGGATACCTATCCTCCCTTTCCAACTTCCCCTCCCAAAACAAACATGAGCTGTTGTCAAGCAGACAGATGAAGGGGGAGAGAAAAGGATTGTGACAACAAGAAGTGACACAGATGTGTGGTGTTAAGTGGAGAGAGTGAAGTATAGATAAGTGGGGGAAAAGGAGGCATGTGGTTCTCAGCAAAAGCAAGAAAATGAAAATTACGTATGATAACAAAAAGAGAGACAGAGAGGGAGGGAGAGACTCTAAACAACAAGTTATGCTGCTCACAAGCTAGAGCAAATTTTTGAGCTGTCATATTTATGCATGCAACACCAGTTAGATAGTATTCAGTGGTTACCTCTCATCATTGTTGTTTATATTATTAGATACTTACATTTATAAATACAAGGCAAGGGAATGACATAAATAAATTAATAAATATAGACCTTAATCAGAAGCATATAGCTAAGGTAGAATATTCCAAATTTTTAGGTATGTCCATTGATGAGAGATTAAATTGGAAGAAACACATTGATGATCTGCTGAAACGTTTGAGTTCAGCTACTTATGCAATAAGGGTCATTGCAAATTTTGGTGATAAACATCTTAGTAAATTAGCTTACTACGCCTATTTTCACTCATTGCTTTCATATGGCATCATATTTTGGGGTAATTCACCACTGAGGAATAAAGTATTTATTGCACAAAAGCGTGTAATCAGAATAATAGCTGGAGTCCACCCAAGATCATCCTGCAGACATTTATTTAAGGATCTAGGGATATTCACAGTAGCTTCTCAGTATATATACTCTCTTATGAAATTTGTTATTAACAACCAAACCCAATTCAAAAGTAATAGCAGTGTGCATAACTACAATACTAGGAGAAAGGACGATCTTCACTATTCAAGATTAAATCTAACTTTGGCACAGAAAGGGGTGAATTATACTGGCACTAAAGTCTTTGGTCACTTACCAAATAGTATCAAAAGTCTGACAGATAACCAACAAGTATTTAAGAAGAAATTAAAAGAATTTCTGAATGACAACTCCTTCTACTCCATAGAGGAATTTTTAGATATAAACTAAGAAAAAAAATTAAAAAAAAATAAATAAAAAAAATAAAATAAAAAATAAAGAAAAAAAACACAAAAAAATAAAGTTGTTATATTAACTTAAGTATGTTGTTAAATTAACCTAATTATGTCATGTATTGGAAAATTCGACTCGTTCCACATCATTACGAAATATCGTATTCATGATCCATGGAACTAGTATTAATCTAATCTAATCTAATCTAATCTAATCATAGTTCTCTTAACTGTCAGAAAAAAGTCATCTGCCTCTGTTTAGTCAGTAGAAATTACATGTACACTTTCTTCCACTGTAAGAGTGATTTCTTTAGCATGAATGATGAATTATTTTGCTTTGAGGTATAAATGTGTAAGATTATACTAACTCCACTACTGAAAACAGGGGGCAATATGACCAAGGGGCAGAGGGTGCTTGTTGAATATGTTTGAGATAAATGGCTGTTGCTTTCAGGTCATAGTATGATGGTTAACTTTTTTTCATCATTTGATCAATCTGCTTTTCCTGAAGTATGTGAGTATTTAATTCTACTTGAAATTATTGGAGATACTTTTTAATCACCAGTAATGCCAATAAATAATGGAAGATTTAAGCTGACACAACTCTATTACTGCCCAACAATTAATATTTTGTGATGCCAGTTTGAACTCTAAGGCCTTCCCACTTCGAGGTATCAAATCAGAGTGTCATATATTTGTACCTTTCAATTTTAATTTGTGCTGTTTTGGTTATATCAAGTACACTGCAGTTGTATACCTGTTCTCAAATAGTTTTATTCAATATCTTAACCATATGTTACCAGTACCACCAATTTCTAGAAAATTAGTAACATATTACCAAAGAAGGCATGTATGGACAAATGTGAAAACTTTTTTGCTATTATCCTAACATGTCAGGTTAGCAGATTGTATATCAGAAGAACTGTAATGAAAATTGAAGAGAAACTGGATGAAGATAAATAAAAAATACAGCACTTGCCTAATGCATATCTGATTGTAATTATAAAAGTGAAGCTACCCTCAAACAGAATGTTGGTTTGACCACCACAGTGCTTTATTGGGCACAATGTTATTGGATGTGTAATGCCCTTGCTATCTTCTTACTTTTGAACTGACTTAGAAGCCCAGTTGTTTGGGTATCTACAGTTTAACATAGAGTTTGAATCACTGTAGTAACTGAAGGTAAATGAGTCTTCCCTGACAATGTTTTTAATAAAGCATCAACTGTGATCAAGGGACCTATTTTAACTTAGGATATTGATGTTTTCTGCACTATGTTCCATTATGTGTTAAAGGGCATTGAGATGGCTGAATCATATTATATGATTGTAAACATTTTGAATACTGAATACTCTGGAGCAAGTGAAGGCCAAAGTAATAGCACTTCTTCAAATCACACTTGCCACTGCATTGCATCAAAACCATGCCCAAAAGGTACTCAATTTTGGTATAAACTCACAGTGTATAGTTTTAATATTAATAAATACTTGGCTCTTTTTTTTTTTTTCTATGTAGCATTCAGGTCTATCATCACAATACCATATGTACTGATTTTCAAGCAATATGTCTTTATAGTATGCATAATTCAGCTGCATACAGTCCCTCTATATTTCTGAATTAAATCTTACGTTTCCTCAAATATTCATGGACTGTAGATGTATTTTTTCTGGATTCTATCTTCAAAATTTGTCATTAGAATGGTTTATCTTCCTTTTTCCTCATTGGAAGTGGAATATAATTTAATAATTTCTTAAAGTAATGTTTCAGTAGCTTCAATAGTATTTATTGTTACCATTTGGGTGTCACCATTAGAAAGATATATTGATTTCATTCTGGTATTGATATTTCCATTTTGCAAGTGTGGATTGAACACACTACTAAATTATATTTAATATTTAGTTTTTTTATTGTCCATCATTTTCTTTGTGAAGTGGTAAATGTGAGGCTGCCAATTTGTCAGGACCAGTCAGGTAGGAAGCTGAAAACTATTTACATAGCCCCTGCATGACTAGTATCTACCCACAGCAATTGCCACCTTTGGTAGCCCTTTCTCCTGTTGTGTAGCGTGTGTATGCAATACCGCTGGGGGTTCCAGCCCATGGCCACTTCCATGTCCACGACTCCCACACACCATACCTTTACAACAGTAGCTGTGGTCAGTCTCAGAGGGACTGGTAGACAATAACTTCATGATTCCTGTCTAATGGTGAGTCAACAATAAAGTCGTTTAGCCAATGGTGGTGGACTGAAATGCATGGTTCACATTCATGAAACTGTGTTACGGTGTGTTTCACATAGTTTTGCATGTTTTATTTTTACCATATAACTTTTCATCTTACACATTAATTGATTTTATTTTCACAACTTTGTAGTAGTCCATGTGTGTGATTTTCACATTTGCAATATAACATTGGGAATGTACCTATCTGCTTTGTCCAGTCCGCACTCAGTGTCTCCTTGAAGAAAGTTCATCAAACTGCTATAAACTGGCTTTCAGGAATTCCTCTAATAATGTACACTGCACACTTTTAAATTAAAATTGTGACTTTTTCCATATTTATTGTCTCTGTGAAACACCCAATGATTAGTTCCATTTCTCATAAAAATATCCTTTACAGGCAGGTTCCTCTATCAATCCCTTCATTGAAATGATGTATATAAATACAACAAAACTATAGAGCGTGCTAACTAACCACTGTCATAACAGTGGCTTTGCTTTATGAAAAAACAGTGCACATGCTATGATCTGATCCTTGATATAACAGTTCAAATATTACATATCCAGTGCATAGACACAGTAAATGCCCAAAGTGATAGTATCTCACAAATAGACTCAAAATATAAGTGCATGAAAGATAACATAAGTCACTGGGCGAAGTTTAGTGTACTGATTGGGAGCAGATTCGAAACTGATTCTAAAATAATACAGAATAGTCATGGTCTTCCGACATTCCGCATAGGTGTTATTCGTATACCAATCTGGCACTGGCTCTTGTTGAGATGTGGGTATTGTGACAACTAACTACAGATTGATGATTTTGAGATGAAATGAGATGTGCTACATAAAGGCTAGCATATGAACATATTATGATTTCAGAAATTACATAATGGTTTGAAAAACTGGTAGGACAGATTTTGCTAATTTGGATGAGCTATATGTTAAAGACATTTAGTTTACAAAATACAAGGTCTGTTTAAAAAATTCTGGAACTTCGTCCCCAAAATTTTTGTATGCTTACCTTTTACATATTGTGCATAGTCTCCCAAAATACTCTCTTCCGCAATTGACACACCACTTCCAATGCTGTTTCCACTTCTGGAGGCAGTCTTGGTACACCTCTTGCTGGATTGCGTGAAGCACTGTCTGTGAATTTTATTTTATCTTGTCTATCGTTGCAAATCTTAATACTTTCAATGGGGTTTTCAACTTTGGAAATAAAAAAAGACCACAAGGCTCAGGTCTGGAGAGTATGGCTTATGAGGCAGCACAGTGATTTCATTTTTTGTGTAATAGTCATGCACCAACAGAGATGAGAGGGTGGGTGCGTTATCGTGATGCAAGAGCCATGAATTGTCTTGCTACATTTCAGGCCATTTTCTTCTCACATTCTCTTACAAGTGCAGCAACATATCCCGATAGTACCATCGATTAACATTTCATCCCTTTGGCATCAATTCATGATGAACTGATCCTTCAAAGTGAAACAAAACTATCAGCTTGGCTTTGTCATTTGACCTGACCTCTCGAGTCTGGGAAAACCTTTCCCAACTCCTTGTGAAAATTTAACCCTACTCTCAACATCATAACTGTAGACCCACATCTCATCACCTGGTATGATTCTCTTAAGAAACATCTTGTTCTCATTTGCATAATCCAAAAGCTCTCCACAAATTGTGAGGTGAAAGTCTTTGTGGTCTCGACTCATGAGTTGTGGGATGAACATGGTGGCAAAACGATGCATTCTGAGATGCTGTGTCAGTATATCATGGCATGATCCAACTGAAATGTTACATTCTTCTGCAGACTGTCGGATAGCCAGTCCTCGATTGGCACACACAATTTTGATGACATTCCTGACATGAGCATTGTTGGTAGAAATCAAAGGATGTCCTGAGCAAGGGTCATCTTTAGCTTTCATCCTGCCTTTTCTAAGCCGTAACACTGAGTACGGCTTAAGCACTCATCACTTTAAGGTTTTCTTTAATTTCATGCAAAATTTAATGCAGACACGTTGCTCCTCTAACTCTACCATCTCTAAATTCTCAAACTGTGTGACTCAATGTTCTACTCAATACAGCACTGAACAATAGTTAAGAGACATACAACAATGAAACTTTTGGCAGTTACACATTAAACACAGGTGTGTACAGAGATGTCAACTGCATTTTGTTCCAACACATCATTGGCGCAAAATTACGAATGTTCCAGAATTTTTTGAACAGACTTCGTATGTGTTGAGTTAATAAAATGTTAAAAGTTCATGGAACCATTTTGTATGCCTGCATTGGGAATAACTCATTTATGAGTACAGGTGCCATCGTAAAAATTGTGATGAATTATCCAGTTTGTTAATTAATGGCTTAATTATGTAATCTAGGGTATCAGTCAGTTCATAAAAATTAGGACAACAAAGAATAATGATAGAAGCTGGAATGGAAAGTTTTGGTGTCTCCTAACTTCAGAATTAATTGTCTGCTAAGTCAATTAGTGCCAGAAAAATCAAATATGTTACTGCCAGTCTTTTTAATGAGTGGTGTAAATATGTCCAAAACAACATACTAGTTCACTCTGAATCTGCTGTTGCATATTGTAATAATAAGTTCCTTTCTTAATATATTTTAAGTTACATGGTTTCTGGGAACACAAAATGCCCTATTGCAATCAGTCTCAATAACAAATCCAAGTGAAGCAAAGTCTGGTTAACATTTTGGTAGATTCAGGTGTCTACTACATATGCACATGTAGATACTTGGATGAAAATTGAAAAATCAGTAAAGAAAAAATATTAATTATTTGCAAGAGTGCAATAACAGCAGGTGGAGTAGTTTCAGCTTGGTGTGTTATATCATGAAATAACATTGCTGTGATATTTGACCGATACTGTTTAGTCTTCTTTGATGATGTGTGAACTTAGCTTAATGAATTGGTCAATCTGTGAGGTATGTGAGGGTAGTTTTGATATCTCTAGATGTGTTACTTCTTGCTTTATGTTCCCACCAAGTCACTGACTACCTAATGATGCTCATATATGATGAATGAAACTGGTCAAAAATAAATCAGAAGTATGTGGTTTATCTCTACATTAGTAACTAATTTTGCTATAGTAACTAATTTTGTTAGGTTTTGTATCTACTGGGTGAAGTGACCAATTGATAATGAAATGTGAAACATTATCTGAGCACCTTATTGTGACACTTCCAACTGGAGTTTCATACTTTTCCAATTTCGTTTATATCATGATATCTGAAATTCCATTTTAAAAAATGCAGTATGTGGTGTAACATGTTCCCTTGCTTTCCCATGACTGCTATGAATGTGAAACATTATATGAGTGCCTTATTATGACAATTCCAACTGTAGTTTCATGCTTTTCCAATTTCATTTATATAATGGTATTTGAAATTCCATTAAAAATGCAGTATGTGGTGTATCATGTTCCCTTGCTTTCCCATGACTACTATCAAAAACTTGGAAACATCTGTTCATGTACTGAGTGTGTGTGAGGTTTCTAAATTAAATTCCATCTTTGTTAGGTTGGTTTTTGGGTGTCATTTGAGTGAAGGCTTTAAAGCAGAACTATACTTCCATCAAATACTTAGTTGGCACAACAAACTTAATTCATTTATTTTATTTGTAATTTGATACATAATCTACATGTATGTATGTGCACATCTATGTCTTTGCATACACAGAAATGATAAAAATTGTGGGAAATAGTAGGAGCACGTGAAACTCGTAAGTAATACACCTGTTTTTGTGTCATCAGTGTGGATTTTCTAGCACTGTGTGCTGCACTAAGAAAATATCCCATTAATGTGATTTATATAGTGTATTTTGCCTTTGTGTGCATGCATATGTGTGTGTGTGTGTGTGTGTGTGTGTGTTTGTAAAAGTTTATTTTTGTATCTTGTAGCTTGTGTTGGACCAAACTAATTCTGCTTGTGGTGTATTTCATATAACATTCACTGTCTATGAAAAACATTATTGTGGTTCTCAGAACAAACATAATATTGTCTGAACTGAAGTTCTATATATTCCTTTCATAGAGCAACTTAAAGCACTATGCAGCAAAGTGAACTGGAGATCTGCCTGCAGCAGGAGTTAACTAAATAAAGCCACATGCAGTCTAAAACAGTGCACATTGTTACCTCACAGTGCAACCATGAAAAGTGATCACAGAAAATACTTTTGTGGTTTGGTGTGACTGCATGCTATTAATATCATTAAATTTATTTATGATGAGAAGAAGAAAGAAGTGACAGTGCTGACACAAAAAGCAGTACCATGTGGAAGCAAAATGTTAAAAGTTGAGTATGTTGATTGTGTGCAAACTAGGGCTGGAGAAACTGAGGCTGTACATAGTGGGATCCAAATATATGCCCTAAAGAAGAAGGAAAGTGCACACAAATATCCCATTGATGAATTTGTTATTAAGCAGCATTTTTGTCAATATTATGAACATTACAAAGAAATATTAACTTTGCACAAAGTCACAGCTTTTATCTCATAGACCAGGTCTTCATGGTTGTCAAATAAACTGGGAAAATTGTTTTAGCATATGGGCTTTGCTTTGAAAATATGAGAGAATATATGAGTCAGCAAATGCCAATCAAATTAAATTGTTTCAAAAAAGCATACTATATAAAAGTGAACATTGATAAAGAGGCCAGTGGTTTATTCAGAGGAAGCATGGATTAAAACACAATATATTGCGAATACATGCTTTCACAGTGATAATGTGTAAAAGTATTGCAAAAAAAAAGTGTTGATGAATGTTTAATTGCTGAGATATGCAAGAAACTGGCCTATAGATATGTAGCGTATGAGCATCCCACTTGTAAGAATACTGGAAAGCATGCTGTTACTGCTTCATTTCTTGATTTCTCTGGTGTACAGAAGATATTGTTGCCACCTTGTTGAGGTTTTCAGTTTACTTTGCCAATGTGTTATTCAGGTCAAAGATGCTTATTGACAGTGAAAGTAAAACGGAACGATAGTCAGTGTTTCTAGGAGTGCTTCAGTAATGATATAGCATCACATCACATTGTTTGCAAACCTATTCAGTACTAATGTATCAACTGAATATAGTCCCAGACTAACGTGATTTGCTATAGTGATTGGACACTAACATTGCAATATAGACATCATCATATTGCTTGTAATGAATACCCCATGCACACTTTTTATTTGGGAGGAACTATTTATACTGCTCAAAAACTAAATTGAAAATGGTGCCTGGTAACTATAAAGAGACACCTATTATTTTTGTATCAGGATCATATATAGGAGTACAACAGCTGTACATGAGGTCCTAAGAATTTGAAACTGCAAAATAATGTTTGTGCCAGAATATGACTAGAAAACAGGATTAGACACTAATTCTTTTGTCATATTCTTGAATTTAACTTGATACTGAATTCTCAGGTGCCCATGTGCTTTCAGCAGCCATCTTCATATAATCAAGCTATCAAATTAGGTACCCTTTTTGATCTGTTGAGCCATAGTGAGAAAATCAACAGGGATGTTGAACATATTGTAAGAGCAAAAGATGCTAAAGTTCATCTCACAGCTCCAAAGTGAAATGGTCCACATGGAAGTGGAATATGTCAAAAATCATCTGGAAAATATTTTCCTCTTAGTATTCCAACACCTCTTGGGTGTCCCCAAGGTCTCCATCAAACAATCTTGTCGAATCACCTATTGAAGCTTTGCTTCTCCGTGTGACCAAGCTATTGCCATTTCAATGTCTTAACTCTCCTAAGGGTGTATCTTGTCTATGGTTTTCTTTCTGATGACACTGAAGGTTTTGCCCAATATCTACCTCACCATTGTCCTATGTGTGTGCTGTAACTTATTAACATTCAGTTTTGTCAGAGCCAGTGTTTTGATACCATACGTTATTACTGGCAGGTAACAATTATTGCACAGTTTTGTTTTTAACTATGTAGGAACATCTTTGTTGACCAGGATGAACTGAGCTTTGTAAATCATGCCAAACTCTATTCTTCACGTGCTATTTCTTCATTAGCTTTGTGGGCAGTTCTAACAGTTTGGATATCTGGACTCAAAACTTTAGTGTAGCTCTCATTCTTCAGCTGTAGTAGCAACTTTTGTGGACAAGGTAAACACATTCAGAGGTGTTGTACCCCATACTGAACTTCTTTGACTACTGGGATCATGTCAGGAATGAGGTCTTCATCTACCTGACACACGTTATTGCCTGTTCAGAAAGGTGATCCAAAGTGCTCATATATTTACAACTGACAATGGAATTCTTAAGGACTTTTATGACTGCCCGCTAGTACATTGAATCAAGCGCTTTGCAATAGTCAGTGAATGTTTGATTTATGTTGATGTAGCTTTCCATGTTTTTTTGAATGAGTTATGGTCAGTGTTTGATAAACATTTGCAAAATCCTTCTTATATGACTGGTTGGTAGAAGAACAATTGTTGTTCATTAAGTACTTTCGCTATGACATTAATCAGATAATTTATAAGATGATAAGTCTCAAGATTTTTCTCTGTTGCCCTTCTTGAGCAATAGTATCACAATGGAAGGAGTAAAGGTAATAGGTGATTGGATATTAAAGGCACTCTGTGACTGATGAGAACATAAACCAGACTGAAAATGTTTGCTGAACTTTCAAACAACATTCTTCTTCATACAGTTGCACCATTTCAACATTTTTACAGATGCGTAGTATTTTCCCAGTCTCAGTACTCTATTTATGACTACTGTTATTGCTTCTAACAGGTATCTTATTTTTTCCTCTGCTGGAGCATCCTTGTTTTTAATTTGACACTGTGTGATGTGTACACCAGTGGTCATTACATCAAATATTTCATTAGTATTGCTGTCCAAGGAAGTTATTTCTTTTTAAGATGGTGTGTCAGTATACATTGTACAAAAAAAAGTAAAAAAGTGTGGCACTATACTCTCTTCTGATTTATCAGAATATTTAGACTTTGTCATGTAAATTCGGTTAATATTAATGTTCAATTTAAACAAGTTTTACCTTTTCATTATACAAACATGTAACAGCAGTCTCTGAGATCATTACACAAATGCTTAGTGTGAAGTAAGGGGAAATAAGACAGGAAGTAAGCAGTGCAAGAAAAGGTATTGGATAACAATACTGACTGATAACAAGTTAAAAATTAAACTAGAAGTAGTTCCCAATGTTAATTATGTGAGTAGATTAGCACTAGCTATAAATAGTTGGCAATATAATGAACTTAAATAGTCTGTAGTAGGTGCTTCTGTTTGTTGATGTATAACTTGACTTCAGTTGTTCTGCATCTTTAAGACTCTCCTTCATTTGCGGAGACGCATAGCATGATACATGAATGAATGGAAAAAGTGCTAGTGATATCGTGCTTATATATGAAATAATGTTCTTTCTTGTTCTTAATTCAAGCTACTTTAGATTGCCTTCCTGCATTTCAAAATTTTCTTCTTTTGATTTTAGTCTGTCATCTACATGATGAGGTGATTGTTAAATTTCCTCATGTTCTTTTTTGTTTATTTCTTCTCATACTGCATTAGAATCACAGGTATCTCACTACATTGATTGTCTTTCCTGACTGAGTGAGTGAGAGGGTTCTAAACAATTTGTTTTGCTTCTGAGAATATATCTTCTTCCTGAATTCTTGTAGTTCTTTCCAAGACATTTAACTTTAACAGTTTCAAGTTATCTATTTGGTCAGGTTTTTAAGGAAGAGTTATTTAAAATGATAACTAATTTATCTGCAGTTCATCAATATCAGGAGTACAATGTTCCTTTTTGCTGAGTGTTGAACTTGAACATGAAAACTGCCAAACTAGTTTGTGGTCACTCCCTGCATTACACACACATTCGTAGTATTGCTTCTTGTTGATTATTTCATTATTGTTTTGCTTGTCTGATCTTTTACAAGTCCACTTTTGTTGAATTTGTTTCTTTCAGCTATGATATACTCCATCATTCGTTCACCACGTTCCCTTCTGCCACCTAATGCTACTGGCAAATATTGATAGGAATTACATTATGGTAAAACAGGGTGAATAGCAACAAATTTGAACTTTGGTTGAAAAATTTACTTATTGTTTGTCAAGTTTAAACAAAAAATACTACCCAAAACTCAGGTCTGTATTGCTCTTATCAGTTTATGATAGTATTATCAAATTATTTTCTTTCAAAAAATTAAAAAAAAAATTAAACATTGTGTTTCTAATCACCCTGCAGATAGGGGTGAATAGAAACAGTGTTGTAAAACTATCATTGTTTCTTTTAAAAGCAAAGAGAGGTTGATAAAAGCTATTATAAAGTAAACAGAAAAACATTTATTTCAAATGATAATGGTTTATCAATTTTAAAAGTAAGTAAAATATACAAAAATGTTTGTGTCACATGGATAATCTATTCAAACTTAAGGTGAACAAACACTGAACACAGCTGTTTACCATGAGACTGGTATTGTATTATTAATAAATCATTAAATCAGAAAGATCATCCTCAAAACATTGCATTTCTTTGAAACGAGCACTTGAGCAGAGAACTGGCAACAACAATTTTAGGACGACATTGTTTCTTGAAACAAAAGATTCTTCTTCAGTCATTGTGAACCTTTTGGTTTGAGGAACTCTTTTTTTTTAAAATGTTCCAAGAAAACCATTGTCAGTAAGGTAATTAACTTTGCAAACATAATATTGAAAAGATGATGTTTTACCATATACTTTGACCACCTTATAGTCACCTTGGCTTATGGAGATACCTGTATTTTCATCTTGATCTGAAGAATCTGAAGAGGAAAAAATCAAGTCTTCATCACTATCCTGCACTGAGTGTGTATCTTCATCCTCTGATGATGAATCATGATGTTTTCAGTTTTTCTTGGTATTTTGTGGTTGTCTTGGCATGTTTAGATGTACAAGGGCTTGGATTGATGTAAAGTGAAGAATTGGGGGCTACATCCTCCCCATTCATGTCTTCAAAGTCATCAACACTAACACTTCTGCCAGGTTGGACATTAACTTTTGACCTTTTTCTCCTTTGTTTAGGAATCTCGCGTTGTCTAATCCTCTAACTGTTGTCAACAGCATTAGTGGATTCTTCAAGATTGTTCTTATCCTGGTTTTCATTTACTGGTATACCTGGGTGTACTGACAGTGCTTTATTGCAGTCTAGAGGCACGATCCCACATTTCCTAAAACCTGCAATAACATTTTTTCCTTCAAGGAGTCACACAACTTTTTCAAATGTAGAGTAAATTTGATGTTTAAAGCTTTCCCGGCGTACTGATTGTTCCATAAAAACACGGGAGAACTGCCGGATATCAGTAACTTCCTGCCACGTAAATTTATCCTTAGGAACTGTTGCCTCGTTTCTTCCTGGGCCTTTCTTCCATTCTTCTAATATTTGGCACCAAGTTGTTTTAAAAAGGCCGAAAAAATGCCACATCCAGTGGTTGTGTCAGGTGTGTTGAATTTGCTGGTAGGAATATAAATCTTATGTCATTGTCCTGACACAGCTTAACTGATTCTATGGACAGAAGCAAAGGTAAATTGTCTCCAATGAGAAATTTCTTACCTTCCAGCTTTTTCAGGTATGGGACAGCAACTGTTAGGACCCATTCGTCGAAGCAGAATGAATTGAACCAGCCAGATTTTGTCTGATTGTATCTTGCATATTTTGGCCCAGCCTCAGTCCAGCTTCGATATAAATGCAAAGCCTTATACATGACATAAGGGGGTAGTATAGTGCCATCCGCAGCAGCTGAAAACATAACAGAGATTGATGCCTGTGAGGAGTTCATGACCCTTTTGGGATATTTAGTTCCCCTCCGTGTGACTACCTTTCATTTTTCTGGGTCTGACCCTTTTGGGATATTTAGTTCCCCTCCGTGTGACTACCTTTCATTTTTCTGGGTCATCTGTATGGTTTGTCTCATCATAATTTATTATATTAGACAGTGGCACATTCTCCAATTCCTTTAACAGTTCATCGAAGTAACTGTTGATGGTTTCTGGTGTAACACCAGCTCTGAAGCGTTTTATGTCTTGGCACATTCACACAGCTAACTCATCTTTGTGTCGCCTCATAAATGATTCCACAAAATCACGACCCGGGATATTAATCATAAACCTTCTCACTTCCTCCCCCCTTCTGTCCAGAGAATCCTTTTCTAGAAGTCTTAAGGTTGTAAAGTCAATAGGATAGCCCCATTCACTGCATATTTTCAATCTGTCTACAAACAGCTTCTCTTCTTCAAAAGACAAGGCAGTTTGTCCACCCTGAGGTTTAATTTTGGTGCCTCTTTTTAGGTGTCTGTATAGTAGGATAAAATGAATCCCATGTATTTCAGCTGGTTTCCGCAAGCTAACCCTGATTTGATGTCAGAGAGGGCATTGTTTATATGATTACCCATAGGTCTGTGTTTTTTGTAACCACCTCCTATGATGGGTTTGTATTTCCATGACGCATTTGAACACCAACTCTGAAACAAGGAAGATATGTTAGTTGTGCATGTAACATAACTAGAGAATTATATAGTATTAATATGGCATACTAATACATTTTTTTAGATTTTGTTATTGTGGGGTGAATAGAAACACCAGAATTCATATGTTTCTATTCACCCCGCAAAGTTTATAAACATAACCTAAAAAAATTGAAAATTCACATATCTGATTTCATTGAAAGTGAAACAAAAACGAGCCCTAACTGTTTTATATAGATGTTATATGTAGTACTTACAATGCCATTAACTGCCATATGTAGAATACACGTTTACTTACTAGAGAAGTTCAAAGTAGGTAGGAAAACAACTTAAAAACTATTGACACAGACATAAGGATAAACATCAACCTACAATGCTGCCAACCCAACAAAAACATAATTTCGTTGTTAGTCTGAAGTGTTGCCAACCCCAAAACAATAACAGTTAAAACTGATATCCAGTAAAACCTTATAGTATTCAAAGTAATTGTGTATATGAAGTTTTGTTTCTATTCACCCTGCTGTTTCTATTCACCCCGTTTTACGGTACTGTAAGTGCTGTGATGATTGATTGCACATGGAATTTCTTTTGCTGTATATAGAAATAAATCATTCAGCCACAGCTTTTGTGGCAAGGAGTGACAGATTAGACATTGTTCCATATGTTTTACAACAGAAAAAGTTATGATTCACAATTTGTACAAATTGTACAGTGTATAGAAATGAGAAAATAATCAATACGGTGAAGAAGTTTATGAAAATTAGTAAAACTGAATCAGAATGTCAAAATCAAATATTTGAAGACATTTGCAAATATTGCAGTTTTGATTATGGCTGCCTTTCAGCAACTGTATTTAAGTTTCGATGGAGACGTAACATAGCCAACTGGTTGCAAATAATTGTTTAATACATTTTCTTCAACTCTAAGCATGTCTTCATCAGAATGAAAATTTAAAAGCCCTATAAAACAGTACATAGAAAATAAGTTTCACAGAAATATTAGCTAAGATGAAGAATGTCACCACATAGAAAAGTTACTTAGATAAAGTCACATTGCGAGAAGGCAACAGTCAAAGCTTAGAGCAGACACGCTCAAGCAAAATTAAAAATGTTCCAGCCTTTGGTATGTACACCTTGCAATGAACAACATCAGACTGAACTGCCCAGTGGCTTACATTGTTCCTAAAAAAAACAAGACGCAAGTTGTGCTGCCTATTGCCCAACCTGTGTGTTGTTTTTGTTGCAGCCCCTGGCCTGTTCAGTTTGATGCTGTTTTTTGTAGGGTGTACATACCAATGGCTGGAACATTTTTAATTTTACTTGTGAATGTGTGCTGTAAACTTTGCCTTCTCACAATGTACCTTTATGTAAGTAACCTTTCTATGTGGTGACATTCTTCATCTTGGCTAATATTTCTGTGAAACTTATTTTCTATGTATTATTTTATAGTGCTTCTAAATTTTCATTGTGATGAAGACAACCTTGGAGGTGTTGAAACCTAGGTAAATATATTAAACAGTTATTTGCAACTGGTTGGCTGTGTTACTTCTCCATTGAAGTTTTCAGATATTATATTTGAAGCTCCTTCCATAAATTTAATATTTATTCTTAAGAGGTTAAAGGAAATTTATTTCTATAATGTTGTTTGTACATGATAGAAATTTGTACACATTTTGACTGAATGTCAGATCACTCGTGGAAAGTGCAAAAGAAATACAAAATCCTACAACTTTCTCACCATTTAATGAGACAAGTAAATTCCTGTTGTTTTCCATCAGCACTGTCTTCATAAGACTTACAGATATTCAGATGACATCATTGATGAGAGCGAGAATGCCTTGTCTTTGTTTACCTGCTGTGTCATGTGCTCTTTTTTGTCCTTTTAAGAGATGTGTTTTACTTCTCACTCAGTTATTACACATTGTTGCCATACAATAATAAATGTAGGTCTATACTTGATAAAGAACATTTCAAAAAGAATTATAATCATAAAAAATACAGCAACAGTTTAACATTAATTTATATGTAAAACATTTTCAGGATCATCTTATTCCAAACTCTGCATGGAAGGATTACTCAGCTGCCAACACAAATTATGCATTTGATGCATTTGAACATGAAGAGAAGATTCCTGGAGGACCTGGCTCTGGGGGTGGTACATTACCAGGAAATGGTTCAGCGATCAGCATGTCTACTGGTGGCATGGGAACAGGACAGTCGAGGGCAGTGGCACCTACATCTGCCGGACCGTTACGACCGCACTCCCAGTCTCGCTACACGGCGGACAATACACGATCGCTGCAGCGTCCACTGCCAGCATCTGCATCATCAGTGCCAGCTGCAGAACGCACTACATATTCTCTACCGAGGACAGCAGTTCAAGGACCTGGTGGAGGAGGTGGTGCACGACACAACCACCAGCTCCGCAATGGGTATTACACCCAGGATAACAGAGTTGCAAGAGGTCCAGGCTCGCGGCCTACTGATTTGCAACCTGATTTCTACTTCATGCCTTCACAGCGGAAATATTCAGGCGAGGTAGTGAGAGTCTATGTTGATTATAACAAGTAATGGACTATGCATTCTACTGCTCTCCTCCCAGCTTATCATTCCCTGTCCTGGTGTTGGCCATGCCTAGCTATAGTGGGGCATGAGGTTGGCTACAGTGGTGGCTGTGGACAGTTTACATATTAGAGTAAATTTATTTTGATTTGCAGTTATACAGTCAAAACTATTTGTATGACTGATATTTTTTGCGCCGAAAGAGTTGTTACGTATGCAGAGTACAAACTCATTAACGTACTGTAAACTGATCGAGATGCCTTTCTCGAGGTATTTCATTTTATAACCCTCTCTAGTTCTTTTTAACATTTCCCTTGTTTTTTAATTCTATTTTTACGTGTTGACTTGATTGATAGACAGAGTACTACAATAATTTGGTCCATGTATTATTAATGTAAGATTCAATCTCAGCTAAGTAGAAAGATGTTTTAAAGACTGCACTGCACACTGCAGTTTATTATATATCCTTTGCCTTTCCGTATTTCAGATGAGTGCTATAAAGATACTTAGCAGTGGAGGCCTTCTGTCAACTGCTTGAAGAGGTTGCCTCTCAGTTTAAAAAAGTCTTAATTTGTTTTTTCCTGATGAATTGTTGATAATCTACATACATACTCACTCTTTATTCCAGGGAAAAGTAGATTTTATAAACCCTTTTCAATGGATACCATTATATTACATCAATGAAAAATGCTGAGCAGCTGATAGGTACTTAAAAAAGTGAGTTGAAAGCTACGAGAGACAGAGAGAGAGAGAGAGAGAGAGAGAGAGAGAGAGAGAGAGAGAGAGAGACCGACCTGCTCAGTGATTTCCCTGTTTAGTAGATGCATTTTTTGTCATCAGTTGTCTGTATTTCAAACAGACTTTTCTGTTATCAAATGGGTGTGTAAAACTGTTATTACATTCTCTGAACATAGTTCTTGAAAGATTCACCAGGCACACAGGCAATCAGGTGCATTTTCTGCTCTATTCATAGCCTCTGCAACAACGTTTTGCAGATATTTGTCAGTAACTGTTTATCTGGTCCCCATTTCACAGGGTTTGCAATGATATCTTCATACATGAATTTTTGTTAGTGTGATACTGAAAACCTAAAGTCGGTAGCAGTGCAACAAAAATAAGTAGAAAATATTTTTGCTTGACAATCAACATCAGAGGTGAGAAAAAACAAAGCCTCAAGGATACTGGTTTTCATTACTTTTGGTTTGTCTTGTCCTTGAAATAGAAAACTGGAAATTATTTAACAGTGATCTGTGCATTATTTCGTGAGAAAGTATGCAACTTGAAAAAGTCAAATCAGGTATGTTGCTATACCTCTAGGGATAACATGCTGAGTGTTGGGCTTCTTGGTACTGTTTGCTTGAAGTGTGCTATAGTTTATATGCAATAACAGCATATTGCTGTAGATAAATGAATGTGCAGTGATATGAAAATGAGTGAGGAAAGACAGTGCTGATGTATGTATCCTTGTTTTCATGTTTTAAAAATGTTGCAAATAATACAAAAAAGAAAAGAAAATAGGGCACATAGAAAAGTTTTTGGAAGTATTAATGTTATGAAGATCATGTTTCCTTGTTCCCTTTTTTCCTTTCATTCTTTACTAGAAATTACGCACAGTATGAGTTGTTTTTGTTTCAAGTGTGCCCATGCTTGAAACAGACGTTAATGAACTGATAAAAGATGTCATTATGCTGCCAAATGATAAAAATATTCATGGTAAATGAGTAACATATGGTGGACAGTAGTCTATGAATGTCATTTATAATATTATGTCCCAGTTTTGTGCAATATAACTCATATACAATAAATGCAGTCTACATGTAAGACTGAAACTGCTGGGTTTACTAATGCTGACTGTGGTATCTAGTTTATAACTTTATTTCCATACTATTTATTTTATCTGACTGGTGCACTAGAAGATAAATGGTGTGGGGTTACACAATAACATGCCTCCAACTTAAAAGTTCATAAAATATTCTGTAATTTGGTGGTTAGCAGTAAGAGGTGTGAGGGCATTCATACTCTAATGTGCTTATTGGTGATTACATAAAAATCATGGATCATAAAACAAACTGTAAATAGGTGATGGAGTTATGTTTCACAATAAGCAGTTGCCTGCATTACTGAAAAGCTTTTAATCAGATCAGAAGCTTTATTTCTTTATTTAGTTTTACAATGACTGGGATTTTGTAATACTTTTTCTGAAGCTAGAAAGGGGTACATCAGTTAGTCACGAACCTATTGCTAAAATACGACTATAATATTTTTGTTGTTTGTGCTATAGCCCAAGAATGTCTTGTCTCAAAAATCCAAAATTTTAAATTTATGTTTGAGTTTTTGGTTTCAAGATTTAGTGAAACCTGCACTTTCTTCTGGATTCAGTACTTGACATTGGCTGCAGTCGGTCACAGTACTTTTCAAAAGGGAGACTGTTACACTTCAATTAGCACTTACAGACTATTATTTTCAGGAAAAATGTAAAATTGTTTTGGTTATTGGATTTCATTAAATCATCAATATCAAGTGATGTTAAATATTCTTGCTTTGCATTGCTGAGTATTGCTCATTTTATTTCCATGAGGATTACAAAATTTATCAGTTGCCTATACTTGTTAGCCACTTTGCTACTTTAGGATGTAATCAAATCACTTTTCACATTACAATATTAATTTGATGTCATTTTATGCTTTGATCTTTCATAAGTCTCAGCTTTCTGCATATCTTTTATATCAATATTCATTCATGGTGATTGTCATTTTATCATCATACTCCCAGTAGGGAGCTACAAAGCTTGCTTATAATTTGCTAAGAAGCATTTTATAAATGCTTTTTGAAGTAAACAAAATTTTGCTATCCCTTTATGAAGCAATTCCATTGATAAAGAATGATGGCAGTCAAACAGTAATGGATTTTAGAGGAGGCTTTTTTGTTTGTACATACAAGTTAACTTTTGTTATTCCACCATTTAATTACACATAGCTTTTCAAGGCATTTAAGTTGTAGGTAAACTGCTAGTGCATATTTTGCCATAGGTATAAGCTTGATACCGAGGACAGCTGCCGGCCCAGTGAGCTACTCGTGGGGAATATACACTCATGCCATCCCACAGTCAGTGTCATTCAATGCTGCAGTGTGCCCTCAAGAAAATTCAGTTGGAAATTGTTTAACTTGAATTTTCCAAAGACATTATTTGAAACACATGGTATCCGTCGTGACCAGTGACATCTTCAGTGGAGCCATAAATACAGAAGCTAAACAGTTCTAGAGGTGTTTGTTACCATTGAGCTGCATACTTTACATACAGTTGGAAAGGTATTGCTTTGGATGTGATTATGAACAGTTAAGTTGGAGGCACATCCTATGGAGCATAACATTCATCACTAATGTAGTGGGTTTGTTCACAGCTGTTATCCTTGAAGCTAAGTGAAATTGATAACTAGTTCAGACAAAATTAATCATTACATCAGTCAGATTTTTGTATTGCTGTTGTATTGTTTGTCTAGGTACACAAATATGAGTGGTGTTTTTATATGTACCTCAAGTTTTAGTATATTTTCAGTTTCTGTTCAAGTTGTAGATAATATGGTGCTGTTAAAGTGACATTTTGCATTATACTGTCATTATAAGTGCCTGGAAAGCATTTAATGACTGGAGCAAACCAATAGGTTATTTTAAATATGTGTATCTATTAATAGTTGAAGGGCACATTTTAATGTGTCATAAATTGATACTGTGAGCAAGTTCTTTATAATTAAAAAATCTTTGTTTATTTCTGGAAATGTGTACCATTTTAAATGTATATGCAATTTATTATGTATATATTTATGTACATAATTTGTAACTTATATAGTAGGAAATTATTACACATAGGAAACAGTTTCCCACATGTGTGTGTGTGTGTGTGTGTGTGTGTGTGTGTGTGTTTGTGTGTGTGTGTGTGTGTGTTTTGGTTCAATGTATGTGTGTATAAACCTTTGTAAAATTTTTGTGGTAAATTTTAACAGAAGGCAAGCTATTACTGATTTATCAATGCAGTCAGTCATATCAGTTCTGCATTTTTAGATCGATATCAATATATAACAGGAAAGTCAAACAGAAAAGATTTCAGTAGTTTAGACCAATCAAAATTAAAGCAAGAAAAGCTGAAATTGTAGGAAATGACAAGTCATTGGCTAAAAAGTTACTGTGTAATATTATTCAGTCCAGGTTTTCATCCCAGAGCAGTTCAAAAGGCACTTCTTATTACAGTTCACATTTTTAAGCATATATTGTAACTTTAAAAAAAAAAGAAAAGAAAAGAAAACTGACACAAATCACTTAAATAAGAACCACTTACTGTCTCAGCATAGAATATTTCTTTCAGGATACGGAATCAGTCCAATTCCAAACTTGAAATTATGTTTCTGTATTGTCTTCCTTTTTATTGAGTCATTTTACATGGTTTTGAATGTTTGTTAAATATAATTTATATTTCTACATTGTTAATTGTAAGTAGAAAGGCATTACATGACACATTACAACACATACCCCCTCTAAGTATCTGGCTTAGATTTTTGCCAGAAAAGGATACTGTTATGTATAACAGTTTATGTACAATTTTGATACCAAAACAAACTTACTTCATCATTTTACGTATCACATGTTTTTATTCACAGTCAGCTACTTATTAAATGTTTGCCAGCCAGTTAGTAGTATTAGAGCTGTGTGAATGGCGATGTATGTTTCATATGTACATATTTGTGATTACCGAATAAAATTATTGTAACAGAATTTTGGTTGAAATTTATTTATATGTGTGTGATACCTTGCTTTCATTATGCATCCTCCAGGATGCAGAACAAAAATACGCATTAGATATTTACTGAGAAAAACGGATATGCTAATGTACCTTCCACAGGTCCCAAGTGAAATGGTCTTCATGGATGTGGAATAAGTCAAAAATATTCAACATATTTTCATTTATGGGGTAACAGCAATCTTGTACAAAACATGCAAATGTTCAATACACTAAGGTGCATATGATAATTTTGCACTATTGTAGCCAAGAAAAATCAAATAGAAAAATCATTTTGCAACACTTATTTACAATGATCTCATTACTGCACTGAATTTGCGCAGAAGTCAAATTGTACATAATACTCATCTCGCATTATTTGATATTATTAGTAACATGTACACATTAGATGGTTCTGCTAAGAAATTCATCAGTGGAGTTGGAGTTGGCCACCAATAAATCATCTAGGCTTTTAAACTGAACTTTAGTGGTAGTTAAAATGTTTAAGGGTGCTGGCAAGTTATTGAAAATGCATGTTCCTGATTAATACATACCTTTCTGTACTAAAGAAGAGACTTTAAATCTCTGTGAAGATTATTCTTATTTCTAGTATTGATTCCATGAACTGAGCTGTTAGGCCTTACGTTTGAAAAAGAGATAAAAACATGGCCAAATTTGTGGAAAGCATTTTTGAACCTAAAAGACATGTGCAATAAATCATATAATCCAAAAGGAGTAATGATGACCATCTTGAAAATGTCTTCCATAGCCAATGGGATCTGCAGATATGTCTTTTCAGTCTGTAACACTAAATACCGAAGCACCAAGTAATGTGTGAACAGAGTCATGGATATTTGGCGTCAGATATCCGTCTGATACTTAGATGTCGAGCTTTGTGGAGGAAGACTGGAGGTCCTTCAGAACTGTTTATTCCATGGATGGTATTGTCCCTAATGCCACAGTATGTAGGGAACGCAGAATCACTAGGCAAAACTCTAGTAACACTGTGAGTGTGAAGTGATTCACTAATGTCACAGTCACTGAGTTGTAAATTTTCCGTGGTTAATGCTTGAAGTCCATGGTTGGGGAAAGTAGGTAAGTAGGTGTAGTCACTGAGAATTCCTGGGCAGTTCATTTGTGAGTTTTAGGTACTGCCTCTTTATGTAACTGTTTCACATTCTTGTTATATCCTGTATTTGCCGCATCCAACTCTAACAGTGTTTGACTTAGATTACCATCCAGGTATTTAAATTACTTACCTTCCTTGAAACAGCAAGTGAAGTTATTTGTCATAATTTTTAATTTGTCCACAGCTTTTAAGATCGCATGGGGATGGGAACCAGGAGGCGGAGGATGTCTAGGGTAAAAAATTGCATTACTCCGTAACAGTGACAGTTGATACATGATCTCAGCTAGTTTGCTACATTTTCTGTGCAAAGTTTTCTGTGTAGTCAATTTTGTGTCCTCCAGTTTTGAATGTTACATTTTCATGTCTACATACATCTGCTCCACTGTAGCCTGCTATTTAGTCAGTGAATAGTATGAGTCTTGAAGCTCTTTTGGTGATGATGTATAATAATCTGTCAACATCGGAGGAGTAGGATAAGATGGTTTGCCGATGATTGTACTCATTTCAGATCCCTAGTCAATGAGAAGATACTAGTCAGTAGTTCTGTCAAAAATGTATAAATGGCCACTACGTTTGGAACCATGAGGCAAATTAGTTCGGCTTATATGCATAAGGTTTAAGTGCAGTTTTCTTAATCGCACAACCTATGACACCTACTGAAGGTCACAAACAACATGCGAGTGCAAGTATGGTGTGGTGCACTTGTGAGTGGTTACTCCAGAATGTGAATGAAACCAGTATGAGTGCGTACTCTGCCAGCTGTTGCTGGAGCTCTGAGTGGCGTCAGCTGGTGACTGGTCTGATACGTGCAGCTGATCACAAGGTATCCTAGGAGTTAGTTGACGCTGACCACTGGTGAACATGCCACATTGCTCTGATGTTCTTAGCTCATGTCAGCTACTAGTTGCTGTGTCATGGTGTAATATGGCTCCTGCTGCTGAAAATCACCTGCGGTTCCTTGGTAGTAAGAGTGTTGGTCTTGCAGTGCAAAAATCCAGTGAGCAATATGTAATTTGTTATCGTGCATGTTGCCTTCATTAGTAATCAATGAAACTTGGATTTGAGGGGGCAGCATGCTTGTCCATATGCATATACATCATCAGGCATAAGATTAGTTTCCACTAATTCCCTTAGATTTTGTCGGAACTGGAAAGGTGTCCTGCCATGCATCTTTTTCCTACAAATTGCCTAATGAACTTGTTGCTTTACACAAATGCTGCAACAAAGCTGCCATTGCCATTTCAAACTTGCTAATGGGCAGGGTGACAGGATGACATCACTGATAATAGATGCATAGTTGCCAATATTATACAACAAAGCAGAATAATTCGCTGCATCATTGACAATGTTGTGGGCAGACAGAACGGTTTCTGTGGTGGCAAACCAGGTCTCCAGGTGTTCGAGCTGAAATAAAGGAATTTACTTCATGCATGCTACGGTGTATGCACATCACTGTAACTGTGTCTGTATGGTGCCAAGTAATGTGATACAGGGGTGTCGTCATTTGGAACATCATTGATTGTGCACGGTGTGGAAAATAAACTGTAATTCTTCGTGTACAACCCACCTGGCTGGCTTCCATAAGGGGGAAGGAACAGACCTGTCTGCACAATTTCTGATGTGGAAGCACTATGTTAAGCAAATGGGGTGTGGTCACAGTGGCACACTTTCGCACAAAAATCTGATTCAAGTCCAAGAACACATTTGTAACAGTGTGTTTTGATCCCCCTTTGTAATGAAGTCAGTAAGATCCGAGGAATGCATCACATTGTTTTTTGCACATTTTCACATGGTCATCTACTAGAGTGGGTGGAGAAATATAGTCATTCTCATTCTTCACCTCATAAATAAACTGCTCCATATCATTCGTTGCACTTCGAACCCACTACATATGGTATTTACGGTGGGGCAAAAGGTCCAGATAACCGTTATCTAGTATCACTGTTCACTGGTTGGTAGGAACACAGTGCTGAATATTTCTGAAATGCTAATGAAATGGGATGCTTGTCGTGGTTCACTAGTACAGGGAATTGATTGCAGGGTAGTAGACACAACGTTTACTGTTATAATGAAATTGAGCCTCTTTATTTGCATAAATACAAGATGCCACAATACACATAAGTTTCAGTCAGATGCCATGGATGGGTTATCCACAGTGCTCAAACACAAAGAAATCAAGATGTACATTACATTCCTTGTTCTCAATTTTGATCTCTACATTGACCTTTGCATGTCATCTTTCCCACAAAGGAAATAAATGGTAGATTCTTTACAGAAAGCTGTGTTCGAAGTTATCAGGAGGGTCAGAAAATATTTTAAAGAAGCAAGAAGCAGTCGGCACACTTGGAAATAGATGTGTTTAATCACAACAATCCATGCACAATGTACAACGAGATCATAAATAAACACATGTGATCATACAACGCTATTGTAAATAAACACAGATGACTGGCTAACAGTCAAGTTGGCCACCATGAGTTGGTAGTGGAGCACATTTTGAAAACAGATCTGGAATTAAATTTTCAGAAGGCAGCAATCACCATCAGAGTAGGGATTGGTAGTACAGCACTTATTAGCATGGTGGGCACATTCAAATTGCAGTACAAAGGGTTGTCGGTGTGTGTTTTGAAGGCATGTGCTGTAGAGGACATGTTAAGGAATAAGGAATGGACAAATCAGTTACAGTGGTGGAAATATTTATTGGATCACCTTTTACAATTAACAATTTTTGTTATAGTCATTGAATAACTGAGCTAAGTTTGCCTGATTTCCCTTGATTTCTACCAGAAATGAATATACACAATAATTTTTGTCAATTTGTTTTCATTCTTAATGTTTTTCTATAAAAATGTCTGTTTTTTATAATTTAATACTTTCTTGAAAAATGAGTGTAAGTGGATATGTCAGCTATTCTGTTTGCTATACTGGAATACGAATACTAATGTTGAAAGAAACACTGCATATTAATGTTGTAACATAATGTAATTTTTTTCTCCTATCTACGTAATTCTGTACCTCTCATTTCGTTCGAGCAATCAATCATTCATGATAGGAAACACAGTCATAGCTCAGTCACTCAAAATGATTCTGAAATTTTACTTGTTAGAATGAAATCAGGCGATGATTCTTCTTCTCTGCAGGCTCGTGCTTTGCGCCAGTCTGCTAATCTGTACAAATAAAATGCCTCGTAATTTTGGGAGCGTTGTATAATCAGTCGGGAAACCTCATATCAAGCGGATATTTGGCTTTGATGAAGTTTAGCCTTCCGAAGAAGTAATGGAGCTCTTGGATTATTAAATGCAGGTTCGTATCCAGTCTTTCGGAAGTTCCCTTCTGATTAACAACTACGCAATATATCGATAAATATCATTAATTCTCAAATTTCAAATACACACCTTTTATTTGAAGGAGCAATCTATATATATTTCCTTTTAATCGTACAGTTCGTATCAGTTATCTTCTGTGATAAATCTCAATAATCAGATTACAGTTCTTCCAAACCAAGCTCAGGCTAATTGGCACGAAGACAATCTCCGAAGCTCCCTTTCTTTTTTTTTTTTTTTTTTTTTTTCTAACAACCACCAGAGAGAGTACTACAAAGAATACTTATGCGCTCATGGCATAGCAATTGTATGAACTATTTTTTGCATGGATTCTGCGAGTATGAAGATAGAAAATTAGTAAACGTCATTCAAGGGTAGAATTGTATCTGAATAATTCATCGAATATAAAGAGATATTACAATTGCCCCTCGCAGCGAGCAAAGTTAATGATAATACACTTTGCGAGCTAACAGAAAAAAATTGTTGGGTTGTTTATTCAAAAGAGGAATATTTTGAATTAGTAGAATTTTACTATAGAGAGTATGGGTAACATGTTAATACAATGAGTTACGAGAATACCTAAGCTGTAGCTTTTACATGTACCGAGGTATACCCGCATCCCGAGTACATAACCAGGGAAGATGTAGATTGGTGTAACTACGAAAAAGGTCTACCCATTCGGGAACTGGCTTTCAGAGGGAAACCCTGGAAAACCCGGAAGAATAGACCCCAGCTCAGGTATTAAAGAAGATAGGAAAGCCTAAATCCAGTAATTTTGAAATATATAGAAGCTCCATAGATTAGATCGAAGGAAAAGTGCCTCATAGCCAAAAAAAATTTTACAATATTGCTCAAAAAATAAATTTTCAAAATTCTTCTTTCGACGATGTAGCCGGCGATCTCGTTGTGAAGTCGATGGAACAGGAACACTGGGTACGGACACCGGGTAGGCGACGTACAGTGCTCGGTGGAGGCGGCACGGAGGACAGGCGATGGCTTATGGTGCAGGATAGAAGCTGGTAATGTGCCGTAGAAACAGGAAGATGATCTCAGGAACAGATGGTCAGGGACGTGAACATGAAACAGGTTTAAAGTGGAATAAGAAAAGGTTCTGACTGAATAAATCCCTGGAAGAGAGTGGATTAAGGTAACAAAGTCTATATTTCATCGTTGAACTCAAAATCGGAGTGGATTCCTATATTCTTCCATCTGTACTAGACTGAAACATCCATCAGTCCTGACAATCGCAAATTTTTTGTAGTCCTCAATACCAAAGTTGTTTTGCATTACAACTGCTGATCGTCCAAAACATTGCCAAATAGACTGTGGGCATTAAATTTTGTTGTAGCTCATATCGAATGTATTCCTCTCAAAAATTTTTTTAATCTAATCTTCGTTTTGTTATAGTGCAGGTGGAAGTAGAGCATTGAATCTGTTCGAGGTTTGCTTTCAATTACGGAATTATGGATAAATTTTAAGTTTACACCTGATGAAAAATTTTAAACATAGGCATATGACAATGACTCCACAAAAGGAATAATTTGAAAAATTTTCATTATTCTTATAATTAATTGATTTATAGATCCACTTGCAAATAAATATCATTAATGATGACGTATGTTCATTTAACAAATCATCCAATCGCAGAATCTTCTTCATCCTCTCATGAACATTTATGGAAATATATTTCAACAATATGTCCATAATATGAAACACACAAACTGCTATTCTTAAAATGTTAATTAAAATTCTTAAATTAATTCTCCTGGTAAAGAAGGCATAATGAAAAATCTAAAAATTATAATAATTTTCTCTCGCGCAACCAGGGAGTTTCTTCAATTGTTTGCAACAGTGACATTATCGACTGTTGCTTCATTTCACAGTTCATTTGTTTTCTTGCGCGAACAGCGCACATCATACACACAGCGTATTTACCTACATATCCCACACTGTTCTTCACACGCAATTCTCACATAAGTGCTGTGTCTTGAGGAAATGTAGATGCACTTTCATTGTATACCACTGTGCCTTCTGCTCATAGTCCACACTTAAAAACGCTAGTAATTAACAAATTCTTCTACCTATCTTAAAATTTTTGTGCTAAACTATCACAGGAGTAATCTCACTGTCTCTTAACCTATCACAGGAGTAATCTCACTGTCTCTTAACCTATCACAGGAGTAATCTCACTGTCTCTTAACCTATCATAGGAGCAATCTCACTGTCTCTTAACCTACCACAGGAGTAATCTCACTGTCTCTTAACCTATCACAGGAGCAATCTCACTGTCTCTTAACCTCTAGACAACATAAACTTCTTGATATTTATATACACATTCGACTCATAGTCAAATTCCACTCTAAATTCTTCTCCATATTTGGTATCACAGATCTACGATCCTTCAAAAAATTTCTTAATATCATTATGCGGGAATAATCCCTTTATTCTTTTCGATTTGGGATATGCCAACAAGTATGATCCAGGATTTGGTATATTTACAATAACATATGGTCCGGTATAAATAAGATTCCATTTCTTTATGTTCTTCATCAGTTTCGAGGAATGGATGTGTCACCTCAATAAAACCTTTTCTCCAAGATGAAACGTCTGAATCCGGTGAATCCGTTTTTCATATATCAATTTCCGTTGTACTGCCTTTTTAGTTAAATTGACAAGTGCGAGTCGAATCTTTTCTTCCCATTTTAAATTCTGGTCTTCATACTTTTCGTCCGTTGCCTCCAGGTTTTGGAACGACTAAGAGCGGAGAACAATATGGACTAGTTGATGGCTCAATCAAGTTCCATACTAACATTCTATTTATCTCCCTTTAAAGAGATTGTTTTAAATGCCAGGGGATCGGATAGTGCGTATAACAGTAAGTCTGATGTGGCTTCACTTGTAGGTGACAAATATACCCTTTAATAATTCCTGGTTTCTCATCAAAAATCTCTTCATATGCCCCTAACAAATAATGAAGCTGCTGCCTTTGTTCTCCGGTAAGCTGATTTGATTCACTAGCTTTTATCGTTGTTGTTTGGTTTAAGTCCTCCTGTTGTATCAAATCCTTTGAAAACTCCTTCCAACAACCGTTTGTAGTGTCAATTAATTGAATTATGCCACTGCGACAATATTTCTCATGCACCGTTTCCTTTCTATTTAAATCCAGTGCTATCTCTTCTCCATTTAATCTAAATTTAACTATTCCTTCCAAAAAATCAATCTGACAATCGTGCTCCTGCATACTCCCAATACCAAGAATACAGTCCACTAATAACTTCTCCACTACAAGGAACGTGCATTTTATTGCTACATTTCCCATTTTCATCTCTAATTGTGTTTGTATTTTGACATTGGGAGAGCGTGCTCCAACAGCTCCGATGATTTTGCAGTTCTGTACTGGCAAAATTGGTACCTTCTTCTTCCTAATAATTCTCCGAAAAAGAGCGCCTGAGATGACATTGGCGGAAGCGGCGGTGTCCAATATCACATTCGTTGGAACTTCCTCCATATCAACAAATACTTCCAATACCGGAACACTCGATCTGTCATTATGACACATTATTAAATCCTTTGTTAACTCTTCAGTCAACAGCTCACCATCATTATGTCTTAACACTTGTAATTTTACTGTTTCGCTCCTAACAGATCCCCTGACTTCTCCTCCGGGGCACGATGCGGTCATGTTTAGTTTGACTGATTGTTGGTCCAATTGGTATTTGTCTCTTCAGCTACTTCAGTGATTATTGGTTGTTGTGGTGAATTCTGTCTATGTTGTCTTGCTTGATTCGTGTAATTATTGTTGTTGTTCTGCTGGTGTTGGTAGAACTGTCCTGTGTTGCCATACATTGGATTATATCGATTAAAATTCCTACTGTTCCTAAAATAGCCCCTCGCTGCACCATTACTAAAGTTTCCATTATGGTAATAATTATTGTTTGCATTTTGTCCATTGCTAAGTCTCCTTGGAGAGTGTAGTTGGTTATGATTATTGTTACTGCTACCATTACTGCCATTCCCACTCGAGTTGCAGCTCGGATTCGCTTCTATTGCTCTTCTTTGATATGACATTTCTCTTGCCATTTTATTGTCCTCAATTATATCAATACAATCAAGCGTAGTCATAAATGAGTCTATATCCTTATCATTTACATATAACAGCTGATTCCTTATACTGGTGGGTAGTCTGGACTTGAGTATTCTAAGTATACCCGGCAAAGGAATCGGTACATCCCAATACAAAGATTTATTAATGTATTTCTCAAAATATCTCTTTAGAGATCCTCTAGAAAATGAGAAAGGCTCAGGATATAATACTTCCTGCCTAAGTCTTTCTTGTACTCCAGCAGACCAATATTTTGCTAGAAAAGCCTGCTCAAATTCTTTGTAACATTTACAAGAAGATGTTTGTTCGGATGCCCACAATGCTCCTGTTCCTTGTATATATCCACATACAAAACTCATCTTTTGCCATTCTGTCAAAGATCGTGGAAATAGACCTCTGAAACTTCCGAATAAAGACTACAGGATGAACATTCTTTTTGTCAGGGTTAAAGATTTGAAATTGTCTCTGTTTAATCATCTTTTCCTCAACGGTACTACAATTCCAAAAATCATACTGTTCGTACTCTTCCCTGTGGCTATCCGTTATATCGAATCTAACTTGTGACGTTCCAGTTCTGTCTACATCGGATCTTGACAAGGACGGAATTTCACGCGCAGATTGAGAATGTTGTTTCCTACTTCTCGCTGTTTCTAAATCCTCCTGTGAGAGATTTAGTGATCTTTCGATATTTTCTTTCCAACGCGAGAATTCTTTGCCAAGTTGTTCTCGAACTTCCTTTAACCCTTTGTTGAAAAAATTCTCCTCAGAACTCTCTGAAATTGATGGTAAAGCTTCTTTCACAGTTTCTTCTATGGTTTCCGAAGGAGAATTTTGCCGCTCTAATGTCATTTCTGAAAACTTCCCCGCAAGTACATTCATTCTATGTTCCACTGTCTCCTGTTTTTCCTTCACTTCATCAAATTGCTTCTTTAGATTATCTTGGGATTCTATAATTTCTGGTATCATAGCTACGGAACACTGTATGTCCTCTTGAGCTTGTATTACTTGAGGAAACAGTTCTACTTGTTTTTGTATCGTGTCAATTTTGACGGATACATATTCGGTTAGTTCCGCTTTTAATTTACTATTGTTTTCTTGGCATTGTTGGCAGACCTGCTCAATTTGAGCAATAAGATTCTGTTCGGTCCTTTCTGCCTGTTCTTTTATTTCCTGTGTCTGGGTATTTAATCTCTGATCTAATTTGGTAAAGGTTGCTCTTAACTGATTTTGTAATTCTGTTTGATTTTTGGCTAATTGATTTTGGAGTTCATTTTGTATAACGGATAAGTCTCGTTTTACCTCCGCTTGGCCTTCGGCTAATAGAGACAACTGTTGCATAATAACAACTAATGTCTCAACAACAGTCTGATCAGCTGTTGTATGAATGTTTCCTGAACCAGCGGGATTATTTATATTGCTACCGCTAGCCACAACAGTCTCAGAATTGCTATCCGTGGCCTCTGCTTCTGTGCAAACAGCTAAAGGCTGTTGCACTTCTCGTTGCTGATTCAATGACATTTTAAATACCACTCTAGTCAATACCATTAAATAACTGTCAATATCAGGTTCTAATCACTAAATGCAGTTTCAAATTTTCTGTCGTAGACACACTTAACTTTCAAATTACTTCACAGATGGTATAAAGTTCAATGTCCAGATACGAAAATCACACAATATACAGTTCCACAATCTAACTACTATCTGGAAAAAAGTTCTTTCTAAATTGATTTCAAACTATTTTAACTACAGGATAAAAAAATTAGATTTCTCTGGCCTTGTTCTGTAGTCTCGGTGTTGTCTAATAGCTGAAATCGTTTCTTGGTATCAGCAATCTTTTACTATGGGCACCGTATCTCACTTCAGGTTCATTACATTTTGTTCTCGTTGGTTTTCATGAAACAAAAAATACATATATTATATAACAATCCAAGAGAGTCCTGTCACACTGGCGCCACTGTAATTTTTTCCTCCTATCTACGTAATTCTGTAGCTCTCATTTCGTTCGAGCAATCAATCATTCATGATAGGAAACACAGTCATAGCTCAGTCACTCAAAATGATTCTGAAATTTTACTTGTTAGAATGAAATCAGGCGATGATTCTTCTTCTCTGCAGGCTCGTGCTTTGCGGCAGTCTGCTAATCTGTACAAATAAAATGCCTCGTATTTTTGGGAGCGTTGTATAATCAGTCGGGAAACCTCATATCAAGCGGATATTTGGCTTTGATGAAGTTTAGCCTTCCGAAGAAGTAATGGAGCTCTTGGATTATTAAATGCAGGTTCGTATCCAGTCTTTCAGAAGTTCCCTTCTGATTAACAACTACGCAATATATCGATAAATATCATTAATTCTCAAATTTCAAATACACACCTTTTATTTGAAGGAGCAATCTATATATATTTCCTTTTAATCATACAGTTCGTATCAGTTATCTTCTGTGATAAATCTCAATAATCAGATTACAGTTCTTCCAAACCAAGCTCAGGCTAATCGGCACGAAGTCAATCTCCGAAGCTCCCTTTCTTTTTTTTTTTTTTTTTTTTTTTTTTTTTCTAACAACCACCAGAGAGAGTACTACAAAGAATACTTATGCGCTCATGGCATAGCTATTGTATGAACTATTTTTCGCATGGATTCTGCGAGTATGAAGATAGAAAATCAGTAAACGTCATTCAAGGGTAGAATTGTATCTGAATAATTCATCGAATATAAAGAGATATTACAATAACACTGATGGATTTCAGTGTTTGTATTGTCTCATATGAACACACATTTAATACTTTGTTGCTCCACCATGTACCTTAAGCACAGCTTGGCATCATGAAGGCATTGAAAGAATTCACTTTTTAGTGTACTCCTCACTCAGTTCATGAAACCATACACGCAAAAGGGTCTTCAACACAGCCCTGTTTATTCCATGGCTTCTTTTTGGTGATAGCATTTCCCATAACCTTCCAACAAATCTCAATAGGATTGATATCAGGGCTGTTTCCAGGCCACTTTAATACTCGAACCCCATTTTGTCGAAGGAAAGATTTTACCTGAAATGTAGAAGTATGTGGAAATTAATCAAGAAAGTAATCTGCTTCATGTTTGGTACAAATATTAGTCATAGGACTCACCTTCAAAGCTCTATGGCATGGAGCAGAGTCATCCTGAAAAATGCAATTGGAAACATCTCCAAACTGGTCTCTAATGGTTGGCATAAGCTTCCTTTCAAGCATGATTATGTAGGCATCTGGGTTGACAGTGCCATTGATGAAGTCCAGATGACCAACTCCATGACTAGAAATGCACCCCCAGACCATTTGTCCTTCTGGGTGTTTGACTGTATGTGTTATGGTTGATGGCAAAAATTCTTCACCTTTTCTTCGACGCACGAACACTTTTCCATCTGAGCCATTGGTTAATAAAGGCTTCCTTCTTGGATGACGGGCTGAGGGTCCAGCCTCCAGTAGACTAATTCTTACAGTTCTACTGGTTACAGAGATGTCACACATTTCTTCCCAGTCTCGCTTTCGTTCAGTTGATGATAGGCAACGATCGTTGAGTGAAAGCCTTTTCAATACCCTGTCCTGTTTGGCAGTAGATGCCCTTTTCCGACCTCTTCCTTTCTCACGATCAACATTTCCTTTTTCTCTGTATTTTTTCAGTAACCTCGAAATTGTATACTGATTAAATCCTGTCTTAGAGGCTATCTCTCTGGTGCTGACTGACACCAACAGACAAATAAGCAAGTATAGCAGCTTTCTTTTCTGGAATTAATTCAACTGACTTGCCCATCTTCTCACTGCAAAGACTCAACTCAAAATGGCAATATAAACACTGGCTTCATTGTAAAACCAAATAACAACAACAAAGAGTTGTGTATTTTTGGAAAACATGTGAAGAAGTCAGATTATTAAGGCAAGAATATGTCAATAAAGTTTAGCAACAATGGGGCTGATATAACCTGAAGCAAACTGCAGCAAAAGACAAAACTATTAAGTAATTCATGGTGATGCAATAAATATTTCCACCACGGTATACATAGGAAAAGAAAAGCAGTAACAAAGATAAAAGGGTATTGGATGAAAGAGTGCTGAATCAGCAATGTGCAAAATTAATGTAAATTTCGGGATGGGAAAATATGTAAAAAAGGGAAAGGAAATGACTCATCTACAGCAGACCAATGTTTGGCACACAGAAAAATGTAATAGGAAACGGTAATCACCCTAGTTTTTGAGATCTTATTCTTTCTGTAATAAAAGTGCACACAGATGCACACTCCTGCAGTCACACTCAGACTGATTATTGATTACTGACTATGGAGAGCAATTCCCAGGGTAGACAGAGAGGGGGATGGGGTGACAAATGATTCAGCTGCTGTACATTAAGACAAAATGAGTTCAGATGGTAGAGCATATAAGAGATAGAGAGGGGGTGGGGAGTGAGAAGGAAGGGGAGGAAAGGAGGTGAAGGTGAAGATGAGGGAGACATGGAGGGGAAAGAGAAATGGAGGGCATAAAAAATGAGCAAGAGAAAGAGAGAGAGAGAGAGAGAGTGAACAGGGGAGGGGGGGGGGGGGAGGAAGGGAGAGAGAACATTGTGAAGGTTTTGGCCAGGGGGTATTGTGAGAATATAGAATATGCTGGAGAGATAATTCTCACTTGCATAGTTCAGAGAAACTTGTGTGGGAAGGGAGTACCCTAATGGCTCATGTAGTGAAGCAGCTGCGGAAGTCATTTGTGTTGTGATGCACAGCATGTTCGGCAATTTCTACATCTACATCTACATTTATACTCCGCAAGCCACCCAATGGTGTGTGGCGGAGGGCACTTTACGTGCCACTGTCATTACCTCTCTTTCCTGTTCCACTCGCGTATGGTTCGCGGGAAGAACGACTGCCGGAAAGCCTCCATGCACGCTCGAATCTCTCTAATTTTACATTTGTGATCTCCTTGGGGAGGTATAAGTAGGGGGATGCAATATATTCAATACCTCATCCAGAAATGCAACCTCTTGAAACCTGGACAGCAAGCTACACCACAATGCAGAGCGCCTCTCTTGCAGAGTCTGCCACTTGAGTTTGCTAAACATCTCCGTGACGCTATCACGCTTACCAAATAACCCTGTGACGAAACGCGCCGCTCTTCTTTGGATCTTCTCTATCTCCTCTGTCAACCTGACCGGGTATGGATCCCACACTGATGAGTAATACTCAAGTATAGGCCAAACAAGCGTTTTGTAAGCTGTCTCCTTTGTTGATGGACTACATTTTCTAAGGACTCTCCCAATGAATCTCATCCTGGCACCTGCCCTACCAACAATTAATTTTATATGATCATTCCACTTCAAATCGTTCTGTACGCATACTCCCATATATTTTACAGAAGTAACTGCTACCAGTGTTCCGCTATCATATAATCATACAATAAAGGATCCTTCTTTCTATGTATTCGCAATACATTACATTTGTCTATGTTAAGGGTCAGTTGCCACTCCCTGCACCAAGTGCCTATCCGCTGCAGGTCTTCCTGCATTTCGCTGCAATTTTCTAATGCTGTAACTTCTCTGTATACTACAGCATCATCCGCGAAAAGCTGCATGGAACTTCCGACACTATCTACTAGGTCATTTTTATATATTGTGGAAAGCAATGGTCCCATAACACTCCCCTGTGGTATGCCTGAGGTTACTTTAACGTCTGTAGACATCTCTCCATTGAGAACAACATGCTGTGTTCTGTTTGCTAAAAACTCTTCAATCCAGCCACACAACTGGTCTGATATTCCGTAGGATCTTACTTTGTTTATCAGGCGACAGTTGAATTGCCCCCTGTGTTTATTGATTGAATAGCCACTGAATTGCTATTTATATATTTAATGGGATAATAATAATTATTAAAAGGTGGCAATTTTATTTAAGCATTGATTTTACTCTTTCGATTGTTGTGAGTCAGCGATAGTGCAATGCTGCTCGCTTTGAAAAATACACATTTTATAAGAATTATTTGGTCCAGGAAACACTTTTGCGATCACAGTTGTGATTTAGATGGTATTCGTGTAATTGTACTGATTAAAAGTTATCGTTTCCGAAAGACGCAGGTTCGTTTAAAGCTATGTGCACTTTTGCGTGTATAATGAAAATATTCATAACACCTCGCGTAACAAAAAGAAACATGCGAATCACAACCATGGTCAAACGAAGAAAATATATGATAACATAAATGTTCTTCGCTGTTATTCAGGACAGGCTCAGATTAGACCTTGCAATTTTTAGTTATAGGAAATGACAAGACGTTACACTTGGGAGATATTTTGAATAACTTGTATTTACCTTCTCTCTCTCTCCTTTTTACAGCCTTTCTACCTTCACATCGATTAAGGAACTTTTCCTTCTCTACTGACCAGTACGAGAACAAAATTCAGACTCAACAAAATGTCTTACATCGAATTATTACATGCTTAACCCTTAACAATCACATATATAGTTTCGTAGTACAGACAATGCTAATTTATTCCATGCACTAGAAAGTCTTTGATACACTGAGCACAAAAATGAAAATAATAAAATTATAATTACATTTTTAATATTATGAATACTTCTTTAAATCACGAAAATAAGATTTGACATCGTCGTAATATTAATTTTCATTATTGTAGCACTACATTGCCCACTTTGGATGTACAGTCACACTTGTTTGACTGGACATCCAAGCAGGCTTATTTTCCTTGTCTGTTCTGTTTAAAGTTCACTGTGTTCTTTCACTTGGAAGCATGTGCTTTGTTTACTTTTAAGTCTCAGGGATTTTGAGTTACGCTCCCCCATTCGAGCAAAAGCTAATGGGAAAAACCCCGTAAAAAAACCACGGTGGAGCGAGCACATCTTCCATACCCTCTTTTTTAATTTTCAACATTTGAATATTCACTTTGTATGACATTTAATAATGGTGCAATTTCGTGATAGTGGTGCTGGTGACGACGGCTGGCGACTTGGTGTACTGCAGCACCGATGACTCACCCCATCAGGTAAGTCTGCAATGGACTGCGATGACGTGGCAGGGTGCGGCAAGGGATGACGGATGATGTCGCTGCAGTATGCTGCCCTCACCGACACGTGTGCTCAGCATCCCAGCATACAGTCACATGAAATTCAAACAGCAGTATCAGTTCCTTAAATTAACATCTAAATTACATCATATTTCACGCACTCTTTCACTCAACAAGAAGTATGTGTTTTTTTTTGGTGAGGTGTTCGACTGTTTGTGAGTTTCTTTATCATGATGCAAGTCCATTCGTCCTTCCGACGTAACTGACTATCTGCAATTAAAGTTTCATGTAATTACGTTCCAACATTGATACTGTTCTGCAACGGGTTTAATGATATAGTCAGTAGCAGTTCCTAACACTGTTATGACTCACCACTGTTGCTGACTGATCGATAAAGACACTTGCTCTTGAGTTTTAGTTTGCCTGGAATGTTACGTCCACGCATGTGGTCCCAATAACACTCTGAATATTTGGCATTGTTAAACACTCGTAGCACAAAATTTGAAAACGAAATCATGGTAACACAACACACTCATTGAGTGTCCACTTTTGTGTTAAATTCCACTCTTTCGCCAGTGAAATAAAGTTTGTACGCGTAGAGGATAATGTTCACAGGAAGTCTTTGTTCATAGGTCGTCTGTGACATGTTCACTCCACCACATAGTCACTTGATCACAGTTATCAAGTCTGACAAGGTAAAGTCCTTGTGCTACCCATAAGAATGTCTTTATGCAGTCTAGTTATATAATGATAAATAACTGAATGATTGTACATATCAAATGAAGTACATAATTGTAGTCATTTACAATATAAAAGCAAATCCTAAGTCATATATTTTCTCAAAAAGGTGCTCCTGGACTTACAAAGAGTTGTGCAGTGATAAACACAAGTCTGTATATGTTTGTCTGTGTAATGATCTGTTCAGTCATGGACAACATCTTGTTCGACCTGGTTTATAGCTCACGCAAGTCCGAGCACTAACTTACGGTGGAAATTTTGTTAAACCTATACGTAACTCGTGTAATCTTTACATGTTGTAAGTGTATCCTGTACACAGTCTGAAAGAAAAAAAAAGAACGTAACATGCTCACCCTAGTGAGTTCAAAATAGTTAACAACCAACAAAATGAAACGTTTATTTTCTAAATTCACTATATCCTACTGTTGTGTGAAATATGCAATTCTGTTCACTGTTCGTAGTTTCACAAGCACAGATTCCTGAAAGTTTACTAAATCTCAACAAGTTTGTATTATGTTTGATTAAATGTCTTAGGGTGGAATCATCTTGAAGCAATTCTTCTTCTCCTTGCTGCAGCTCAGTGTCCTCTTCTCCGTCGAACTGGAGCTGAAATTTTCTTACAACTAATTGGTATTCTGAGAGTCTTGTTACTGCTTCCCTTTTTGCGCTGGGTATTGAGTACGTTTGATGACAGTAAATTTCATGGGGAAACACTTGCATGTCGTACACATAACCTTTAAAGTCCAGGTTTTTTCAAAAATACTTTACGATAATTGGTAAGTGTGTCTAATAATTGCTTTTGTTGCAGACTGTCAAGACCAGAGGATTGTTGTACTTTTTCTACTATTTCAGAGAGGTGGATATTCTCCTCGTCCTTCACATCTTCCATGACCGGGAATGTACTGCAATTGAAACTATCTTGAAGCCGCCATAAATGTGCGCGAATCGGTTCTATCTTTAAAATTTGACAATATTTGCTGTGCAATTCTTTGGTCTTTACCAAGTCTAACCTGACTCTCGTGTCACCGAAACACATGCTGCATTCACCCTTTGCCAGATCGATTATAGTTTCTGTCTCTCGCAAAATATCTAATCCGAGGAGAAAGTTCACGGCTAAATTCTTTACAATAAGGAAAGTGCACTCTTTGGCTCCCATTCCAAAATTAATACAAATCCGTGTCTGTTCCTGAACTAGTTGGGCTTTCTGACTAATGGCTCCTGTAACTCGACAATTAGTGACTGGAAAAACCAGAATCTTTCTAATCTTCTTTAAGTGAAGAAAGAACGATTCATTCAGCACAGAAACAGATGCTCCAGTATCTAAAATCACCGTAGTTTGAATACCATAAATATCACAAACTATAGCTGCTTGTACAACTTCCCTTTCAAACAAATTACACTTCTTCCAAAAATCTTGGCATAATTCCTCTCTTATATTGACTCCGTCATTATATCTTAACATCTGCATAGTTGAACTATGTTTCTGAGCAACATCAACAGAATTATTCATACACACTGCATTTTTCACGTTGTTCGACCTGATCGCTGCTGATTCTATGCGACACACATTCTCATTGTTACTACAGCTGGTTGTCTGCACGTTTGGTTGCTCGTTATTACTAACATCATTCATGCAAGTGCCCCCTAGACACCTTGCGACTGACACATGGGAGCAGAATGTCATCGTATCTAATTTGACTGCCTGGTACTGGTTGATGGTTGCGGTTCACTTACCTCAATGATCTTGATATTTTGATTCAGTGGTTGTCATGGCTGCGTATTCATATGCTGCTGCATATTATTTGACATATTTGTATTATATGGGGGTTGTACATGATTGTTGTTGTGATATTGCGGTGGCCTAGGCTGCTGCCATTGCTGTTGTGCATAATTCTGTGTTGACCAGGTATGTAGTGGTTGCATGTTTTGCTGATTATTTGAAAAATTACTGTTATTGTAATTGGCGTTAGCTCTAAAATCTCATTTCCGTTTCTCTGAAAAGTTTCCGTTATTGTTTTGTCCACTATTGTTCTGTGGATGATAATTGTGATTCGGTGCATTACTGTACTGTCAATTTGTGTTCATATTGTGGTTCTGCCATCCTGAATAATTTGGACTATTCCAATGATTTTGATTCCCATAGTAGGTGTTTCTATTACTATTGTTCTTGTGGTTTCGCCCATTGCCATTACCATTACCATTATTCGACGAATTATTCCCATAATGGTGGCTGTCCTCTTCGATAACCAAATCTAAAGAGTCCAGTACAGATAGAAAATGTTCCACATTGTCTTCAGGAATGTGAAACAATTTCTCCTTTAGATCACGCAGTAACTTCTCCTTTAATATCTTTAAAACATCACACGCAGGAATTGGTGTGGATAAATATTTCACTTTGTCCACATACTTTTCAAAATATTTCTGCAAAGTACCGCCTTTTCTATTAAATGGCTCAGGACTATAAACTTCTTTTCTTAAACATTCTTGTACCCCACGTGACCAATACTTGTTTAGAAAAGCTTGTTCAAATTCATCGAAGGAGCTGCATTGTTCAGCTTTCTGTGTCGCGAACAATGCTGACTCACCTTGAATATGGGTAATGGTAAAGACAATTTTCTCCCTTTCGTTCCAACTTTTTGGCATTATTCCGCGGATCCCTTTGATAAACACAATTGGATGGGGTCTGTTCTTATCATTGGTAAACTTCTGAAACTGTGAATTCTTCACTAAAGCATCCTGAGTCACCAATGATTGTGTACGGTCTTGATAAACGGATGTTACTCCACGTGTTGGATTGAAATTATTGCCCGTCTGCCCCCTACTTTCAGTTAAAGGCGCTTCATAAAGATCAGGGTGTGTTTCTGTGATACTAACACACTCCAGTGAACTGTTATGAGATGTTTGCATACGTGTTTCATTAAGCACTTTCTGCACGTTTTGTAATTCAGTCTGGAGTTCATGAATCTTTGTGTTGTTTTCATGTATCAGTTGTGTTCCTGCTCGTTGTAACATCACAGGTAGTTCCTTCTGTATAACAGTACTAATTTGTTTGTCTTTGTCATTTAGCCATGTGTTGAATGTGGTCACAACGTGTTTTTCTTGTTCTTTGCATTTTTGTTTTATTACGTTTTGATTATCAACCGTAAGGTTTTCTATATGTGTACTTATATTGCGTATTTCTGCTTCCAAAGAAGTGTGTGTTTGTTGTAATTTGTCCACATCCTGGGTTACTTGCTTTACATTCTGTGGTAAGTCATGGTATGTTTGTTGCATACTTGAAATGTTGTTCTGTATAGCAGACAACTGGGCATCTATTTGTTGTCGCAGCTGGCGATCGTGTTCCTTTAACCGGTTTTCAAGCTTTTGATCTATCTCTTTTGAGAACTGTGAAAAGCTTAACTGCGCACGTTCATCTAATTGACTGATGTGTTCATCCAAGGTCCTAATCCGTTCATCTACTCTGCTGATACGTTTATCTAAATTATTATTAATCTCAGTTGCAAGCTGTTTAGCAGTTTCTTGTTCTTGCTGTATCTGTGATTGTTCCTGTATTTTAAACATTTGTTCCTGTGATTGTTCCTGTATTTTAAACATTTGTTCCATTTTCATCATTAAGAGAGAAAATGGATCCATTACTGTTTGTGTTGGCTCTACCGGTGGTAAATCGACTGTAACTGGTGTTTCGTGTGGTTCTGCTTCAGTATGCACTTGAACTACCGTCTGTATTCTGCCTGAGTGTTCTACAGCAGATGGATCACTGACTTTAATATTAGTGTCCTGTTCTATATCCTCTGTCTGGTCTGAAAAAATATTATCAATTTCTACATCACTAGTTATTCCTTCCTCCTCTGAATGTTCTACAGTTACTTCCTGCTGTGTAGCTTTTCTTACATGTCACACTGTTTTCACTATGTTTGCAAATGTTTGGGTGCAAGTCTAATCGGGAATACGTCACACACAACACATCAATTATTCCATCACACAAAACATAAAATAATTACTTCACTGCGCTAGATTGGAATCAGTACTATAAATTTTCACTTTCGTTTGATTAAAATTCAGTTCCAGTCTCGTTCAGTTAACCTCTACTGAAAACACTTGATGCTGTATTTTACTGATCCTTCTCACAGTTATTTAAATATAATTGACTCTTCTAGCTTCCTAAGAGGACACACTCACAAAATGTAATTTTTTGTTTTGTATTTTGTTTCTTTAGTAAGATATAGCACCAGGTTGAAGAAGAGGTTGAGCCTACCTTACACAGTGCTTCGTTCTGCTGCCACTGGGATGGAATGGTACAGCAAAAATATCGTGCTTAGGGTCGTCGTAGATTTCCACTCATTACAGCATGAAACAAATAGAAAAAACACACATTAGCACACACATATAAGCTAGTCCTGTCACGGTTGCCACTGAATTGCCCCCTCTGTTTATTGATTGATTAGCCACTGAATTGCTATTTATTTATTTAATGGGATAATAATAATTATTAAAAGGTGGCAATTTTATTTAAGCATTGATTTTACTCTTTCGATTGTTGCGAGTCAGCGATAGTGCAATGCTGCTCGCTTTGGAAAATACACATTTTATAAGAATTATTTGGTCCAGGAAACACTTTTGCAATCACAGTTGTGATTTAGATGGTATTCGTGTAATTGTACTGATTAAAAGTTATCGTTTCTGAAAGACGCAGGTTCGATTAAAGCTGTGTGCACTTTTGAACATATAATCAAAATATTCATAACACGTCACGTAACAAAAAGAAACATGCGAATCACAACCATGGTCAAACGAAGAAAATATATGATAACATAAATGTTCTTCGCTGTTATTCAGGACAGGCTCAGATTAGACCTTGCAATTTTTAGTTATAGGAAATGACAAGACGTTACACTTGGGAGATATTTGCTTTGAATAACTTGTATTTGCCTTCTCTCTCTCTCCTTTTTACAGCCTTTCTACCTTCACATCGGTTAAGGAACTTTTCCTTCTCTACCAACCAGTACGAGAATGAAATTCAGACTCAACAGAATGTCTTACATCAAATTATTACATGCTTAACCCTTAACAATCACATATATAGTTTTGTATACAGACAATGCTAATTTATTCCATGCACTAGAAAGTCTTTGATACGCTGAGCATAAAAATGAAAATAATAAAATTATAATTACATTTTTAATATCATGAATACTTCTTTAAATCATGAAAATAAGGTTTGACATCGTCGTAATATTAATTTTCATCGTTGTATCACTACACAGTGCAGAACTGTATCGAACGCCCTCCAGAAGTCAAGGAAAATGGCATCTACATGGGAGCCTGTATCTCATATTTTCTGGGTCTCATGAACAAATAAAGTGAGTTGGGTCTCACATGATCGCTGTTTCCGGAATCCATGTTGATTCCTACAGAGTAGATTCTGGGTGTCCAGAAATGACATGATACGTGAGCAAAAAACATGTTCTAATATTCTACAACAGATCGATATCAGAGATATAGGCGTATGGTTTTGCACATCTGCTTGATGACCCTTCTTGAAAACTGGGACTACCTGTGCTCTTTTCCAATCATTTGGAACCTTCCGTTCCTCTAGAGACTTGCGGTACACGGCTGTTAGAAGGGGGCAAGTTCTTTCACGTACTCTGTGTAGAATCGAATTGGTATCCCATCAGGTCCAGTGGACTTTCCTCTGTTGAGTGATTTCAGTTGCTTTTCTATGCTTTGGATGGTCAAGTTTGTGATTTGCCATAGTATGTGAGGTGACCATTTATGTGAGTAGGCATTTGGTTACTTGTGATGCCTACATAGACTGCTGTACAGCAATTGCAATGTAGCTGATATATAATTAGATTGCTTTCAAATGTAGCCCAGCCTTTTAGTGGGTAGGAGACACCAGTGACTGGACCACCAATAAAAAGCAGTCATGAGTGATAGAGCCATGCTATGTATCAGCTGTACTGGAAATACTGCACTGAATTCTATGTAAGCATAGCAAGAACCTAACTGTCTACCTGCATGAACCGCCGCCACCAAAGTGAGGCAATCACAAAATTGACCATCCAGTTACTGAACATGTTGTGCACCACAACACAAATGACAGCTGCTTGACTACACAGGCCACATGAATACTCCCTCGCAGTGCAAGATTCTCTGACCTATGCAGTTGGGAATTGTCTGAACTCTTGCAATCTCTCTGCCCTGAACCTCCGCTAACCTGTTTCCCTTCTCTTCTCTGAACTATGCAGTTGGGAATTGTCTGGCCAATATTTTCTGTATTTTTGCAGTCTCTCTGCCCAAAACCTCCACTAACCTGTTTCTCACTGTCTCACCTTACTTCTTTTTCCCTTCTTTCTTCTCTCCTCACTGTTCCCTTCCCAACCAGATCACATTCTACCTTCTCCCACCATTCTTCCTCCCCTCCTCCCCCAATGCAGATATGCTCTCTCTCTCTCTCTCTCTCTCTCTCTCTCTCTCTCTCTCTCTCTCTCTCTCTCTCTCTCTCTCTCTCTCCCCCTCCCCCTCCCCCTCCCCCTCCCCCTTTCTCTCTCACCACCTCTGTGCCCATTCTCCACCTTCACCTTTTCTATCTCTTCTCTCCATGTCTCCCTCTTCATGTCCAATCTCTTCTCCTCTCCTTCTCTCCCCTCTTTCTCTCTCTCTATCTTTTATAAGCTCTACCCTCTGAACTCCTTTCATCCTCACATGCAGCCGCTGATTCAGCTGTCAAAAGACCTACCTCACACTATCCCACTACCCCATCCTTGTCTTGTGGATCCTTCTCCTCTACCTCCAGACCTCCCTCTTCCAGGACAGAAACATTTCATATTACCAAATGTGCTCTCAGCAGTTGTAGAAGTTGTCAGACCCAAAAAACTGGGGAAATAAAGAAGTAATATGTGTTAATGAAACATACCTGAATCACTTTCATTTCACTGATGACATTGTGCTCTTCGTCCCTAGTGTAGATTAACAGTGGATAGAAGAAATAACGGGAGCAAATTTGAAAGAAGATATGCAAATCAATTACCATACAAATAAAATGATTTACAGTCAAGAAATAGAAAATTATATAATTTAATAACAATTTCATAGAACCAGTTAACGAGTTTTTGTAAACAAGGCAACTCAAGACAAGAGCTGGGCTGTTAAAGAGACAAAAGTAAAAATCATTTTGTGCTTTTGGTGAACTAAACAATTTTCAAAATTTAAGTTCCAATGTGCTGAAAAGTTTACAGTAGTTTTTGTTTATGAAAGTGGGATACAGATTTTAAATGTGTAAGCAGTTGGCAAACTGGACATTGCATATATCAAAGAGGTACTGTGCTGGATTCTAAGAGGTAATAAAAGGCCATTTGCATGATCTAATGGAAGGTGGGTAGACAACATTAGATAACTTGCAAAAGGGAAGTCGCTGCATGTAAACTGCTGATCTTTTTTACCATATGAATAACTGTGGATGTGTTTGGCTTACATAAAAGGAAGGTATGAGTATTGTGAAACTAGAAAATAAATTTGTTGGGAATTCAAAATAAAACAATAACCAAAATAAAAGCAGTCATTTAAAAGTTCTCGTCTCTGCACATCTGTGAAATCAAAACCTACTGCTAGGTAACTTTCAGAATAGATTGCTCCACTTGGATCCTCCTCTGCATGCTGTCAATAAGTCGATCGAGACATTGATGCTTGAGTCTGTCCCGCTCTTAGATGGTGTTGCTGAAAAGTTCATCCTTTGTATGAGAAAGGTTGCTTAATCATGTTCATGTCAGACCATAAAGATATAAAGGCTCACAGTACAATGATCTTACAAACTATCAGTTTTTACATACTGATAAATTTATAAATAATTCATTCTTTCTTTTGAAATTATTACTCACAATAAATTATGAAAATGTCAATACTGATAATAACATTGTTAATTTTAAATATCTTTCCAAAATTTTATAAAAATCTAATTACTTTAACTTAGAAAAATGTCTGTCTATTGTGTGATCTTATTGTCTTAGTATATCAGGTACTTTGAGCATTTGTATGTATCGAGTGCTCGAGTTTTTGCTTGTATCACCAAAAATAAAATTTAGCAAAAATGTGGTCCTTAATCAGTTGCATTGCAATGTGAAATGGCTGATGATGATAACATTCTTTGGGATCTATATGGATAACTAGCAAAAGTAGAGGCAACACACTATAAGCTGACTAACCTGAATTTTGTAGTCTCTTCTCCATCACCTCCTCGGCAACACGTCCATCTGTAATCATGAAACTGAAAAGTTTAATGAATCTGGATCATGTTTGCTCAATAATGAAGGCAACAGCACAATTTTTGTTTTGATTTTCTGCATATCTATTAGCCTTGATGTCCTATTGTTGGGGAGATGACAAGTCTCTCAACTTTGTAAGATTAATAATACTCAAACCAGGTTAGCACTCCCAAATGAACAAGAGTCCTGTGGCAGAACTCATCAGGCAAATTATAATGTTATTGGAGCATGGATTTTAGAAACACTGCCAAGAATCATTAGCAGCTGTAACAAGTCACTAAAACAAATTGACTAAGTGTGGCATAAAATGCAGTTCATATTTACACTATGTTCCATTGCTGTACACATGCTGACTTGCAGTTGTCCATTAGATAAGAGTACTCTATAATATTTCAGTTAGTTTAGTAATTAATGAGAGTCACCACACACATAACAATCATTCATTCCAATGACAATAACAGTCCAACCCTCTTCCTAACCACAACACAATTCAGTCAAAATATTCACTAACTTGAATTAAAGAAATTATTCGGGCAACAACATCACTGAGATTTTGTGGATGCCGTTCTGCATGTTTTCATGGGCAGGTTGCACATAGCTTTTGTGTGAGAGGTTACTAGGAGCAGATCTGACATAGCTGTTGCTTATCTACTCTCTCAGCTGGGATGGACTATTTTGGGTGATTTTTGACTAAAGACTGATGTATAAAGAAGTTGTTATTTTATAAATTACACAGTCATTTGTAAAAATGCAATCTTAGGTTTTTCTGCTCAAAATGAAATATAAATATTAACCACAAATTTGTTTATGGACTAGGTGGTGGGCTAGGAAACTTAGAAAAGTTTATGAAACCATTTTATGCATCCGCACTGGGGACATCCTTTTTGTAGTACAAGCACCATATTAAAACTTATGGTAAATCATGCCAAAAATCTTTATTAATGGCTTAAATAATGAAGTATATCATCTTATGTATAAAATCAGGTCAACAAAACTATAATGGCAGAGATCAGAATCCGACAAGCTCAGAGGCAGAATCTGTAAAGGAAAAGTAACTGCTTCAGAACTTTACTATTGTTATCTTTGTAGGGTAACACATCATGATGACATGCACAGTGGCATGCCTGACATGATTCTATGTGCTGTTTCTTGACTCTTGGTTTAGTTTTAGTATTCCGTGCTCCAATTATTAAAAATATAACATACTCATATGTGCAAGTATTAATGTAACATATGTGGAAATAAGAGATTAATTCTCGATGAATAACCACATATTTGCTGCCTGCCAATGAAGAGTTACGTCAGTACAACTGTGTCAGCTATGATGCAGTGTATTGCATCGCAAAACCCACAGGCTTGTTCCTTCCATGCCAGCTGTGTCACACTTATTTTCATGTTGGACATGACAGACTCGCCAACAACCATAGAACTGGCTGCAAGTAATGGGATCATCAGAATCGTGATCAAACACCAGAATCGTGATCAAACACCCATCATTCTGGCAACATAATGTAGCATTATGGCTTGCACAGCTGGAAAGCCAGTTTGTGTTAGCTCATACATCATCAGATCTTATGTTGTTGCAGCACTAAATGAAGATTTAGCTGCAGAAGTGCAAGACATCCTGACTGTACCGTTGAAGACCTAGTGATGTGCATCAATAAAAAATGTTTTAATAACAAGTCTATCCCAATGAGAGACAAGGTAATTGGAAAAACTTTTACAAACAGAATAACTTGGCTATTGTACCCCATCAAAACTTGTATGACATCTACAGATGCTGGCAAGTAATGCAGTTAGTGATGACATACTACGAAACATCTGGTTGTCTTGTCTGCCTTCCAATACACAGAAAATTTTAACACTTTGCACTGGCAATTTGAATGTGCTAGCACAGACAGCAGACAGAATTACGGAAATGTACCCTCTGTGAGTGTGTCAACAGTAGTTTCATAACAAGGTAATGTGCCCACAGTGACTGTCTCATCCCTGCTGTCATAGTTGCCTGAGCTGACCACACAATTCACTGCACTGCAAATGACTCACACTTGTCAACGGCTGTGTCGTCGATCATTGCAAAGCTGCAATTGATCATCTGCTATGCTGAATATTGTAAGAAGTTCACCAATGATGACTGGAAATGTACACCACCACGCAAGTAGAACCATGACACAGAGTCCATATCAGCAGCAGCTACTTCTAGCAATAGCACACGTCACCTCTTCATCATGGACCGTGACACCAACATACAAAGGGTGGAAGTGTCAATGTACCCATCAACCTGACTACTACATTACAACTGCAATGATTACTACCTATTTGTTACCAACAGTTCAAAGATCAGGACATATGGGCAAATGACACTATTACTCAGTCTCGGATTATGTCACAGACTCGAATGGCAGTTCATGATGGCAGATGTGTTGCAGCCCTTATCTTTCTATGGCTGGCCCCAAATCTACAACATCAATAACTGATAGATTCCATCTCTAACCAGGATAGCCAAGCAAAGGCATGTTGTGTCAGTCTGATGACAGAATGCACAAGTTTGGGGAATACTCTGTACATACACCTGTTACAGAAGCTCCCCAAGATTACAAAACAATCACACTCCCTTGCACCAGTGAAGCACACCACAATACATCACATCCTTAACACACCAGGACCAGCAGTCAATGTATGTCTTAGGAATTTAACAACAGAAAAATGCAAAGTCATGAAGCAGGAATTCTTGGCATGCTGACACAGAGTATCTGTTGAGCATCTAGTTGCAGCTTGACAGCCCTGTTACACTTAGTGCTGAAGGAGAATAATAGATGGCACCCATGATAGTATTACTGCCAACTCAATGTGAGGACCATCCCTGGATATATCTGGTGCCACTCCAAGAAAACTTTGCTTTCAACATACATGGTAAGAAAATATTCTCTACTATGGACTTAGTATGAACATACTATCAAATTCCTGTCACACCAGAAGACATACACAAGACAAATATAAGAATTCCCTTTGATCTTTTTGAGTTTGTGAGAATGACTTTCAAACTGCGTAACGTAGCATAGACATTTCAACACTTTAGGGATGCTATCATGAGAGATCTGAATTTCTGTTATGTCTACATAGATGACATGTTAGAGATGTCTACATCAGGAGCGGAACATCTACAACATTTAACCAAGATATTTGATGGTTTGAATGTGCAAGGCCTAGTTATTAACACTGCGTAGTGTACCTTTGGGGCAACAGAGATCCATTTTCTTGTACATACAATCAATGCCCATGGCATCCGGCCTCCTAAGGGCTGTCCCATTACAGTTAGGCAGCTATGTCATTTTCTCGGCATTTTTAATCTTTATCATTGATTCATACACCAATAACAGCTCCACTAAATGATCTTCCAAATGGCACGCCAAAGCCAAATAACAGGGGACTATGAACAAACAAAACAGATACTGCTTTCCAAACTGAAAAACAAAACAGCAATATCAGGACTGCACAATGATTTTGCCAAAAATCACAGGCTCTACTTGTGCCCAAGGTAGATGCATGAGCTACCGCTGTTGATCCTGTACTTCAGCAACAGGTTGAACATAGCTGGCAGCCAGTCACATTCTTTAGACACAAGCTGCCACCATCACAGAAATGCTGGGCAACTTATGATCAAGAACTATATGCTGCATCTGTTGCAGTCAGGAAGTTCCGGCACTCGTTATAAGGTTGATACTTTACTGTATACACCGGCCTTACACAGCTGACATACGCTTTCAGTATGAAACCAGAGAAAGCATCACCAAGACAACTTCAACATTTGGACTATACCACTCATTTTATGACTCACTCACTAGGTACAAGGGAAGCTGAGTGAACCAGCAGACGCTCTCTCACATGTTGAAGCTATAACCACTGCAGTTGATTACAAGGTCTTGACTCAGTCGTAGCATCACAATGATGAGCTAACTATGCACATTATTGGATCACTTAGAGGGATTAAAGTTACAACAATGTCACATTGGACTCTGATATATCTGGGGCAAAAGTAGGACTGTTCATACCTCACCGATTTCAGTCACAAGAAATTGTGTCAGTGGATAACCTGGCTCATCTGGGATCCCATGGCATGGTGAAACTAGTCAAACAGAGTCCTGTCTGGCCAGGAATGGATGCAGACTGTAAGACATTTGTCAGACACTGTGTGGAGTGCCAGAAAAATAAGGTTACTTGGCATGTCGAGGCACCATTAGGCACATCCCTACCACCAAGTCAATGCTTTCAACACGTGCACACAGGCATTGTAGGGCCCCTACCAGTGTCAAAAGACTACAGTTGCTGCCTCACCATTGTGGATTGAGTTTCACAATGGCCTGATGGTTTCCCTATGAACAACATCACAGCTGAGACAGAAGCACAAATATTTTTTTGGAGATGGATTGCCCAGTTTTGGGTACGGATACACAGTATAATAGATCAAGGACACCAATTTGAGGTATACCTATTCAAAGTATTGGCCAGCTTGTTGGGCACTAAGCTCATTCACACTACTACTTACAATCCAGCAGTGAGCAGAATTGCAGAAAGTCTGCATCGCAAACTCAGGACAGCCCTTCCATGTCGTGTTACACACATTGGATGGAGACATTACCCATCATGGTCCTTGGTCTCGGTATGTCATTTAAGAGCAACCTGAAGGCTACAGCAGTTGAATTAGTGTATCGACAGACACTGTACCTACGAAGGGTGTTCATGCATAACGTGATAGATGATACGATCGATGCATCAGAATTTGTCACTAAATTATAGTCGCACATCTGGCAACTCCAGCCATTCATACCTGGAGAACAATGTGGATGATATTTGAGGACCACTCAAGCTGCAGTAACATATCCATACAGAATGACACAATGTGCAAGCCATTGCAGTCGCCAAATAAAGGGTCATATATGATACTTGGTAGAGAGACAACAGGGGTGTGCCTACCATCATTTCCATTGACAGACTCAGACCTGCCCTCTATGATACACAAGAGGCAATGAAGACTGCTGGCCTTGTGACTGCCAAAGATGAAGATGTAGTACTTGAACACATCCAACACAATGTCGACAAGGCATGACAATCAATGAGGTGCCATGACGAAGAAAATGATGCTGAGTGCAGTTTCTCCACAACCTGCTGGTACCACCAAGTTCAGCAAAAAGATATTCAGTTTCCAAAGAACAGTGGCACTGCATGTGGGACATCATGTACATCATTGATACGGGGTGGGGGGAGTAATCCTTGTTAAAAAAAAAAAAAAAAACTCCCGTTCCTTATCTTTCCAGTCTCCCACCACCTCCCAAAGTCCCACAGTCCGGCCACAGAGGAGCATTCCCTTCGTAGCTCAGTACCATCCGGGACTGGAGCAACTGAATTACATTCTCCGCCGTGGTTTTGATTACCTCTCGTCATGCCCTGAAATGAGAAATGTCCTGCCCACTATCCTTCCCACCCCTCCTACCGTGGTATTCTGCCATCCATCGAACCTACACAATATACTCGTCCATCCCTGCACAACCCCTGCTTCCAATCCCTTATCTCATGGCTCATACCCCTGTAACAGACCTAGATGCAAGACCTGTCCCATACATCCTCCTACCACCACCTACTCCAGTCCGGTCACTAACATCAGCTATCCCATCAAAGGCAGGGCTATCTGTGAAACCAGTCATGTAATTTACAAGCTAAGCTGCAACCTCTGTAATGCATTCTATGTAGGCATGACAACCAACAAGCTGTCTGTTGACATGAATAGCCACCAACAAACTGTAGCCAAGAAACAAGTGCCAAGAAACAAGTGGAGCACCCTGTTGCTTAACACGCTGCCAAAAATGATATCCCTCATCTTAATGACTGCTTCACAGCCTGTGCCATATGGATCCTTCCCACCAACACCAGCTTTTCTGAATTGTGCAGGTGGGAACTTTCCCTGCAATACATCCTATGTCCCCATAACCCTCCTGGCCTCAACCTTCATTAGTCACTGTCCTCACCCATCCAGCCCCCTCCCTGTTCCCATTCCAGCACTACACAGCCATCATTTCACCGCCACACCCAGTTTTTTTAATTTCTTTTATTTCTCTCCTTTCCGCTACTTACCCCCTCCCCTCTCTGCACCTTCTCTCCTGCCCTCCGTCTAAACTGTAACATTTGACTGCCACTCCCACCATACTATCCGTCCCCCTCCCTGCCCCAGCCTCCTCCTTACCCCCACCTAGTCGCCACTTCCATCATGCACTGGTGCTGCTGTTCGCAATCTGGTCTCAGCTCTCTGAGACTGCAGACATGTGTGCAAGTCGCGTTTATGTGAGTGTGTGTGTGTGTGTGTGTGTGTGTGTGTGTGTGTGTGTCTACTGCTGACAAAGGCCTTAATGGCTGAAAGCTTTAATTGTGTGAATCTTTTTATTGTGCCTATCGCAACTCAGCATCTGCGCTATATGGTGAGTGGCAACTTTCCTTCTCTGATATTGTTGCATTCCATCCTGGATTTTCCATTGTTTGATTTTATTTTTGTAATAATAATAATTGTTATTATAGTACCTTTACTTCTTAATTATAACTAGTGCTAACAACAACAATATGAGATGAAATGTGATTTACAAAACTGCATTAAAAGGCACAAAAGTAATTTTCTTGTAGATACTCCTCCTTATCTAGGCTCCGGTGTAAATTTCCATTTTCTGGCACAAAAGTCTTCAGCAGGTAATAGCTGTCAGACATCAAACATGAAATCTGGAACACCTCCAATTTGAAAAGAAAATTAAAAACACATCTTATTGGTTATACCTTCTACTAATTATATGGGAAATTTATCACAAGGAAAATTCACATGAGAGAGCCATAAAATTATGGTTATTTAGACACAAGGGTTGAAGATTCCTTTTAACAGCATAGCAGGAATCAATGTTCCTTGTAAAATTTTTCAGAAGTGCAATTTATTCTTTCATATAAATCGTAGTGGTCATATCGTTACTAAGAAAAGAGTAGAATATACACAACAACTTTTAACACAACTGAGAATGCAACACCTTCTTTCAACATAAAAGCTTTAATTATGATTGTTAATAGTGTGTACTGATTTAGTTCCTAACAGCCACTCCCTTTTGATAATGTATATCTTAACCCAGTATTGTGTCTCAGATGTCTTTTTATGATGAGATCTGCAGCATGTCATGAAAATATAAAAAATATAGTTGATCATACTCATGAGTCACTCCAGGAAGAATGAAAGTTTCTCAAACATACATGGCCATCATTTTGAAGAATACTCACCAAATACCACTTATTAACAATCAGCATTCAGATATGTTTGTAAGAATATTGATCACCTACAAAAATAAACACAGTAGTTTCTAAACAAAGCAGAGCACTACAGCTAAGCAAATGTTAAAAATATCTTTGGTTAGGAGAAGCGTCCACCTCCTCCTTTTTCTTCTTCTTCTTCTTTCTTCTCCTTGTCAAGATCATCTCACTTGCATTTTCCCATTTTTAGTCTTAGGATGCCACGTTGTTGAATCCATGCATCTTTTGGGCTTATAATATTCACTCACTTGCTTGCAATTGGTTTCCAAGCTATATGTGATTTAGCCATAATGGGTGTTTCTACAAACAGGTAATACACATACTACACTAGTGTGCAAAACTTAAGGATGAAAGTAACTTATGCATGGTGTGTCACTGCCAGGCAGCACAAATCAATGAAACTTGGACCATATACAGAAAGAATGCTACAATACACACAGGACACTGAAATAAATACACTATGAAATGAACAGAAGTGACACTCTTATTTAAAAACAATAATTACACTGAAGTTACTGCTGTTCCTCATGATCCCATTGCCATTATGACAGGTGGGACATGGTTCTTAGTAGAGTATGTGGTCAACACAGACAGCAGTGTAAGCTCTGCAACTTGTCCCCTTGCGGATCACAAAGACGGTAAGAAGTTCTTGTGGTAGAGCATTCCTTTCGTCCACAGCATGACTGACAACTGCTGAACAGTCGTTGGTACATGTGAACAGGCTGCAATGTGTCTCCTCAATGTGTCCCACATAAGCTCGATGGGATTTAAGACTGGGGAACGGGCAGGCTAGTCGATTTGCCGAATATCTGCTTGCACCAAGAGCTGCTCAACCTACGTTGTTCGATGATTGAAATTGGGCATTGATCTTATTTTCACCGCAAAATGAATGGAACATCCAATACACACAAGCTATCAGAGTACTTGATACATGGAAATACTTGGCGTACCTGATACGCTTGGACAATCAGATACCCGATACGCAAATATGCTGCAGAAATAATGTATATTTTTGTTTTCTTTATTATGATTAAATAAATTAGAGATAATTATTTAACTTAAATACAAATACACTAAAAAATGTGATAACTAAATCTTTAAAAATGTGAAGGGTTGTGTCAATTAAATTTTTAAAGAATCTTTTGAAATGATTTTAATTTATTATTGTTATTATTTAAATAAATATTAGACTGTAATTTGAATAACTTTTGCAATATAATCATCATAAAATATTACCAACTTATTAACTGTATCTCTCAATGTAAATGTAATTGTAACATCTTTGAATTATGATGCGATGTGAGCATTGCTGATTGCTTTGTGTTGGAGTTGGCTGGTTTGTGGCATGGAAGAATGTTAGTCAATAATTTGGACTCTGTTTTGCTCTGTTGTAAGAAGTAGCATGTTCAGGTTTCAGTTGTGAATTATGATTGGAAACAAATGTGTCGACCATCTACAACTTTTAATTCAGATATTAACATGCAGCAGTGATAGGAATAATATTTATCCTACTGTAACCAACAATAAGGAATTATATCTTGTAAGCCATCAATCCTGTGTGAAGATGAAGAAACTACAATGAATTACAATAAAAAAGATACGAAGATGTTAACAGACTTATAGATAGTTATTAGATACTTAAAACTAAGGTTGACCCTTTTATGCTTCAGTTGTTTGCAATACTTGAGAGCTGAAGAATAAACCAACTCATTGCTCAAACGAGGTTTTTGAGTTAATTATTTCAAAGTATTCAACTTTAATAGCAGTAAAGATAGGAACCATTAGACTTCCCACATCATAACATACAGACCATCAAAACAATCATGTTTGACACAGTACTTGGGTACATAACGTGTTCCTACCTTTCACCATATGAGAGTATGTCCAGCATTGTCAGACATGACCGTTTCGTGGTTCAGGTGTTACGGTGTGGGCAGGCATAATGTTGCTTGGACATACTGACCCCCAAATTGTTGAGCATGGTAACTTACCAGTCAACAACATTGTGACATTGTACTCCTTACCCACGTTCATCCTTTCCGGAGTACATTCAGTCCTGACTTCAGTTTTTTGGATGACAATGTGTGGCTGCATCGAACAATACAAATGGAGGATCTGTTGGAATGAGTGGATATTTGGTGAGTGGACTGGCCAGCCTGTTCCTTGACTTAAATCCAACTGACCATATGTTGGAGGCATTTGGAAGACAATGCAGCATGTCCACATGCACCAATGACCATCCAGTAATTGCCGACCATGCAGGCAGAGAAATTGAATGCCCTTCCACAAGATCTCCTTACCAACTTTGTGGCCAGCAGGGGAGCATGCATTGCCAACTGTGGTGATCACACACCCTTTAAGAAACATGTCACATCTTTAGGAATGTTCAGAGGACCAAATCATGGTGACTTAAGTGTAAGTATTGTCTTTGAATGAATAAAAATATCATTTCTGTTCATTTAACTGCATATTTCTTCCACCTGGCCTCTGTACTATACTGCATAGCAGTTCTTTCTATGTTCAGTCCAAATTTCATCAAACTGTGTTACTTGACAGTGGCACATCATGCAATAGCTACTTTTGTTCTTAAGTTTCGCACACCTCCCTTTGTTCTCATATTTTTTTCTGTATTGGGACATGTTCATTCATTGACAAGCCTCTGCCAAATGATGCCACTGGTGATGTAATGAAATAGAAAACTGCCTATTCTTCAACAGAGCATTTACATTTCTACAGCATGAGGATACACTGGTGAGCCAGAATATTAGGACCACTGCACACAGTGAGAATGAATTCCACCTGGTGGCACTGTGGGCTCCTGACATGGCAGGATCAGTATATAAGAAGAGCAGAGGCAAACGAAGATCATTCTAGCACAAGTGTGAGCTGCAAATGGTGAAATCTTCCAGTACAGGTGACTTTCACAAAGGGCAGATTGCTAAGCATGGTGGCAATGAACATGTTGAAATGGCAGAGCTGGTCAGCTGTTTGCTTGCTACTGTCTTCAGCATCTATGGAAAGTGGTTGATGGACAATGAAACCATGAGTAAGTAACAAGGTATTTGAGGCTTCATCATAGGATGTGGAGGTCAGAGGCTTACCTACTTTGTAAAGCAGAAAAGATGATGATCTGTGCCAGATCTGAGAACAGGATGCAAGGCTGGTGCAGGTACAAGTGTTTTGGAGCAATTTTCAGTGGACTTGGATGCAGCAGATGACCCTCTACATATTCTCATGTTGATCTAATGACGTTTTTAATTAAGACTGTAGAAGGCAAGACTGGACCATCAAACAATGGAGATGTATTGCCCGGTCAGATGAATCACATTTCTTGATACTCCAGATCGATGGTCTTGTCCCAATACACTGTCATCTGGGCTAACAGTTGATCAAAACATGCACCACACCACAGACATAGGTTGATGGGGACAGTATTATGCTACGGGGGACATTCACATGGACACCTGTGGTAGTAATCAAAGGCACCGTGACAACTGTGCAGTACATGAACTTCATTGCCAATCCTTCTCTGCTTGATGTCTGCCCCAACAGGCTTCTTCCAGCTGGATAATTGTCCCTGTCACAAGACCAGAATCGTGGTACAGTGATTTTAGGAGCACGACAATGAATTCACACTGATGTCTCAACTACAAATTCATGTGATCAGAACCTGACGGAACACCATCTTGCTCTGTTGCAGATAGAATAAGCATTACTGAACTGGGTTTGGCACATTGCTGGAAATTTGTTGGTTTGGTGTTTGGTACCATAAAAGTGGATGAAATTCTATGAGGAAGGTGTTTGTTTTCTTTTACAATAGTGTTGAACAAAAACTATGCTAGCTGTCCTTTCCAATACTTTGTAAATAAGTTACACATCTTTAGCTTTTGGTGCATATTAAAACGATGGAATAACTCACATCAGTTAAATAATAAGGCCTATCCTTATTTCTTCCTTTTCCTATACTAATTCTTTATCAGGAAAATACAAATGGACAACCCCTTATTCTTCAGGTAAATGTCTGATAGAACACCTTTCCTGAAATTTTTTACTTCTTTGGGAGTCTTTTGTTGCGATAATTTTGTTTCCAAACTGTCTACTTGGATACTGAAGATAATCTAAAAAAGTTGGCCTCTGATTAACCACTGGGGCCCTCCCTAATATGGCAGACACTCAGTTAACATACTCCCCCACCCCTCCCTCCCCTGTTACTCATGTGTATGGCAAAATAAGTGTCTTTTAACATCTTCTTGTGGCAAAGAAGAGGCTTCACGTAAACCAGGAGCCTATTACTGCAGCATATCCATGGAAATTCTCACAAAATTTTGTGTTTATTTCCTCACTTAATCATCCAGGTGAAATATTAACCCACAATGTTCATATGCTACTAGCAGATGGAATGATCTGTGACTGTGCTGGTACAAATTTAGCACCTATAAAATACAGCATGAAAAAAAATTGTAATGCACAAATTTTCGCTATTTTTGATCTAAACTGCAGTTTTCAGCATAATAATGCAACAGTTGGCAGCCCCTTGTCACTCTCCGTTTTACGATTTTGTCTTCTGAAACAAACTAGGAACACACTTTAAATGTGTCATTTATTTTTATTCACACCCAGAATCATCATCAAAACATCAGTACATTAGGTGCATGTGCACAATGAAAGGTGTTCAATTTTTTTTATTAAACATTGAAATTAGTGATATATTGTATCAGTTGCAGTATCTGTATTTTTAAAACAGTTGGTCATATTATTCTACCACATTCCATGATTTTGATTAAAAATTGTTCTAGAGTTCAGTTACATCAACATTTTAAAATGAAATAACTGCAAAAAACTGAGAATTATTTGAATTGAATTACAATGTTACATTCAATAGAGACCAATTTATTATCTTAAGTTTCATTATTGATTATTATTGGCAGTATACAACACCATACAAAAATTGGAACAATCACTCACTTAACATCACCGACTTAACTTTTCATGACTTTTGCAAGGTATATTATTCAACTAATGCTGGATCAACCTTAAATTATCACTGACCTGAGAAACTCTTATATCTGCACATAAGTAATTTCATGTTATAAAAATTGTCCTTGACAGTAGTTTGTACATCAGTTATATATAATTAACTTTACTTATAAGCTAAAATCATACAGTAAATCACATAAAAATGAAAGTTTCTCTAATTTGTTTCTACACAACAAATATAAATAACTTATACAACAAATTTTAGGAATTAGCTTTTGTTCACTACATTCTGAAATGTAATAAATAAATTAATGACTATGAAGTAACAAGAGAGTCATTTTCTTGCAGTCTTGACAATCAGTGAAGCTGTGAGAAATGATTTCACAACTTCTCATTTGCACTTTTTATGAATGTTTTTTTTATGTTGCTGCAATGACCTTCTTTTGCTTTCTGGATTCTCTGAAGATTCTGTTGCTACTTCAGTTGTGTTTTGTTCTTGAGTTTTGTTTGATCCTGACAATGTAATTCCTAAAAGATTACTCAGGAATGAAATACTTTCTTCAGCTGATTCATTTACTGCTGCAATTAAAGCTTCTTCATTGATGTCTTCATCAGTTGTCTCACTGGAGGAAAAAAAACACTATTGATACATACACCAGGTAACTTTATCTATAGCTTTAAATTTTGTTTATTTAGCAGTGTGCGGAAATTTCGTATTAAGATTTCAGATTAAACATTGCCACAGTAATCTTATATAAGAAAGATTGAACATCATTTTAGGGTGGAGAAATGTAAGAAGCACAGAACACGTTTCAAAACTAAACAATTATTAATTTTTGCTTCACTAACATTGTTGAAATCATAAATATGGGTAATAAGGTTTTTTAAGTTCATTGGGATATGTGAAAGATACTATTGACAATAACAGTGTATTTATTATCAGAAGGAAGGGAAATAAATGTAGTAAAAACAGCAAAACAACCTCAGTTTATATCAGCACCATAGGTATTCTCACACTCCTTGCGTTTGACTGGATAGATAAATTAAGCTTTACACTGACAACATGTGCAAGGACAGAGCAAACCTCAAACTAAATGAACAGGGTTCTCAAGAGCCATTAATTTGAATGTCCACTTTTATAGAAGTTTTTTCACGGTGACAAAGAATCATACCTTCTGCTAATATGTTCATCTCCACATACCTAATGTACACAACACTCCCAAGGATCTGCCACACAAGTTCTTGCACCTGCTCCTAAGATCTACAACTATATTGTTCTTTCCAGTGTCAAGTTACCCATTAATCTGTGCCCCAGAAGACTTCTCATTATCAAGTAAAGGTAGTTTAAACAGATATATGGATAGATTCGCATTGGATCAGTTATATAGCTGCAAAGTATGGCCTAGATGTACTGAATGGTGGTGTGGGAACCGCCTGGTGGCACAAAAAAATCGCACAGTGGACTTTGGCATTTATTCTGTGAAGAATGTTATTTCTGATGTGTTTATTCTTTGGTTTTGTTCTAGTGCTATGCCATCTTTTTTTATCTATATCTTTGCTTTGGTATCATTCCTGTGTTCAACAACATGCAAAAATAAAGTTATATTCTTGAAAGCATTACTCTCTATCAGAAATAATTATTAATTAGCCTCAGTGGCTGAACATAAAGAAAATTGCGATGTACAAACAAGATAATTAAGTGACTTCAGAAAGTTTGTGGAGGAATGAAGAGATGCAGCTGGTGAACTTTCAAGAACAGATCCATCAACAACTTGAAGCACTGAAGTTAACGTTGGAGACGCCTATTACTCCAACATCAAACATGCGTGTGGCTGTACAAACCAACAGCTCGCCGGAAAACATGCAGCACGTAAAAATTCGAACACTGCAGTTCCTGCCAGACAAATTGCAGCTATGGTTTGTAATGACTGAGCTCACGTTTGCCCAAAGAAAGATCCATGATGAGCAGACAAAGTTCATGATAATGGTGACAGCGCTGGATGCTAGAGCAGCAACTACAGCAGAAGATGTAATACTCTGACCTCCAGCAGAACAACTGTACACAGCATTGAAAAATGTATCACTCACCAGAATGTGTAAACTGTTAAATCAATGCATATGGCAGGTGCTTAAAGAAGAAGCTACAGGTGACGGGACACTGTTGGAATTTTGGAAGCATTTGCATGGTATCGTCAATGCCGAAGAATTGTCAGATGCGATGCTCAAACACATCTGGCTAGATCAATTATCAAGCACGGTAGAAGCCGCACTAGTTAGTCATGAAAAAGACAACATGCAGAATCTCTTGGAGATAGCAGAAAAAGTCCATGCGACCATAGGCAATCCATAGATGAATTGCATGGCAATCTTTAATGGGGAAGAAGTGTATGTTGGTACCAGTGTATGTTGGTACTACCGACGCTTCGCGGATAGAGCAACAAAGTGTTTGCAGCCATGCGCATACCCAAACATGAGCGGCGACCTGCAATAGGTGCAACGAGCTGCAGTAGCACAAAGTGCCTGCAACAATGAGATGAGATCGATAAAAACAACAGACAGTTGAGTAATGTCAATAATTCTCTTACCACCTCCAAATGGCTTTATGTCAGAGATGTCAAGTCGAACCGTTGCTACCTAATAGACTCAGGATCCGATGTGAGTGTGCTCCCCTTTACTGACTATCAAGGAATGGATGGCACTCCATTGATGCAATTAACCACAGCAAAATAAGTCACCCATTGTTGCTCATGGCACACATAAAATAGAAGTTGCTTTAGGTTTCTCACAAAGCTGTCAGTGGACCTTCATTCTGGAAGAGGTGTGAGAGGCGATATTGGGTGCAGACTTTCTTTGTGACATGTACATTACCATAGAACTTGCTAATGCACAGATTAAATGACATCAAGAGACAGTAGATGGCATCATGTAACGTGACACATACTGCACTGGCAAGCATAACTGTGATGTGGTGTTACAAGCCATAAATGATAACACAGTCGCAAAAAAATCTGCAGTAACTCACAAAACTGTACACTGCATTTACACCACGCCCGGTTAGCCAATACATCAATGACTGTGCAGGTTAGCACCCGATCAGTTTGTGGCAGCAAAAGCAGAATTCGAGGCATTACTGGCATCAGGTATTATAAGTAGATCAGACAGCCCATGGGTGTCACCCATACATTTGGTAAAGAAAAAAAGGTGGGTCATGGAGACCATGTGGCGATTACAGGAAGTTAAATGCATGTACTATACCAGATCATTACCCAGTGCCTAATATTTAAAATTTCACAAATCAATTAGCTGTGGCAATGATCTTTAGCACTATTGAAACTTCCTAGCAGATTAAAACTGTGTGCCCGACGGAGACTCGAACTCAGGACCTTTGCCTTTCGCGGGCAAGTGCTCTACCATCTGAGCTACCAAAGCACGACTCACGCCCGGTACTCACAGCTTTACTTCTGCCAGTACCTCGTCTCCTACCTTCCAGACTTTACAGAAGCTCTCCTGCGAACCATGCAGAACTAGCACTCCTGAAAGAAAGGATACTGCGGAGACATGGCTTAGCCACAGCCTGCGGAATGTTTCCAGAATGAGATTTTCACTCTGCAGCGGAGTGTGCGCTGATATGAAACTTCCTAGCAGATTAAAACTGTGTGCCCAACCAAGACTCGAACTCGGGACCTTTGCCTTTCATCGGCAAGTGCTCTACCATCTCAACTTTACAGAAGCTCTCCTGCGAACCTTGCAGAACTAGCACTCCTGAAAGAAAGGATATTGCGGAGACATGGCTTAGCCACAGCCTGGGGGATGTTTCCAGAATGAGATTTTCACTCTGCAGCGGAGTGTGCGCTGATATGAAACTTCCTGGCAGATTAAAACTGTGTGCCCGACCGAGAAAGGCAAAGGTCCCGAGTTCGAGTCTCGGTCGGGCACACAGTTATAATCTGTCAGGAAGTTTCATATCAGCGCACACTCCGCTGCAGAGTGAAAATCTCATTCTGGAAACATCCCCCAGGCTGTGGCTAAGCCATGTCTCCACAATATCCTTTCTTTCAGGAGTGCTAGTTCTGCATGGTTCACAGGAGAGCTTCTGTAAAGTTAGGAAGGTAGGAGACGAGGTACTGGCAGAAGTAAAGCTGTGAGTACCAGGCGTGAGTCGTGATTCGGTAGCTCAGATGGTAGAGCACCTGCCCGCGAAAGGCAAAGGTCCCGAGTTTGAGTCTCGGTCGGGCACACAGTTTTAATCTGCTAGGAAGTTTCATATCAGCGCACACTCCGCTGCAGAGTGAAAATCTCATTCTTTAGCACTATTGATTGTAAAAAAGCTTATCACCAAGTACCGGTTGCAGAGGAAGACTTACTGAAAACAGCAGTTACAACACCTTTGGTTTAATTCGAATATGTCCAAATGCCTTTTGGGTTAAAGAATGCAGCTAAAACATGATAACGATTTATTGATGAAGTGTTGCGTGAGTTGAAAGGTTGCTTCAGATGTCTTGATGACATATTAATCTCATCAACAATGGCAAAACCACACGAGAAGTTGTCCACATTGTTCGCCTGAATAAAACAGTACAAAATAATAGTCAACAAAGGAAAATGCAAACTGCGAAAACGGCACGTGATGTTTCTAGGATATGAAGTTTCGGTGGAGGGCATACGCCTGCAAGAGGACAAGGTAGCAGTAATCGACAATGTGAACCAGCCCGAGACTTACTGTCAACTCAGAACATTTTCATGTGTGGTAGATTTCTATAGACAGCATTTGGTGCGAGCTTCACTAGTACAAGCACCCTTCACAGACACTCTCACAGGTAAAAATGCAAATGGCAAACGACCGTTGCAATGGAACGTGGACATGGAGAGAGCATTTCAACACTTATAGGCTGACTTATGAAAAGCAGTACTCATAACTCATCCGGTACCAAAAGCACTGCTGTCATTAGTAGTTGATGGCAGCCAAGTTGATTTGGGAGCTGCACTGCACCAGAAAATAAATGACAAATGGCAGCCTTTGGGGTTTTTCTCATGAAAACTTACAGACCTACAAAGGAAATGGAGTGCATACGACAGAGAACTATTAGTGATATATGAAGCTATCTGGTACTTTCACCCATATGTAGAGGCAAGAGCATTTACTGTATACACCGACCATAAACCAGTAGCCTTTGCATTCAGTAAGTCATAGGATAACTGTTCTTCATGTCAATTTCACCACTTAGAATACATCAGTCAACTTACTACAGATATCAACCACATCAAGTAAGCCGAAAACATGGCCACTGATTTCCTGTCGCGGGTCTTGTTTATTTCACAAACCACAGACTACGATAAATTAGCCGCAACACAAGCTAATGACGCACAACTCCAACATTACTTACAGGATGTAACAACTGGACTTAAGTTAAAATTAGTCCAGCCAGTGGGCACAAATGTGAAGATATGGTGCGACATAGCTACGAACAAACCCGGGCCTTTCATCCCAAGGCAACCACGGAAAGAGGTTTTCGACAGCATACACGGACTCAGTCATCTGGGTAGCAGAGCAACTATCAAACTACTCACAGAACATTTTGTCTGGCTGAGTATAAGGAAGGCTTGCCACCGTTGGGCAACAACATGCATGCTGTGCCAAAGGAACAAGATTGGACGGCATGTACGTAAAGCAGTTGGAGATTTCCCCCCATGTTCATTTAGACATTGTGCGCCCTCTACCACCTTAGGAAGGCTACAAGTATTTGTTGACATCAGTGGACTGGTTTACGAGATGGGCGGAAGCTTCTCCACATTTCAGCAGAGATGGTAGCTTGAGTATTTTTGGCTTCTCGGATCTCCCATTTTGGATGTCCACTATATGTGACAACTGATCAAGGACGACAATTTGAATCCACTTTGTTTCAACAAGTAGCCAGGCTCTGTAGATTCTGACATCACCGCACCACCACTTATCACCCAACGAGCAACGGCTTGGTTGAGCGGTGGCACAGATCATTAAAGACAGCATTGATGTGCCATAAGGACAGCTGGACTTCAGCGTTGCCAGTGGCGCTGCTACGTCTCTGAACTGCCCACAAATCAGACCTAAGTGCATCCATGGCTGAACTGGTTGCCAGCAGAATTTTTTGTTGAACTGATGGAAGTGACAGTGGGTGACATCCCTTATGTCTTACCACAAGTCCACAACCACATGGCACAGCTACGACTGACACCTGGTTCTCGACATTGCACCAACGCACCATTCGTTCACAGGCAGCTTAGCGATTGTCCTTATGTGTGGCTGAGAACAGACATTGTACGAACACCTCTTCAGCTGCCGTATACTGGGCCGTATAAAGAACTCATGAGAGATGAACATACGGTGCAGATAAATCATGACGGGAAGCGACAAACTGTTTCCATTGAGAGAGTTAAACAGGCACACATGTGGCCACCAGCTGATGAAGAAAATCAAGAACCAGTGAAGAACTGCCCCCTACACAATATGATGAAGAGGTGTTGCCCGCAGAGAGCAACACGCCAAGCCAGAAGCAGGAAACCACACCAGAAGACCCACTGTTGTCGGATAAGTGCTTAAGGGTGGGCAGAATTATAAAATACTTTGCTCTACAAAGGGGGGCTGTTTAGGAACCGCCAGGTGACAACAACATCACACAGTGGACTTTGGCGTTTATTCTGTGAAGAATGTTATTTACAATGTGTTTACTCTTTGGTTTTGTTCTAGTGCTATGCTATCTTCTTTTATATATCTTTGCTTTGGTATTGTTCCTGTGTTCAGCTACATGCAAAATAAAGTTACATTTCTGAACACATTACTCTCTCTTGAAAATAATTATTAATTAGCCTCAGTGGCTTTAGTGGTATTAGAATATTGCTAGGATATTTTTTGAAAGATTTCTTGAAGCCTTCAGCTGCCATTCTCTTTATTTCCTGTATGAATGTACAGTTTCAGACTTAGGCCATTTTCAAGTATTTTATTGACGATCTTTTAGTAGCAGATTATGTCATATACATTGTTGCTCCTATGACCTCAAGTTATACCCATAAAATAAATCCAAGGTGTTCACACTATTTAGGAGCACATTACTTTCGAGCACTGCTTGGATTCATTTTATGAGCATAACATGATGTTATAGGAGCAACGACGTATATGACATAATCTGCTACTAAAAATCATCCATGAAATACTTGAAAATGGCCTAAGGCCGAAATTGTACAGGAAATAAAGAGAATGGCAGCTGAGGGCTTCAAGAAATTCTTAAAAAAATTCATCACAGCTATGGACTCTGTTGCATTGAAAATTATTGCTAGGATAAGTGCGCAGGAAGCTATGCTACTTAAAAGAGCATAAAGCTTTGGTTTCATTTCAAGTTTTGATTTATTGAAATGTAGTCTGGTTTGAATATTACATAAACATAGATCCGAAGCGAATGTTCTTTGGATATTTGGAACATTGTTTTTATGTTTGTGAAGATGTGTAGGAAGCGTGCGCCTCCGTAGCATTACTGCCTACCATGCAGGGGGCTCAGGTTCAATTCCTGGCAGGGGACTGGGTGTTGTGTGTCCATCATCATTTTCATCATCATCATCATCGACTTGCAAGTAACCGAAGTGGTGTGAACTAAAAATGACTTGCAATACGGCAGCCGAACTCCCTTGAATGGGGCCTCCCGACCAACAATGCCATACGATCATTTCATTTTTTTTTTTTTTTTTTTTTTTTGTAGGAAGCTAGGAGATACAATACTATTTGAAGTTAGTGGAATATGAAGATGCTGATAAGAATATCTTTGGTGTCTGCTGTTATACACACAAGGTTTGCCTCATCATGTGTAATTTATTGAGTTATACTTCAAAGTTAATGAGGCTTCCCTCAAAACTTCTCCTTGCCATAACTGTCCTTGTGACAGGATTTTAGGGATTTCTCACTTTTCCCTTCCGCAATTTAACACCATATTAGTCTCTTTTGCTATTCATCAACCTATTTCTTCAACAGAAAATAGGTATGCCTGAAGCAGTAAATGACATTACTCTACCTGCTATTATTCTACTTCTCTTAAGTAACTATTGCTTTCCTTATCTTTTATCTGAAACTATTTATACATACTAGTGTACTAGCAGTGTTTTACCTAAAAATGCCAAAGTATTGTTCATACAATGTTTCATAAAATTTTATTACCCATGTGATCATCTACAGTCAATTGGTTATAATGAAGTATTTCTTTTTGTTTGGAACCATATTAATTAAGAGAAATTGTTACTAGAGTGTGTAATGGTAAAATTGGAGTGAGCTAATAAGTAATTTTAAGAGTACTGACACAATTTGTTAGAATGTTCTGATTTCATTCTTCCTAATTCCATGTTTCAGTTTTCCAAAAACTTTAAAGATCTTAATATCAGGCCTAAAGATCAGCCACACCCAAAATTATTTTTGCCACTATAGCCACTGTACTTGTCAGAGTCCAGGAATTGATATTATGCTATTACTGATATAATTTTTCTGACCAGACAACACTCTTCATTATTCAGTTGGGCCACTAATTAAGAATTTGCACAAAATCAGCAAAATTTAAAACTTTGCAGTTTTACTTGTAAATCAGTAATCTATTTCAGAGGCATACAGTGTGCCAATCAAATTGTACTGTGAATCTTTATACATGTCTAACCAGCTGCCTTTTCATTAAAGCAAATTATTGTTGGAACTTAAAGGTCATCTACTCTATTAAATGTCCACCCCGCATTTTTATACAGTATAATGTAACCATCAAGATTACAATATATCTTTCTGGCATGCTTTATATATCTCACCATTCCAAAAATCTTCTGTCTGAATCTGATAATCACACGAGAAACATCTATGTAAAAAATCCATATACCGCAATCACTGCACTAACATCTCTGCATCACTCACTTGCTTAAACATGTAATCATCATTTGGTAATTGTACTGTACACATGCGTGTGTTAAAGTTCATGGTCAGTTTTGAAAACATTAACATCTCAGTGTAAGGAGTTCACAGTTATGTGTTGGAATCCACATTTCTGTAGTGAACAACAGAGCACATACATGCATAAACTTCTGGTTTGTTGTGTCAGTTATGATGAACTATGTTATGAAAGACAGTTATGCTCACTGACTTTGATTACTGAACATCAGTTAGTGAACAATTGCTTAGTTTGTTTTGAGAGTGACTTCAGTAAATTACAAAGTAATGTTATGTGTACACAAGTTTACTAAAGACAATAGTAAGGAACTAATCAAATGAACTACCACTGAGTGTGACTTTTGTTTAAGATGTCAAGATAAAAGGGTGCTACACTGTGTTGTTTAATGATACTGTTTTGTATGAAAATTGGCTGGACAGTGTTTATGAGAGCTACCGCCGAAATAATGTAGAAAGTACAGCTAATTGTTAGAGACTAGTCATCACTCAGTAGTGTGTTGAGGAAAATAGATCTGCCCACTAATGAATCTAAAAATCCTTAGTTCTGAGCTCATTGTTGTTGGACATAGTTAAAATGTCTAAACAGTTTTTTGGTTTGAGACTATGAACATATGGTGCTACCGAGGAAAGAAGAGACAGCAAGCAAGTCCACTTATATGTTGAATAGCAGATGAAATATTACAGAACAAGGTACTGGTTAAGATGGTACATAACAATGTATTCAGAATCAAGAAGATGTGATAATGGGATAACCAAAATGAAGCAAAATTAGAACATTTCATTTTCAAATGAAGTAGAAAACAATGAGACCCTTCTGTGAGTACATTTGGTAATGAGATACAAGGTATTATTCAAAATTCCTCTACATCTACATCAGTGCAGAATGTATTTTTATTTCAGTTGCCAGACCAGAACATCTGATATATTAGCAGGTTCATTTCAGTGAGCAGAAAATAAAATTAAGCAAAAAGTATCCATCACTCATCCAAATTTAAGTGTGGTCTAAGGCTCTGTCACCTGTTTACCTTCCCTTAAATTATGAAATGTCTTACAGTACTGTTTTCTTGTTCTGCTCTGTGACATGGTACAGAGCCTGAATTTTTAGTAAAGAAGAAAGGATCTCCAGTTCATGACCAGTCACCCTCAGTAAGATTTTCTGAAGTATTTCTACATTACACAAGACACATGACACTGCAACTCTGTTGATACAGCCACAACAAATTTCCACTCTTCTCCTCTTTCACTCTAGTTCTATTGATAAGGCCATGATCAGTACCCCCAATATCCCTGCCCTTCCTTTTTTAAAAAGTGAAAGTGCTTTGTTCTTAATTCTCTCACTGCCAATGATAAATTAAATGTTAAAATTATATCTGTTTGACACTTTGGGTACTACCTAACAAGCAAAACTGGCTGCCATAGAATTTGAAAGAGATAGGGAGATCAAATATAGTGTGTGTGTGTGTGTGTGTGTGTGTGTGTGTGTGTGTGTGTGTGTGTGTGTGTGTGAGCACACAAAAGTAATTCGTCCACCCACAGAGTGGTACTGAACCTATATATTTGTCATGTAAAGGACAACCACTTTTACCATGACAATTTGAAACATCAAATTGGTTAGAACAGCTGGCTCATTGTGATAATTTATAATTAGAAAAAAAGATTCATATGGCAATAACACATTGCATACAGAATATTAAGTTTGTTGTAGTCTAGCATTATACACTATCCTACATCTAACAAAACGCATATGTTACAAATATATATATTTGTATTTGCATTTGTACTTTTTGTAATGAAGTGACAGCATTACTGAAAATTCTAATATAAATCCAGGTTGCTATGCCAATGGTCACGGCCAATTACAAATAAATATGTGTTACTTACACGGTATTGGCTGGTGGCAGTGTGGCATTCACTGGTGGATCCGGAACCATTCCATCTGATCCCATTCGAAAGCAGCCAAGTGGGAACTGAGCTTGTACATCACCAAGTAGAGCAGGTTCCAACTGCAAGCACCATCTCAACCCATCAGAGGTAGGTGCAAGATCACTAAATCGTGCGCACAGTTGTGTGAGGCCACCCAGCATATTTAGACACACTGGATCTGGTTTTGCACCTACCAATGTGAAATCAACAAAATGAATTATTCAGTTCTAAAAGAAGAGTCATTTATAGTTTCACCCCCTACTACAGAAAACAATCTTTTATTATAAATTTGAAATGCATGTTAATAATAAGATATTAAAGGTATATGCAATTAATCCAGATTATAGCAGTATACATCACCCAAAAGACAATCATTGATGGAATCAAATGTGGAGTCCTGTGTGACCAGGGAAATCTATGCTTCGGTTCTGAAAACAGAGTACTAAATAGCTGAAGTGTGTTTATTTTCCCAAATATATAATGAGTCAATTACTGTGACACAAAAACATTTTGCCTGTCCTTCCTTTTAAATCCAGTGTTGTCTCTTTAGATCATGAGATAATGGAATGGGTTGCATATCTAAGAAAAACTGTATGTCCATTACAAATAAACCATCTGGCCATCCTAGGAGCATTAAAATCACAAAAGTATCACTGCCATTAAAAAGTCCACACACTAGCCTCCAAGGCAATGTTCAAAAACATGCTGTTGCATTCGAGATTTCTGATAAATTTGTAAGCTGAGTTTTCAGTACAGATCTGTATCTCCACCCATACAAAACTGTGAGTACACAGGAATTAAGTCAGAAGACTTTTTTCAGGTGTCCTTTCATAAATAGCTACAAGCAAAGTTTTATGGAACACCATTTACATCTCTCTGCATAATTTATTGAAATGCTCTTACTAGGCTACAGTTAACCATTTATAGGTTCACCAAATACTCCCTAACAACCTGATGGTCCCACGGGGTGCAGGATTTCCAGTTTGAGTGTTGAGGAGCCCCCACCTCCCCCTCTCTGGCACCCACTTTCTATGAATGTGACATGCAATAAACCTTGCAGCCAGAATTGCTACACTATGAAGGAAAAATTGATTCAGAAGACTTCTGGATTCATACTGCTTATTGTTCTCATTTCTTTATGCAGAAAATGTTTGTGGTACATCAAATTTTATAGTGGAGTGATATTTAGTGCCGGATCACAGTCCGGATGCAATACCTTGCACTTCTTTTTGCAGCTTTGATGCTGAGGTTAAAAAACCAGCTTTAAATTCCTGTGGAGGAAATCACAGAAGATTCACCACTAATTTTTAAGTTATATTGAAAAGAATTATGGGGTGACTTCAAACAGTATGTAACATGTCGTCCACACTAAGAACATTGAGAACATTGGCACATTGTTTTCTGGGCTTCCTCTGGACACATTTCTGCTGTGATATGGTTAACAAATGCATCACAGTGCAGGACTGAAATGGCGCAGCAACTGGAAACACACTCAAAAGTTGATTTAAGCAGGACAGCACTATTCTTGTGGGCTAAATGTCTAAATTGCACAGATTAACCATGAAATTCTGGTGGTATATGGACCAAATGTAAATTTGTGTCCAGTCACAGTGAAATCGTGCCAACAACATGACAAAGGCCACACAGGAGCATTTGATAGTGATTGCCCGTAGATGACAATGTCTAGCAATCAAGGAACCAATTTGCAGTAAGTGCAGATTTTTATAAGATTTGGATTTTCACACAACAGTACTCAGATGGCACCCTGACCGAGAAGTGGATTCCTATCATCAAGGCATTGAAAAATTAATAGAACATTCTGACTGTTGTTTACAGAGTATTGGTGATTATGTCAAAAAATAGTGTAATGTGCCTCTGTCACTCTGGAGTGTGGTGCAGCACTCAATATGAGTTACTTGACCTGCAATAACAACATATAACTTATAATAGGAGGAAACATTCCATGTGGGAAAAATATATCTAAAAACAAAGATGATGTGGCTTACCAAACGAAAGCGCTGGCATGTTGATAGATACACAAACAACCACAAACATACACACAAAATTCAAGCTTTCGCAACCAACGGTTGCTTCGTCAGGAAAGAGGAGTGTTTGTTGGTAATGAGGATCACCCTGTGGCTAAACATGCCTTGGTGCACGGCCAGCACATCTTAGCACACTGTTACACCATCCGGGTTATCTAGATACTTCCCACTAACACCAACCTGTCAGAACTCCGGAGATGGGAACTTGCCCTTCAGTATATCCTCTCTTCTCATTACCCACCAGGCCTCAACCTCCGCTAATTTCAAGTTGCTGCCGCTCATACCTCACCTATCATTCAACAACATCTTTGCCTCTGTACTTCTGCCTCGACTGATATATCTGCCCAAACTCTTTGCCTTTACAAATCTCTGTTTGTGTCTGTGTATGTGCGGATGGATATGTGTGTGTGTGCGAGTGTATACTTGTCCTTTCTTCCCCCTAAGATAAGTCTTTCCGCTCTCGGGATTGGAATGACTCCTTACCCTCTCCCTTAAAACCCACATCCTTTCGTCTTTCCCTCTCCTTCACTCTTTCCTGACGAAGCAACCGTTGGTTGCTAAAGCTTGAATTTTATGTGTATGTTTGTGTTTATTTGTGTATCTATCAACATGCCAGCGCTTTTGTTTGGTAAGTCACATCGTCTTTGTTTTTAGACAACATATAACTTAATTTTTTAAGTGCCCTCATAGCAAACTGACCAAACAACAAGCTCTGGAATATAAAACTTTCATTCATACATTTCTGTATATTCCTTCCTGTAAGGAAAAGATGGCCTGATGAACATATCCAGATATATAACGGTTGTTAAAACACCATTAATAGGTAACTGTCACCAAAGCAAGAGGGTGGTTTGAAAAGTTTTTGGAACAGAATAGAAAAAAAGTACTTACATCACTGAAACTTTTTTATTTTTCAATGTAGTCTCCTTGTAGATTAACACACTTGGCCCAATGATGTTCCAGTGCCTTGATCCCATCTCAGAAATAAATTTCCTCCAGGCCTGCAAAATAGTTGTCAACTCTGGCTATCAATTCTTTGTTTGAAGTGAATCTTCATCCACCAAGAAAAATTTTCAGTTTTGGGAAGAGATGGAAGTCTGACAGAGCCATATCAGGTGAATGTGGCAACAATTCATACCTTAGTTAATGTAATTTTGCCATGGCGACAGCACATGTTTTTGATACAGCATCAAGAGTCATGGCACCTATCTTGCAGATAATTTTTTCATTTCTAACTCTTCAGTTAAAATGTGATATACCCTTTCAGATGACATCTGGCAAGTGTGAGCAATTTCACACACTTTCAACTGGCGATCCTCAATGACCATTTTGTGCACTTTCGCAATGATTTCTGGAGTAGTGACACACCTTGGCCAACCACTGCACTGATCATCATCTATGCTCTCCAACCAGTTTAAATTCATTTGTCCACTTGGCAACAGTTGAATATGAAGGAGCTGAGTCCCCCAATGTATTCTGGAAATCAGCATGAATGTTCTTTGCTTTCATACCTTTCTTTATGAAGTACTTAATCACTGCTCGAATCTCGATTTTTTCCATCTTCACAAATCGCAACAACAGAGCCACATCACAACCACAGCTCTCTTCCAAGAGCAATGACGTGGCACATGTTTACAGGCAACAGTCCAATGAATATCATGTGAACAACTCGTTGCGCTAGTGCTGACCTCTCATGGTGATTCCAGGAACTTTTTAAACCACCCTCATACTATGACCTATGAGCTTATGGAAGATAAATTTAATGCAGTAAAATTAGCAGAATAGCACCTATCTTTTGAAAAGATTGCTGTTTCGTCAGGTATACTAAATAGCTGCTAATTATCTATTTCTGCCAGCTTATTATTTACGTTTTGGCATTTATATTTATCAAGAACAGAAGCTGTCCTCTTACAGTAAAAACAGAGATCTGTTTATGTTGAAAACTGTCATGTGTCATAGTGCTATTGGTAATCCAAAAACCTTGCAGCAAGGCACATTATTTGTAGAAATGACTAGTATTAACTTATATGTTTTCAATTTGCTTTTCAATTTATTGCAGTTCTCAATTGCATGATTTAAATCTGGTGATAGTTTACTGAAGAACTTTCGAACAGAATGCGGATCCTCACTCTGAACTCTAGGCTGGGAGACAACATCTACATGAAAATTATGTATTGATCTTTTATTAAATTTTGTTAATCACAGTTAATCTCAAATTAATTTTTATTATTACCAATGGATACCTTTCAGGAGCAGATGGACTGGAAAGTATTTAAGAATTTCATGAATAATGTGATTGATTAGAAAATACAAAACTCACCCTTGATTGCTTCACTCAGAAGGACATTGTCTCCATAAGAAATATTGACATTAATTCCTTCAGCAGGAGACAGGTATGTCATCTCCACACATCCTGAAAAGATTAGTGACAAATGTTGTATTAAATATACATGTTGCGTTTTTGTTTTCTGGCCTCTTTTTTCCACAGTTGCACATATATAAGTTGTATAGGTTAAGTGCCATCTTTAGCAACTGCAATAAAAGTTTTATTAAGCCCAGAAGTGTTTCACTTTCTTTTAAAACATCCTGAAGTGGTCACTGTAACAATACGGTTTCTTCTCTTATAATTTTGTTTGTTATGATCATCAATAGTTCACGTGCTTTACTTATTACTATAAACAGTATTTATTCTTTTCATTACTAACGTTTTTTTCTTTTCTTTTTGTTTACTGCATTCTTTTTCATCTTCCACATGTTTTTGCAGAGAACACTTTCACTGCACTTAAGATAAGTGCACTTTCATGTTGGGAAGTATCATTGTCCCCCTGCCATTTTGCATGTTTCGTTGCAGTTGCTAAAGATGGCAATCAACCCATATGGTACAAGTATTATTAACTATTTGGTTCAAAAAGTACACCAGGAAAAATGAGTAAGAACAAACAAAAGTGTAGTGCAATAAAGTAATTAGACTCATTTCCAACTAAACTTTCTTAAATAAGTTACATATGAATACTGAACCACAGGCAATATGAAACTTTCTGTACTTGGTAACAGACAAGTTTAGTCAGCAGGCAACTTTCTATTTTTTTCTGTTTTTGATTGACAATAGAAACTTGAAATAGATCTTATCATCATCTGATCTAGGAGAAATATTTATTAGCTGCTTGCTTTCTGTGTTGCTCATAGCCTAGTTCAAGCTTTTTGGAGACCAGTTAAATAGTGTACACCATAATCAGCCTGTCAAATACATAGCTGTGTTGTTAATCAATTGAGGGTTCTTATAAATGATATTGTATGCTATAACTTGTATACTGATTAAGGGCCCAATCACATCCATACCAGCCACAGCCGCACCAGGTGCAGCCAGGAGTTTAGAGGGAATGACTTAAAACTGGTTCGCAATAAGATGCTTAACCCTTAATCACACAAAGACACATAATATTTCTAGATATCCAGACTGAGATGGACCAGCATGTGAATTAGCAAAAAACTGTTGTCAATATTTCTGGCTCACATCAGCACTAATGACATCTGTCACTTGGGTTCTGAGGTCATCCTCAGTTTGTACGGGCAACTGGCAGAAGTTGTGAAGACCACTAGCCTGGCGTATGGGGTGAAAGCGGGGTTCACTATTTGCAGCATTGTACCCAATGTTGATCGGCATCCTTTGAGCCGAGGGGGGGCGGGGGGGATAGGGGGATACAAACCAAGGACTCTATCAATTCTATGACAGTCTTGGCTGCACATTTCTTGACCTGAGTTATGGGGAAAGGGGGGGGGGGGATTTCTGGACGCCCCCTGATAGGTTGCGGGTGCAGTTCACAAAGGGTGCAGCTACTCATGTAGCAGAGTACTTGTATTCATAACAAAGTTCCTGAATTTACTGCTGTCAAGGAAAGCTTTTACACTCAAATTATTCTTGGAACCAAGAGGCATGGAAAGTATATCGAGAAGACAGATTAGATGCCATAGGAGAAGGAGAATTCATTGCAGTTGGCAAAAATATTCTGTGAAGTTACTTGGATGTATGTTACATGAATGACTCAAAGGCTTCTCAAATAAGAGAATCCAGTACTTCATTCTCAATTGTGAGTTCACTACAGACAAGGGTATCATCAGGAGTGCACCAGAGGATTGTGATAGGCCCATCCTTCTCCTCTATATCCATAAATGATCTGACAAACAGGGTGAGCAGCAATCCATGCCTGTTTTTGCTGATGATGCTATGGTGTATGGGATGATGTTGTCACTGAATTACTGTAGGAGGGTACAAGATGACTTAGACAAACTTTATAGATGCTTTGATAAATGGCAACTTGCTCTAAATGTAGACAAATGTAGGTTAATGCAGATGAATAGGAAAAATAATCCTGTAATGTTCAAATACAGAATCAGCAGCATGCTGCTTGACATAGTCATGGAGATCAAATATCTAAGTGTTATGTTGCAATGCTATATGAAATGGAATGAGCACTTCAGGATAACAATAGGAAAGGTGAATGGTTGAATTTGGTTTATTGGGAGCGTTTTAGGAAAGTGTAGCATATCTGTTAAGGAGACCATGTTTAAGACACTAGCGCAACAAATTTTTGAGTACTGCTAGAGTATCTGGGACCACCAGGTCATATTAAAGGAGGCCATCGAAACAATAATGTAGAGGCAGTCTGATAGATCTGTTACTGCTAAGTTCAGTCAACACATGAGTGTTATGGAGATGCTTCAAGAACTGAAGGAAGACAACGTTCTTTTCACGAAACACTCTTGAGAAAATTTAGAGACTCAACATTTGACGCTGACTGCATAACAATTCTACTGTTGCCAACATACGTTTTGTGCAAGGACCAAGACGATAAGATAAGAGAAACCAGGGTGCATGTGGAAGCATATAGGTAGTTGTTTTTCCCTCTCTCTATTTGGGAGTGTAACAGGAAAGGGAATGAGCAGTAGTAGTAGAAGGTATCATCCACCATGCATCATGTGCTGGCTTCCAGAGTACGCACATAGATATAGATGTTGAGGCAGTTCTGCCTACTTTGTGTTGAGAAACCTCTCTCATGAAGTTGGACTGCAGACAGAATTGCTAGCGTAATTTCAGTACTATGCAATGGCATAATGTACCAGGGTAAAGCAGCTGAGCTTGAGAAAGGACTCATTATACAGAAGTGTGCAGTAAGAATATTATGTAAAGTTGATGACTGAGCATCTTGCAGAAGCTTGTTCTGAGAGCATGGGGTTCTTACATCTCTTTGCCAATACATTTACTCCCTTATGGTATATGTGAGAGTAAGGATTTAGGATGAACTGTGAAATTCAAAAGCACAATATGACAAGCAAAAATATTTTCCTTATAGACTATGCAAATGGTAAGGCCAAGTAGAAATACCTGGACAAGAAAACAAATAAAATTTATTTTATAAAAAGAGGAAATATAGAAATGCAGCAGAACTGAGGTTTTCAGTTAACTTTTTCCGGACTCTGGTGCCATCTCAATTTGTTATGCATCTGGATGCCTAAGCTTCACTTAGTGTATGCTCATTGACATCTGTAAGTTATTCTGATCTGTTTGGAATGTGTATTGTCCACAAAATTCCCACCTGGCAACATAATGGAATGGTATATCTTTTTTTTCAGATTAAGTTTTTTGTCTCTGATACACACCCTAACTCCAGACAACAAGGACCATGCTTTCCACATACTCAGATCCACATCACACCACACCCCCTAAGGTAAGTCTTTCTGCTCCCGGGATTGGAATGACTCCTTACCCTCTCCCTTAAAACCCACATCCTTTCGTCTTTCCCTCTCCTTTCCTCTTTCCTGATGAGGCAACACTTTGTTGCGAAAGCTTGAATTTTGTGTGTATGTTTGTGTTTGTTTGTGTGTCTATCGACCTGCCAGCGCTTTCATTTGGTAAGTCACATCATCTTTGTTTATATATATATATATATATATATATATATATATATATATATATATATATATATATATATATATATATATATATATATATATACAGGGTGTTTCAAAAATCGGTATATTTGAAACGGCAATAAAAACTAAACGAGCAGCGATAGAAATACACCGTTTGTTGCAATATGCTTGGGACAACAGTACATTTTCAGGCGGACAAACTTTCGAAATTACAGTAGTTACAATTTTCAACAACAGATGCCGCTGCAAGTGATGTGAAAGATATAGAAGACAACGCAGTCTGTGGGTGCGCCATTCTGTACGTCGTCTTTCTGCTGTAAGCGTGTGCTGTTCACAATGTGCAAGTGTGCTGTAGACAACATGGTTTATTCCTTAGAACAGAGGATTTTTCTGGTGTTGGAATTCCACCGCCTAGAATACAGTGTTGTTGCAACAAGACGAAGTTTTCAACGGAGGTTTAATGTAACCAAAGGACCGAAAAGCGATACAATAAAGGATCTCTTTGAAAAATTTCAAGGGACTGGGAACGTGACGGATGAACGTGCTGGAAAGGTAGGGCGACCGCGTACGGCAACCACAGAGGGCAACGCGCAGCTAGTGCAGCAGGTGATCCAACAGCGGCCTCAGGTTTCCATTCGCCGTGTTGCAGCTGCGGTCCAAATGACGCCAACGTCCATGTATCGTCTCATGCGCCAGAGTTTACACCTCTATCCATACAAAATTCAAATGCGGCAACCCCTCAGCGCCGTTACCATTGCTGCACGAGAGACATTCACTAACGATATAGTGCACAGCATTGATGACGGCGATATGCATGTGGGCAGCATTTGGTTCACTGACAAAGCTTATTTTTACCTGGACGGCTTCGTCAATAAACAGAACTGGCGCATATGGGGAACCGAAAAGCCCCATGTTGCAGTCCCATCGTCCCTGCATCCTCAAAAAGTACTGGTCCATTTCTTCCAAAGGAATCATTGGCCCATTTTTCAGATCCGAAACGATTACTGCATCACGCTATCTGGACATTCTTCGTGAATTTGTGGCGGTACAAACTGCCTTAGACGACACTGCGAACATCTCATGGTTTATGCAAGATGGTGCCCGGTCACATCGCACGGCCGACATCTTTAATTTCCTGAATGAATATTTCGATGATCGTGTGATTGCTTTGGGCTATCCGAAACATACAGGAGGCAGCGTGGATTGGCCTCCCTATTCGCCAGACATGAACCCCTGTGACTTCTTTCTGTGGGGACACTTGAAAGACCAGGTGTACCGCCAGAATCCAGAAACAATTGAACAGCTGAAGCAGTACATCTCATCTGCATGTGAAGCCATTCCACCAGACACGTTGTCAAAGGTTTCGGGTAATTTCATTCAGAGACTACGCCATATTATTGCTACGCATGGTGGATATGTGGAAAATATCGTACTATAGAGTTTCCCAGACCGCAGCGCCATCTGTTGTTGAAAATTGTAACTACTGTAATTTCGAAAGTTTGTCTGCCTGAAAATGTACTGTTGTCCCAAGCATATTGCAACAAACGGTGTATTTCTATCGCTGCTCGTTTAGTTTTTATTGCCGTTTCAAATATACCGGTCATTTTTGAAACACCCTGTAAAAAAGAAAGGTCTGGTAGATAGACAAAACAAAAAACACACAAACGCACACACAAATTTCAAGCTTTCACAACCCACGGTTGCTTCGTCAGGAAAGAGGGAAGGAGAGGGAAAGACGAAAGGATGTGGGTTTTAGGGGAGAGGGTAAGTCATTCCAATCCCGGGAGTGGAAAGACTTACCTTAGGGGGAAAAAGGGGTAGTATACACTCGCACACACACACATATCCATCCACACATATACCGACACAAGCAGACATATGAGTGTGTGTGTGTGTGTGTGTGTGTGTGTGTTTCCTTTTCTGACAAAGACTGTGGCTGAATAGTATGTAAGCGTCTTTTCATTGTGTCTGTCAACAAATCAATGTGTCATCTTCACGGTAAGTAGCAATCTATCTTTTCCTTATATTGTTGATATTCTAACCTGGAGTTTCCATTGTTTAATATTAGACAAATGTATGCCTACCAATCAGTGACAACTATTTTCTGAGAAACATAATCAGTTTACTCAAGATATTGAAACTACCTATCACAGCTGACTTACCAGCTCCAACCAAATAGCAAGGGAAAAAACTGTTTACAAATGATAAGTCTCTACATCATAAAGCTGAATCAAACCTTTTCGACCAGTATCTATACAAGTCGTGTATACATATGAACTGGCCAAGTGACCCCCTCTTGTTTCCACTAAGCAAGAGAAGTAGGATAAAAACTGTTCCATATTTTTACCGTCGCTCAAGTAGCCGGAGAGTAGAAGTGACTTTGCTGGCAGTTGTGGGTCCAGACTTGTGCCAACTGTCTAGCATTATTGTTTTTTTTTTTTTTTTTAATTGCAGCTCATGTTAAAATGTAAAAGGCAACGCACTACTTAGTTTTTCATCAAGAAATGATTTTAGGTGATCCTCGATAACAATGTAAAACAAACAAGCCTGTCAATAATATTGTGGCGCAAGTTCGTATTATCTACTGCACGGCAGACCATAGTGGAAATGAACGTGTCAGTAAAAGTCTCGTGCCAATTTGTAATGTGTAAAATGTTTATTAAAACATAATTATTAGCAGTAGTAGTAGTAGTAGTAGTCTATTCATACAAGTACAATACACATTGCCTCTTCTTCATACGTTCGAAAATACAAATTTACGTGAACTATTCACTATTTCCAGTGTTTTAAAAATACTGAACAGTAATTCGCACAAAATCCTAAACGGTTATTTCTTTCAATGCGAAACTGTTAAAGGTTAATTTTCGCCCTAAGAAACAGAAAACGTGCGGCAGGGCTCGGTAGCATTTGCTACATGGAGGAAACACCTCTGCTGCCAGTGCTGTATGAGCTCCTCACCTGGACCACCGTCCGCCCCGGTAGCTGAGTGGTCAGCGTGACAGACTGTCAATCCTAAGGGCCCGGGTACGGAACGGGATCGACTTTGGCGGGACTAAAATGTTGTCAAGCGGCCGAGGGATAGCGCTAAGCATAGAAAAGACGCTCTTTATCAACATATACGCACCTTCTGGCACAGACAACAAGCGAGCAAGAAGCACCTTCTATAATGAAGAAGTAGCCGAACTGCTGATGCAGAACAATGACAATATCATCATTGGAGGAGATTTTAACTGTGTCGCCGCAGCTGAAGACCAAATACCTGTAGCAAACATGTGCCCAGAACTGCAACAACTGATCCGACGACTGAAAATAGAAGATTCGTGGCGCCTTCTCCATCCAACACACACTGAATTTACATACCACCACAAAAATGGTAAAAGCAGACTGGACCGTATATATATCAGCAGAGCAGCAACTAAAAATGTTGCGCACGTCGAAGTATATCCTGTCATATTTTCGGACCACTGCAGCTACGAATGCAGCCTGCATCTCCAAAAAGGAAAGAACGTCAGCAAAAGAAGCACGTGGAAGCTAAATACGGAACACCTGCAGGACGCGGAACTGCGCAAGCAAATAGTGGAAATGTGGCAAGAATGCCTGGCACAGCGCGCACGCTACAGCAGCACGACCGAGTGGTGGCTGGCACGAGCGAAGCCGACAATGCGCAGCCTGTTGATAAGATACAGCGCGGAAAAGTCATTCTGGAGGCGAACCACGGCCGAATTCTACCAGCAGTGCCTGAAAGACGCACTCGACGCACCAGCAGACGACCAGCAATACCTGCCGCGAGTGAGGAGAATCAAGGCAAAACTCCTTCAAATAAAGAAACAGCAAATAAGAGGCGTCCTCACAAGAAGTAAAACATATGGCGATGTGGATGAAGAGCCACTCACCATGCACCACCTAAATAGGGAAAGGGAGAGAGGCGCAGGAAAGTGCGTAAAAGAGCTTCAGGACAAGCAAGGGAAGACGCTCACGACGAAAACGGAGTTAACAAAACACATCGAGGACTATTTCCGAGACATGTTCCGTCGAGAAGCGACAGACGACGCGGCAACTGCTGAAATCCTCCAGCAGACGAGGAGCGTGCTCACAGACGCAGACAGGGCGTTGCTGACAGAAAATGTCGACGTGGATGACATCAAAGAAACGATGAGGACCAGCGCAAGAGGAAGAGCACCCGGCGCCGACGGCATCCCGCTCGAGTTCTACCTCGCATATTGGGACGTGCTAGGAGAGCAATTCACGGAAATGGTGAACGAGATACTCGATGGGGCGGAAATTCCACCTGGGCTGACCGAAGGGACCATAACACTCATCCCTAAGAAGAGAGCCGCCCGCCGCATTGAAGAGTTTCGTCCGATTACGCTCCTCAACGCCGACTATAAAATAATAGCGAAATGCATCGCAAACAACCTGAAATCGGTGATGAGGAAAGTCATCAGTCCGTGGCAAACATGTGCGGTACCAGGGAAAAATATATTTGACGCCACATGCACCTACAGGGACATAATAGCACAGGCAGCCACCACCAGAAGCGCAGGTGCCATAATTTCGGTGGACTTCAACAAAGCCTTCGACAGGATCGACCACAAATATCTCGTAGAGACACTAAATAGACTCGGGTTTGGGCAAAAATTCATCGCAATCATCCATAAGATACTAAGTACTGCAAGATCGACAGTAATAATCAATAGTTGGGAAACAAAACTGATAAAACTGGACAGATCCGTGAGGCAAGGCTGTCCATTGTCAATGGCTCTATTCGCTATAGCACTGGACCCACTCCTGCGGAAACTCACAAACGACATCAGAGGCTTCTCCGTAGGAGGCAAAGCAGTAGCATGTGTAGCCTACGCTGACGACCTAGGCATCTTTATTGAAGACCAGGAAGATATTGGGAGAGTAGAAACCATCATGAATACATTCCAAAAAGCGTCAGGCGCCCAAACCAACCCCAAAAAAACAGTGCTACTGCCGATAGGGAATCAACGACTCAAACCAGACAGCCAATGGTATAAAATAGCAGAAAGCCATAAAGTTCTTGGAATATATATACAGTCTTGTCCACTTAGAATGGCCGCATACAACTGGAGGGACGTGCTACACACCATAAGAGGTCTCTCCAGACAGCACGCGAACCGGAAGCTAACAATCCACCAGAAAACAGAACTGATAAACACGACGATCCTGTCGAAAGCTTGGTACCTGGCGCAAATCTTAAGCATCCCGACAGAAATTGCGCGAGCACTAACGAGCGCAGTGTACTACCTGTTGTGGCGTCGAAATATATTCAAAGTGGCGCAAGCAACGTGCTCGCTGCCAACAAAAGAAGGGGGACTAGGTCTAGTTGATATAAAGACTAAATGTGCAGCCCTTCTACTGAAACGAACGCTCGCCATCCAGGACAAAAACCCTGACAGCGTCACAGCCAAGATAATTGGAAGATACAAGCCCGCATCACAAGAAGCGCCGGTCGACACGAGACACATTCCCTGCAAAATGCGACACGTCAGGCTGCACTACGCCAACAAAAGTTACGTTCTGGACACCGTGGCGAATCCCAGCCACAGAACAGCCAAGAGAATATACTGGGCCCTCAGGGGGAAGCCGGAAAAAAACAAAATTGAACAAAAACTCCCGCAATACAATTGGAAACAAATATGGGGGAACGTCTCAGAAAACGTGTTACCTAAACATGCGAAGGAGACGTGGTACAAAATAATTAACAGAACGGTACCAACCAACCAAAGACTGGCGGAGATAAAACTCGTCGCAAGTGACAAGTGTGACGTATGTGGCATGATCGACACCCTCGAGCACCGATTCACGTGCGGGAATGCCATCAACATCTGGGAAGCGTGCCAGCAGATGGTGGCCCACATCAACAGAACGGCGCCGGGAAGCATCACAGTGGAAGCAATCACCGCCCCAGACTGCAACCCATTTCCACGACCCAAGCGACTGGCGACTCTCTGGATCCTCGCCATGACGGCACACGCCATCGTAGCGCGGAGGCAGACCGACCGGCTGGCCTTCCTGATGGACCTCTGGGAGGAGAACAAGACGGCCCAGCAGCACAGGCGATACCACGAGAACTTCAAAAACTTCCTGCAGATTCCACTGCAGACAGCAATCGCCAGAGTCCTCCCCAGCCTGTGACCCCCAGCACCGCCACCAGCCACCTCACCGCACTCACCACAAGAATAACGTGTGCAGTGATAGTGAACAAGTGCAACACAAAAGATAAAGAGCTTTCTCTTCTCGCATCAAATAGTGAAGTATAGTACTATAAAGTGTTCCTTCCTAGTGGAATCAGTGACACAAAGTGCTCCCTAGTGGAAAGTGCCAACTACTCATTATTATTAGATATTTGATTTCCTTTACTTTGTGCCTACAAAATTCTATTGATTACTCACACTATCCTTTCTGCTTCTCTTATGTAATATGACAAAATTTTCTCCCTTCTTCAGTTAGGTATATTCTGTAGTATATGTAAAAAAAAAAAAAAAAAAGTTTCTTCCACTTCTGCTCCATCTATCATGGTGACGCTACTTCATACTGTCCCACTAAACAGTGTAACTAGAGGAAGAGATCAAACCAGAATACACAATGTGCCTATGTCATCACAAGTGCATCACATACAGAAACATAAACTCAAATCAATGCAACGATGCCAAATATAAACTGTTATGCCTGTCCTGCAATGTCTACCCCCCTCAAAAAAAAAAGACGACAAATGGCCATGTAAAAGGGTTTAAGGAACAAACAATAAGAGAAAAACGAAAAAGGAAAATATAAAAACGAAAACATATAAAATGACAATAATATTAACCATCACTAGGATAATAGATTAATAGAAAAATGTCTTTTTTTTTTTTTTTTTTAAATGTATCGTTGTTAAAATATTTAAATAAATATATATGGTTACAAAAAAAAAAAAAAAGGTTCGATTCCCGGCTGGGTCGGAAATTTTCTCCGCTCAGGGACTGGGTGTTGTGTTGTCCTAATCATCATCATTTCATCCCCATCGACGCGCAGGTCGCCGAAGTGGCGTCAAATTGAAAGACCTGCACTAGGCGAACGGTCTACCCGACGGGAGGCCCTAGCCACACGACATTTCCATACCTGGACCACCGAGATCGACGTAGGTGAAATTGAAGTCCACGCAGCACGTGCAGGCGGCTCCTTCGCAAGAGCAGGCGCGCTCCAGCGGGCCGCCGTCGACGTCTGCGTCGGTATCGTCGCCATCCGCCACTTCCCTCTGCTCCGCTACTTCCTCGCCCAGGTCCCACAGGAAGTCTGCAAGGCCAAACAGGTCGTCACTCGCTGCCTACTAATTTTAGTCCTTCATGCTGAGCTTTTCCTTCCCAACTTATATCCTTCAGCACAGCTAATCATTTGGAATTGAAAGAAACCATAAGAGAAAACTCTTAGAACAGACAGTGTAGCGACAGTGTGTCTGTCACCCGTTATTGTATTGTATCGTATGTTAAGAAATGACGGAGAGGCTACGTCCCCGCCGCAGCCACAGTGGTCCACAACCCCGCAACGACTGCCGCAGTCCACTTCACCCCTCTGCTGCCACATTCCGAACCACTCTTTCAGGATTATTGTGTTCTTCGGTCCCTAGTGGACAACCCCATGAACGTCTCACACCAGACGAGTGTAACTCCTATGTTTGCGTCATAGAGTAATAGTGGTGTACGCGTACTTGGAGAACTTGTTTGCGCAACAATCGCCGACATAGTGTAGCTGAGGAGGAATAAGGGGAATCAGCGTGCATTCGCCGAGGCAGATGGAAAACCGCCTAAAAACCATCCACAGACTGGCCGGCTCACCGGACCTCGACACAAGTCCGCCGGGCGGATTCGTGCCGGGGACCAGGCGCTCCTTCCCACTCCGGAAAGCCGTGCGTTAGACAGCTCGGCTAACCGGGCGAGCGTCATCCGTTATTGGTGAGCTGTGTTCGCAAAACAAATTTGGAGGCCAATATCTTTAATTTATTTCTGTCCTCTTCTATTACCAGTACCTGCTTTAGACGCAAAATGTCATTACAATCGTGCAAGAATTTCAAATAAGCCATATACTTGCGAGTGTCAACTTTATTTTACTTTAGTGATACATCTTATATTTCCACTTTACATAGGTAATTTTGTAGCTAGTTGGATTACAAGTGTGACCGCGTAATAGGCGAAGTTCTTCATTTTAATTTTATTTCCTTGTTTTAATTTGTCTGTTGAAGGCTTGCTTGCTCTTTGAATCACTAACGTTGTTGCACTACTGTTAGCAGTGTTTAATTCTTCTCAAAGAAATCAGCGATGTTTACAAATAAGGACAATGATCAATGTGATCTGGTCAGTTGTAGTGTTACAATATAGAGAAAAATTCGGGTAACGTATAGAAATGTTAACACAGTAAATCGTGGTACAAGTTCAAGAATAGGGCGTTTATTGTTAACTTACCGTAACCATCGTGTCACAAATTGCAACAATTTGCGTTGAAGTAATGCAGCATTTTGTACGAAGTCCCAACGATACCTCGACGAACTTCATTATAGCACGCATAGAGGCATTCAGACTATCATTCTTCCCGCGCTCCATGCGTGAATGGAACAGAAAGAAACTCCAGTAACTGGTACAATGTGACATACTCTCTTCCAAGCACTTGCAGAGTATAGATATCTAATTTCACAAGTTTTGCAAGGCTTTAGAATTTAGATTTAAGAGATCCAGTTAGCTCGTCTGTTCCTGTATGTTTCTTCTTTTTATTATGCGTAGAACTCACGTGTACTTATTTCGGTCTCTCTGGTTTGTGACGTCTCGTGCTGGGGGTCATCCTCTATTTCTTCTTCAGTACTGACAGACGTAGCTTTAACTGGCATTTTATGAGGGTTGACTGGACAGTAATGCCTCCACCTTCGTAACTCTTCAACAGTTGGCAGCATTGGTATACGGTAGGTACCTGCTTGTTCCATAGCCTCTTCTCTACAGCTCCAGTTGGTGGGAAGCCTTAGCATTGAATGGTTGTGTTGTTACAGTGTAAAGTATGGAACCTCGTGCAGACGGTCGATCAATGCGATTTAAGCAACGTGCAGTCATCGAATTCTTGACAGCAGAAGGTGTCAGCTCAAAGGAGATTCATCAGAGGATGAAAGCAGTTTATGGTGATTAAGTTGATGCGTGCACTGTGCGTCGTTGGGCGAGTAAGTTTACAGGTGTTGAGGCAGGAACATCTCACCTGCGTGACAAACAAAGAGTTGGACGTCTTGTGACAACAACCACCGAGTTTCACAAGCAAAATGTTGACAGATTGATTGAGGACGATCGTCGTTATCACTCGGAGAGAACTTGCAAGCACAATCGGCATTTCAGAAGAACGTTGGGTCACGTTGCTTTGCTTGGCTGTCAGAAGATCTGTGCATGATGGGTACCCCGGATGCTGACTCCTGAAATGAAAGCACACAGACTTGAAATTTGCCAGGAACTCCTCTCGCTGTACAAGAATGAAGGCGACGCCTTTCTCCATTCAATTGTGACAGAAGACGAAACGTCGGTCTATGCAATATCGACACAAAGACTCGCCCCAGAAAAAGAAATTCAAGATGCAGCCCTCAACTGGAAAAATCATGGCCACAGTGTTCTGGGACGCAGATTGTGTTATCCAAGTTGATTTTCTTGATCATGGAACAACAATAAATTCAGAGCGTTACAACGCTGCGAACTCTGAAACGACAGGTAACAAGGGTCTGAAAGGGGAAGATTTTCCTGTAGCATGACAATGCCAAACCACGCACTTCACGTGCCACCACGGCAGAACTTCAGAGACTGAGTCTCACCACTGTACGGCACCCTCCATACAGTCCAGATTTAGTACCGTCTGACTTCCATCTGTTCCCGGTAATGAAAGGCAATCTGCGGAGACATCATTATGCTTCTGATGAACACGTTGAGAGAACTGTGAGACTGTGGTTGCCGAAACAGAGTGTTGACTCCTTCAGTGACGGCTTCAGAAAACTTGTTCATCGTTCACAGAAGTGTATCCAATTAACTGGTGATTATGTGGAAAAGTGAATATTGGTAATTAAAGATCACATTCTAAGGATTATTTCTCCATTTGTTTTATTAAAATATGCCCATCCAAACCCAATTAACGAAGGTGGAGGCATTACTTTTCATTCAACCCTCGTAAGAAATACTAAATTCTCGAAGTAAATGTATTGTTTTCACTCAGAAGCTGCAGTATTAGACTGCTCTTTCTTCTTTTTGGGCGATTATCAGTTGTAAGAATCCCTTACGATTTTCTACTTTCTGTGAAAAGTGGATGCTGAAAATCATCATCATCATCATCATCATTTAAGACTGATTATGCCTTTCAGCGTTCAGTCTGGAGCATTCCTCCATGATCCCCTATTCAGTGCTAACATTGGTGCCTCTTCTGATGTTAAGCCTATTACTTCAAAATCATTCTTAACCGAATCCAGGTACCTTCTCCTTGATCTCCCCCGACTCCTCCTACCCTCTACTGCTGAACCCATGAGTCTCTTGGGTAACCTTGCTTCTCCCATGCGTGTAACATGACCCCACCATCTAAGCCTATTCGCCCTGACTGCTACATCTATAGAGTTCATTCCCAGTTTTTCTTTGATTTCCTCATTGTGGACACCCTCCTGCCATTGTTCCCATCTACTAGTACCTGCAATCATCCTAGCTACTTTCATATCCGTAACCTCAACCTTATTGATAAGGTAACCTGAATCCACCCAGCTTTCGCTCCCATACAACAAAGTTGGTCGAAAGATTGAACGGTGCACAGATAACTTAGTCTTGGTACTGACTTCCTTCTTGTAGAAGAGAGTAGATCGTAGCTGAGCGCTCACTGCATTAGCTTTGCTACACCTCGCTTCCAGTTCTTTAACTATGTTGCCATCCTGTGAGAATATGCATCCTAAGTACTTGAAACTGTCCACCTGTTCTAACTTTGTTCCTCCTATTTGACACTCAATCCGTTTATACTTGAAACTGTCCACCTGTTCTAACTTTGTTCCTCCTATTTGGCACTCAATCCGTTTATGTCTCTTTCCCACTGACATTACTTTCGTTTTGGAAATGCTAATCTTCATACCATAGTCCTTACATTTCTGATCTAGCTCTGAAATATTACTTTGCAAACTTTCAATCGAATCTGCCATCACAACTAAGTCATCCGCATACGCGAGACTGCTTATTTTGTGTTCACATATCTTAATCTCACCCACCCAGTCTATTGTTTTCAACATATGATCCATAAATAATATGAACAACAGTGGAGACAGGTTGCAGCCTTGTCTCACCCATGAAACTACTCTAAACCATGAACTCCATTTACCGTCAACTCTAACTGCTGCCTGACTATGCATGTAAAGACCTTTAATTGCTTGCAAAAGTTTGCCTCCTATTCCATAATCTCGTAGAACAGACAATAACTTCCTCCTAGGAACCCGGTCATATGCCTTTTCTAGATCTATAAAGCATAGATACAATTCGCTGTTCCACTCATAACACTTCTCCATTATTTGCCGTAAGCTAAAGATCTGGTCCTAACAACCTCAAAGAGGCCTAAACCCACACTGATTTTCATCCAATTGGTCCTCAACTAATACTCGCACTTTCCTTTCAACAATACCTGAGAAGATTTTACCCACAACGCTGATTAAAGAGATACCTCTGTAGTTGTTACAATCTTTTCTGTTTCCATGTTTAAAGATTGGTGTGATTACTGCTTTTGTCCAGTCTGATGGAACCTGTACCGACTCCCAGGCCATTTCAATTATCCTGTGTAGACCTGGCATTCCACTGTATTTGATGAGTTCCGACTTAATTTCATCCACCCCAGCTGCTTTATTGCACTGCAATCTATTGACCATTTTCTCCACTTCCTCAAATGTGATCCTATTTCCATCATCATTCCTATCCCATTCTACCTCGAAATCTGAAACATTACTGATCGTATTTTCACCTACATTGAGAAACTCTTCAAACTATTCCCTCCAGCTGCACAAGGAATCCACAGGATTCACCAGCAGTTTTCCTGACCTGTCCAAAATACTTGTCATTTCCTTCTTACCTCCCTTTCGAAGACTGCTAATTACACTCCAGAATGGTTTTCCAGCAGCTTGACCCAAAGTCTCCAACCTGTTTCCAAAGTCTCCCCAAGATTTCTTCTTGGATGAGTACACACTACTGTTCCAAGACATTCTTTAGCCACTTCTAGTACTGTGTCTCTGTACCCTGTCCATTCCTTTTCCAATGACTGTAATTGACTACATTCAACTAACTGGTACCTTTCTGAGATCACTGTTATGTACTTGTGCCTGATTTCCTTATCCTGAAGTTTCTCCACTCTTATGGAGTGGACCTGACCTCCTGCACTTTCGGCCTCACAATCCCAATTTCACTGCACATTAAATAATGATCAGTGTCATCAAAGAATCCCCTGAATACACGTGTGTCCCTCACAGCCTTCCTGAATTCCTGATCTGTTATTGTATAGTCAATGACAGATCTGATTCCCCTGCCTTCCCCAGTATACCGGTGAATGTTCTAATGTTTAAAAAAGGAGTTTGTGATTACTAAGCCCATACTGGCACAGAAATCCAAGAGTTGTTTCCCGTTCCTGTTGGCCTCCATATCCTCTCCAAATTTACCCATAACCTTTTCATACCCTTCTGTTCGATTTCCAATCCTGGCATTAAAATCACTCATGAGCAGAACATTGTCCTTGTCCTTTACTCTAACAACTGCATCACTGAGTGCATCATAAAAACTATCCATCTTATCTTGATCTGTCCCTTCACAATGCGAATATACTGACACAATCCTAAATTTCTTGCTAGACACTGTCAAATCTATCCACATCAGTCGTTCGTTTACATACCTTATTGCAACTACGCTGGGTTCCATTTCTTTCCTGATGTAAAGCTCTACACTCCATTGTGCTATTCCTGCTTTGACTGGTGACAGGTAGACCTTGTATTCTCCCACTTCCTCTTCTTTCCCACCCCTTACCCGGATGTCACTAACAGCTAAGACGTCTAGCCCCATCTTACTTGCAGCCTCTGCCAGCTCTACCTTCTTCCCAGAGTAGCCCCCATTGATATTAATAGCTCCCCATCTCATTTCCATTTGTTTGCCAAGTCGTATCTTAGGAGTCCCTGGTTTGTCAGTTTGAGGTGGGACTCCGTCACCTCCAAAGGTCCGAGGCATTTTGCTCTGATTGTTGCCAGCATCATATTTAAAGTACCAGGGAAGCAGGTTGCTAGCCTTACTTGCCCCGGGTCCCATTGAGTTTTACCCCTAACGGTTGAGGGACTAACCGGTGGATTTGGTAGTCTTTGCCGTATGAGCACAAAGGTGACCACGACTCAGAATGCTGAAAAGGAAACGAAAAAAATATCCAGTATCCATAAGCACCGTATTCTGAGAGTTTTGTGTAACGATAGCATTGGAAAGGCAAAGGAAATGCTTCTTGCTTATAATAGGCATTTGCCATTTTTAGGTCTTGGAGCTTCACCGACAATCTCGATTTGGTCTATCAACTACTTCTGGCAGTGAGTCAACTCCTGGAATCTGTCACAACCTTCGAAAGGGCAGCCAATTTCCCCGACTGTATGATGGCTATAGATGGTAAACATATACATGTCTGACAATGGATCACTTTATTATTGGGGCTAGAAGATATATTGAATGTACTTTCGGCATTGTTGCTAACAAGTGGAGGGTTTTTCGTTGAACTTTGAACGTATCTCCAGAACCTTCTGATGACGTTATAAAAAACAAGCTGTGTATTACGCAGTTTCTTGAAGTCACTTCGACTACTTACGTTTTATATAACATATCAGTAGATCCAACACAAACACGAAGATGTTAACAATGTTTATTACAAATATGCAGAATGGTTTGTCAGCACAGAGGGGTACCTACCAGGCAGAATGAACAAATACGAGATCATCTTGTTCGAAATCTCATTTAAATGAAGTAAATTTTGGATGTTTAGTTTCCTCAGTTTCATGTTCCTTGGATCATTTGCACGATAAACCATAATGATGCAGACTACTCATTTTACATTCACTTAACAAATTAATTCGTAAATATGCTGAACATCTACAATTTTTAGTAAACAGGTGTGAGTAATTCCTACCTACCACTGCTTGCACACTACAATAATAGAAATTGTTTTACGGAATGGAAGGAGTTGTCAAGGAAAAACTTTTTCAGTTTGTTTTCAAATTTTACTTTGCTGTTTGTCAGACAATTTGTATCACTGCATAAGTGATCAAAAATTTTAGTTGCACCATTGTGCACCCCTTTTTGTGCTAAAGACAACCTTAATACGAATAATGAAAGTAAATTTTCCTTCTGCTGTTGTAATTATGTATATCATAATTCCTTTTGAACTGCTCTGGATTATTCACAACGATGTTAATAAGAAATGTCCAACCCCTTAAACAGATGTCCACAAGAGGATCCTGGGTGAGCCCCATATATTAATCTTACAGCACGTTTTTGAGCAATGAATACTTTCTTTCCTAAGGTTAAGTTACCCCAGAACATTATTCCATATGAATATTTTTTGAGTTATCAGTCTTCTGACTGAAATTCTGCGGCCCGCCACGAATTTCTCTCCTGTGTCAATCTCTGCATCTGAGAGTAGCACTTGCAACCTGCGTCCTCATTTATCTACTGGATATTTTTCAATCTCTGTCTGCCTCTACTGTTTTTGCCCTCTACAGCTCCCTCCAGTACCATGGAAGTCAATCCCTGATATCTTAACAGATGTCCTATCATTCTGTCCCTTCTCCTTGTCATTGTTTTCCACACATTCCTTTCCTCTCCGATGCTGCGCAGAACCTCCTCATTCCTTACCCTAACAGTCCATCTGACTTTCAACATTCGTCTGTGGCACCACATATCAAATGCTTCGATTCTCTTCTGTTCCGGTTTTCCCATAGTCCATGTTTCACTACCATACAATGCTGTACCCCAAACGTATATTCTCAGAAATGTCTTCTTCCAATTAACTTCTTTTTTTGCCTCTAGTAGACATTAATGAATGAAAAAATGCAATATATGTCAACTTACTGACATGTCTAGCACAAAATGTGCAATCAGTCAATGTGCAATCGTAGCTAAACTAAGTTGTTTTAGGAGCTCTAAAAATTTGCTTTCTCCAGTTTAAATTCTCATCAATAGGGACACTTAAAATTTTGACCTCTCCGCTCTATTACTTCCTCACCATGTGTTAAACTTACGAGGGTAATCCCAAAAGTAAGGTCTCCTGTTTTTTTTATAACTACAGAACTCCGTTTGTGTGGCAATTGATCACACTGTTATGAAGAGTGCTTCACGCGCTGTGTGTAAACATGAGCACGTCGCGCTGAGGCGCTCAGTCTTGGCTTGGCAGCCGTTGAGAATGGAGCTCCCGTTGGATGTTACCGCCAAGTGCGAATTGCGCGCAACTATTCGGTTTTTGAAATCCATTGCCGATTGACGGAAGTGTATGGGGAGTCGTGCATGGATGTCAAAAATGTTCGTAAGTGATGTAGAGTTTGCAGCTGGTCGGACCGAAGTTCACGACGAACAAAGGAGCGGGAGACCGTCAATTTCTGAGGAGACGGTGTTGAAGGTTGAGTAAAGCACGCGTGGAGATCGGCAGATCACACTGGATGATCTCTGCACGTTGGTTCCTGAGGTTTCCCAGAGCACCGCTCACAGAATTTTAACGGAACTATTGAACTACCGGAAGGTGTCCGCAAGATGGGTGCCACGCATGCTGACTGAGGACCACATGCGGCAACGAGCTGATGCTTCCTCAGCATTTCTTCACCGCCTTGCAGCCGAACAGAACAACTTTCTGGACTCAATTGTCACGGGTGACGAAACCTGGGCATTCCACTTTACACCTGAGACCAAGTAACAATTACGCCAGTGGCGGCATCCTTCTTCGCCAAAGCCGCGGAAATTCAAAAGAACACAGTCTGCCGGTAAAGTTACGACAACCGTTTTTTGGGATCGGAAAGGGGCATTGTTGGTCGACTTCATGCCCACTGGGACCACAATTAACGCTGACAGGTACTGTGAGACTCTGAACAAACTAAAACGGACATTCAGAACCGGAGAAGAGGAATGTTGAGCAAGGGCGTACACGTTCTCCATGACAACGCCCGCCCACACATCGCTTGGCAAACCGTTGCTCTCCTGCAACAGTTTCATTGGAACATAATCACCCACCCGCTCTATAGTCCTGGGCGCCCAGTGACTATCACCTGTAGGTTAAAAGAACATTTGGCCGGAAGGCGATTCAGCTCCGACGACGAGGTGAAAGAAGAGGTTCAAAACTTTCCGAAGAGCATGGCGGTGAGCTGGTATGACATGAGCATACAAAAACTGCCACAGCGTCTACAAAAATGCATCGGCAGAAATGGTGATTATGTCGAAAAATAGCTAAATGTTCAAGCTGTAAACTGATGTAAACCATTGTAAAAATAAACAGGTCTATGTACTTATAAAAAATAGGAGACCTTACTTTTGGGATTACCTTCGTATAACTGGCGTAGTGCCTGGAGTTGTACAGAACTGAATATCCTAGGTCTGTCGTTTTTATTCGTTTAATAAAATGGAAAATGTGGAGCATCTCCAGTCTGTTAATCATTGCTGTTTCCACACTCACCAGTTTTTTTTCCTACAGTACTTTTGCCTCCGAAGTCCAGTGAAAACTTGGAAATGACTGATTCCCATGGTTTAACCTTCTCCATTTTATTTAAATATTCTTCACAACTTCAAAGATGAAATCTTCTGTATTGACTCCATGTCTAGCCAACCACATGACCTGCCCGACCGTACTACCAAATAACACTGAGCAGCGACCCGTCCCAGTACGTCAAGAGCCGACGGTCCACTTGAGGCCACCCACTGTTCGGCTTGTCAGCTGTGCCACCGAGTGTCGTCGGGTGGAAAGCCACTACTGAAGCAGTGTTCCGTTAGTGGTGGCCTGGTGGCGATTCCTCACCAATGCCGGGCAGCTGATATCGTGGCTCAGTATCTCAAACCTTCAACAGTTCCAGTTTTACTTTCGCATGGTGTACAGTAAACTGAAGAGCCTTTCCCTAAAAACTTCACTTATTTTAATCAAAAGAAACCGTGTGGTTCCAGAGACTTTTTCAACATGTATTATGTGTCTAGTGTCCTGCAGTTGACAGAAAAGAACTAACGATCAAGTTTGAACAAACTTCTTTATAACTAAAACACCTTCTTGCCGTGCACTGCCTTCCAAACGTAAAAAAAAAAACAAGAAGCGCAATAATTCTTGTCGTGGCAGAAACCAGATAAGAGTACGACACGACGAAAAGAAAATAATAACCAAAATACTACGCTACACAATTACAAAGATACAACTTTTTTCTGAATGCTATGGCGAGTGTCTACTATGCTAGAGCCGGCGTAGGTATTGGGCGGAATTCTCCTAACTGTAGGTACACACTGCCGGTCTGACTCTGCTGGTGTGCTTATAACGCCGATTCGGCGAAGTGCTACACTTAGTCACATTAGTTCCAATTCGTGGGTCTCTGTCACACGGCTTTTCACGAGCTGGCCGTTGTGCCCAAGCGGTTCTAGGCGCTCCAGTCTGGAACCGCACTGCTGCTACGATCGCAGGTTCGAATCCTGCCTCGGGCATGGATGTGTGTGCTGTCCTTAGATTAGTTAGGTTTAAGTAGTTCTAAGTCTTGTTAAAGCATTTGATTTAGTGAGCAGGAATGGGCTTTTCAAACCGTTGCAGAAGATTGGATGCCCACCTAAACTACTGCAGATAATTGTCTCTTTCCATGAGAAAACACAAGCAACAATTTGCTTCAACGGTAAAACATCAGAAGCATTCCCTGTTAATAGCGGTATGAAACAGGGGTGTGTGTTAGCTCCTACATTATTTGGGATTTTCTTTTCCCTTCTGCTCAGATTTGCCTTTGAAGACTGTGAGGAGGGAGTGTATCTACATACGAGGTCTGATGGAAATCTTTTCAACATTGCTCGCCTCAAGGCCAAGACCAAAGTAAATACAGTTGTTATCCGTGAGTTGTTATATGCGGACGATGCAGCTCTAGTAGCGAACACAGAAGATGAGCTGCAGTATATAATCAACAAATTATCGAATGCCTGTGAAAAGTTTGGTCTGCTCATCAGCCTTCAAAAGACTAAGATGATGGCGCAGAGCACTACCAACCTTCCATCCATTAGCATTGATGGCAATCCTCTCCAGATAGTTGACGACTTTACCTACTTGGGATCCACAATATGTAGCAACTTGTCCATGGACACTGAACTTACTAACAGAATCGCAAAGGCATCATCTGTCATGGCTAGATTGAAAAACAGAGTATGGAACAACGGACTGCTTACCACAAAAACTAAATTAAAAGTCTACAACGCTTGTGTTATAAGCACCCTTCTCTATAGCTGTGAGACATGGACAACTCTTTCTAGGCATGAATCGCGACTCAACAGCTTACATCTCCGCTGTCTCCAGAAGATCCTTCAGATTTCTTGGAGAGATAGAGTACCCAACACCGAAGTCTTTCATCGTGCAAGCACAACCAGCATCTTTGCACTCCTGAGTCATCGACGTCTAAGATGGTTGGAACACGTCAGGCGCATGGATCCTGAACGGATACCGAAACAGCTGCTGTACGTCGAACTTGAGGAAGGTGTGAGGCCAGTGGGACGACCGCATCTTCGTTTCAAGGATGTCTGCAAAAGAGACCTGACCAAGACCAGAATCAATCCAAGTCGCTGGGAAAGCATTGCAGATGACCATGCCAAGTGGTGAGTAACTGTGCGCAACGGCGTCAAGCTCTCAGAGGACGAACGCACACAGGAACAAATCAGGAAGAGGACAAAGCGAAGAGACAGAGCGGCTTCTGTTCGATGTCCCTCAAATTTCACATGTCCAAACTGCAGTAGGGAACGCCACTCTCAAGTGGGACTTTTTAGCCACAGCAGACGCTGCAGACTCTGAACCAAGCATGCTACACCATCATCCCTCAAGGATGGACGGATGCCATTTAAAAAGTCTAGGGGACTGATGACCTCAGATGTTAAGTTCCATAGTGCTCAGAGCCACTTGGACCATTTTTTTTTTTTTTTTTTTTTTGGCTTTTCACGAAGTAGTTCCGTGTTTATGCAGAGTCTGCTGTTGTTTACATCCACTGGCGATGTTTCGATCTGATCTCTTGAAGGGAGGTCGGCAGCCCACTTTGCTTGTCTGTTGTGCGTGCCCTCTAACTGATAAGGGGCCGCTACGACAATATGGATATGCAGACTGAAGAGACGAATGAAAATTTTTACCAAAAATGTTCAAATGTGTGTGAAATATTATGGGACTTAACTGCTTAGGGCATCAGTCCCTAAGCTTACACACTGCTTAATCTAAATTATCCTAAGCACAAAAACACACAGCCATGCCCGAGGGAGGACTCAAACCTCTGCCGGGACCAGCCGCACCATCCATGACTGCAGCGCCTCTGACTGCTCGGCTAATCACGCGCGGCAAAATTTTTACCAAGGGCAGGATTCGAGCCCTAACCACTATACTATCCTGGCACAGTGGCTTTGCACATTTGCCCAGACTATGTACCCCAGGACGCCTCTCTGCTCAATCCAAATTCCTATTCACGCCTCAGGACAGAAAAAAGAAACTTTTGTCTCTGTCTTAAATAATTGTCTGAGGAGCATATAATACGGTTTGTTACTATCCTCTTCCTCCACCTAGCCCATCCCCACCAAACAGATTTTGTTGTGATCCCCACTTTTGAAGTGGCACCACAGATGCCTAGGACACAATAGCAATAAATAACGCAACAATAAACTACATAACATTTTAATACATTAATAATGATGTGTTTATATCAGTACCTAGTACATCGCTTTGCCATAACTTCAATAAATTATAATTCAGAGAAATACGTCATTTAAGAGCATTTGTTTGAAAATTTGAGAAGCACGTTTGCCACACACTTTACTTAAGAATTAACTAAAGCACCAAAGAAACTAGTATAGGCATGCGTATTCAAATACAGAGGTATATTAACAGGCAGAATACGGCGCTGCGGTCGGCAACGCCTATATAAGACATTAAGTGTCTGGCGCAGTTGTTAGGTCGGTTACTGCTGCTACAATAGTAGATTATCAAGATTTAAGTGAGTTTGAACGTGGTGTTATAGTCAGCGCACAAGCGATGGGGGACAGCATTTTCGAAGTAGCGATAAAGTGGGGATTTTCTGGTACGACCACTTCACGAGTGTTCCGTGAATATCAGGAATCCAGTAAAACATCAAATCTCCGAAATCGCTGCTGCCAGAAAAAGATACTACAAACGGGCCAACGACGACTGGAGAGAATAGTTCTACGTGACAGACGTGCCACCCTTAAGCAGATTACTACAGGTTTCAATGCTGGGCCATCAACAAGTGTCAGCCTACGAACCACAACGAAACATCATCGATATGGGCTTTCAGAGCTGAAGGCCGACTCGTGTACCCTCGATGACTGCACGACACAAAGCTTTACGCGTCGCCTGCCCCGTCAGAACTGAGATTGGACTGTTGATGACTGGAAACACGTTGCCTGGTCGGACGGTCTCGTTTCAAATTGTATCGAGCAGATGGACGTGTGTGGGTGTGGAGACAACCTCATGAATCCATGGACCCTGCATGTCAGCATGGGATTGTTCAAGCTGGTGGAGGCTCTGTAATGGTGCAGGGCGTGTGCCGTTGGAGTGATATGAGACTTCTGATACGTCTAGTTACGACTCTGACAGGTGACACGTACATAAGCATCCTGTCTGATCACCTGCATCTATTCATGTCCATTGTGCATTCCGACGAACTTGGGCAATTCCAGCAGGACAATGTGACGTCCAACACATCCAGAATTGCTACAGCGTGGCTCTAGGAACACTCCTCTGAGTTTAAACACTTCCGCTGACCAACATACTCCCCAGAAATGAACATTATTAAGTATATCTGAGATGCTTTGCAACGTGCTGTTCAGAAGAGATCTGCGCCCCCTCGTACTCTTACGGATTTATGGACAACCCTGCAGGATTCAAGGTGTCATTCCCTCCAGCACTATTTCAGTTATTAATCGAATCCATGGGCATGGGGATAAAAACGCGGTCTCTTACATAACCCAACAGATGAAAGTCATAAGGTGTGAGGTCTGGAGACTTGGGAGGCCACCGGCGATGATTAACTTTATCACCAGTAAGAAAAAGTAAGACTTTTCCCAAATCAGGCAGAAAAAGACAGCAACTCCCCCCCCCTCCCCCCCCCCCCCCCCCCCCCCCCCCCCCGCGCATCTTTCAAACATGTATAAGTGTAGTCTGTAGACTTGAGACTTGTGTTCACAGCTGCAGTGCTACTGACAGCTGTGGCTGCACACTTTGATTTTAGATCGTGTAAATTGCGAGGTTATCAGTGTTGTAAGAGTCTGCTTCTGTTATACACTGAAGAGCCAAAGAAACCGGTACACTTGCTCTATTTCCACAGAGCTGCAATATACAATGCTAACATCTTACCCTCTTTATGAGTTTAATATCTCTTATTATACAGCTGTGAAATTCTTTTCTCGGGAACAAATGCACAAAATACGAGCACTTTCCAGACAATCAAATGGGAGGGGGAAATACACGACATGGAAACCAAACACATTCGCTGTGGTCTTGGTGTCATTTGACAGTGTATGTAGTGTTGCATTATGATATAATTTGTATAAGTGTTTGTGCCGTGTGTAGTGATGGTAATGTGAAATGAATGAACTATGTTCCACTAGAATGTTACATTATTAGATAACTTGTTTTGGAACCAGTACTGTACAGCAGGGAAAAATTGAACGGGGTGCCGCTGTTGTAAACCATCTAGTGTTGCATTCCGATGGACAGAGGTTCCAGTCTGTGTCTGGCCACCCGAGTTAGATTTTCCGTGGTTTCTTTAAATTACTTTCGGCAAGTGTCAAGTTGGTCCCTACTACTGTATAATGTCACGTTCTACTTCCTGCCCATTAACTAGACCTGGAAGTATGTAAATGCCTGTGTAGAAGAATGATGTTTTTCCCTTATTTTTAAATTATAAAGCCATTAATTGCGCAATATTCGTGTAAAAGTGATCTACGGATTTAGCGCGCTTTGCGTCAAGCAGCACGAGCTGATCTAATAATTTGTCATTAACAAAGTGACCGCACGCACTTCCCCTCACCGATTTGATTCATATCGACAGGGTGTGCAGGACACGACTAGGACTTCAACATATGTAGACGCAACTCTCAATTGATTCCGAGAAAATCGGATTCGAAAATTTTTGGCCTGCTTATATATTTTGAATGGTACGCAGCTTAGCGAGTAAGCGGTTAGTTTCTTAACCGCGAGGTCCTTGGATCGAGTCTAACTACTGGTATGTCTTTTCTTCATTCCCACATTATTCTGCCAAAGTGGAGTCTTAAAGTAATCTGTGCCAAATGTACTCCTCTAGGGCAACCTTATTTTTACATGCTAGCGAAGAACATTGGAAGACTACCATGAAATTGCGCGAACACCATCGAACAGAATAGAGAGACAGCTTCTAGATAAAAGCGCGTAAAATTTCAGTCAGTCGTACACCATCAGTCTCCGCGCTAGTATTCGTCGATATGCTCCTATATGAGTGGTACACCGCTAAAGTGTGTGATTACGGAGAACCGTTTATGAATTTAAACCAAAGACACATTGAAAATCATGTATATGGAAAAATTCATCGTTCATCACACGTCCTGCATCTCGTAATAACTATTGTTTGCCAAGTTTCTACGATTAGTATCGTCCTGATTCATGGAGTGCTCCATAGATTACATATTATACTGATCACAGATGTATATGCAATAACATAAATGAAATGACTCTATTGATTTGATTGAAAATCCTCGTGTACCCTTCTTTATTCCCAGTCTTCTTAAGGAAAAAGTTTTTTCTGTAATTTTCAGGATAAATATTATGTAAATAATAACTGAATCATTAATTTGATATTTTATTATGTAAATAATAACTGAATCATTAATTTGATAAATTGCGCAGTCAAAATAAATCTGTTGTTAGACAGTCATTTTGTGGTTGAAGCACTCTCCTTCAGCGCGTATTCTTCCTGATATGTAATATGAAAAATGTGGTTCTGCCTTGAGCAAACACAATTTCACTTCCCATACAGGTTTCGGAGAAGTTTCTCCTTCTTCAGTGGGTTTTATTTATTACCTGTTGAACAATATACAAAGAATTTATGCATTATGATATTTCCCAGTTTTTTGAGATTATGGTATTTACATTACTATAAGTATTGACAGAAATACTGTAGAATGAACATGTATCTTATTATTACGTGTTGGTGTTCACAAATGTTTGGTATTTGCAACACAGACGCAATTATTACTTTCCAATATGTAATCTGCAATCAATAAACGTTTATAATTGTTTTGTTAAGTAACTTGTCACAACTTTTTTGCCTAATATGGTACTATCGTTATCTTCTTTCTATAGCACTATTACCGTTATGTTTTGTTGTTTTGTAAACAAAGATTAGCTAAAAATGGTAGTCAAAGAGTAAAATAGCGGATCTTTGTTTACAGAGCAACAAATTATAACAACAGTACTGCCATAGAAAGAAAAAAACGATAATATTATATTAGACATAAAAAAGTTGTGAGAAATTACGAACTGGTAACAAACAAACGCTTATTAACTGCAGATGACATATTGGAAGGTAATAATTGTAGCTGTATTGTCAATACCAAACAGACATGTGAACACGAATACGTCATAACAAGGTATATATTTATTCTTCACGTTAATATTTCTGTCAGTACTTATAGTAACGTAAATACTATAATCTCAAAAAAGTGGTGTATATAATAATGCATATATTCTTTGTATATTGCACAACAGATAATAACTAAAACTGAACGAAGGTGGAGAAACTTCTCCGAAACACATATGGGTAGTTCAATAAGAAAAACTCTATTATTAGAAGTACGTGGGGATTAGAAGAAAGTACCAGCAATAAGATTCGATATGTAGACCTCGCACTTATGGAACTAAGCGCTTACTCACTCAGCTCCTGACTGCTTGAAAACCTGCGACCATACAAAGCATATAAAGAGGCCTAAAACTTTCAAGTTCGATCTAACGAAAACGATTGAGAGTTGCTCGTTCCTGTTTACATATGCTGAAATCCTAGTCCTGGCCTACCCACCGTCTCAACATGGATCAAATTGGTGAGGACAAATATCGACACAGGATTTTCGTCTTATTTTCCGTAAGGTGTGCGGTGTTTAAACGTTGCCTATTATTTTATATACTCGCTGTGCATCATGAACAGTGGTCCATCACGTTGCTGAGTCGTATATGTGTCCGAAAGAACAGACACCTCACATATAATTAAGACGCGGGTGACCAATGAACCATTCAGTGCAGATACACATCATGCTCGAACTCTTACGGAAATCGACACAATGCCGCAAGTAATGACGTTAATGGGCAGGTGCATTACGTCAGTAGTATACGGATGATTGAGGATTTGGGTCTGACGAGAAATGTGCAGGGGAATCCGTGAAGTTACGATGCAACTATGTCCGGTTGGCTAGCTGGCACGATAGCTCAGTGTGTTCGGTCTGCCCTCTGTGATAAAAAAACTGAGTTAATGGGTGAGCGATAAACTTGAACAAACGTTATGGGTCGTCCGCCCCGAAAAAATACAACGAACCATAAAGAACAAAATGGTATATAAAAAAATAGGTGGCTTAGGGTCAGAGCATCTGCCGAGTGCAGGAGACCGGGGTTCGAATCACAGTCTGGCACAAGTCTTCGACTTTCCCCATTGATGTAAATCAATGTCCACTAGCAGCTAAATGTCATTAAAGGGGGAAATAAGTGAAAGGAATCGAAATAAAAAAATATTTTATTGGCTTTTCATTTACTATATGGTAATGGAATTTCGGTTCCTGAATATTAAATCCCAATTCCACTCCAAAGCGTGACAAAAATGATAACCAGAAAAAGCTTTTCGAGGCCACGCCCCTTTTTTGTTAGGTATTTTCACATAATATTTATTTCTGCGGTGATTTCTGATAGTTTTATGCAGTCACAACGCGGGGAATGTGTATACGATACATAAGAAAGGCTTTGGAATGGCATCAGTGCCACAGATGTTGTATTCTCTGGCTTATGGTGTTTGTTTACAAGTAGTTGCAAGGGAGTAACGTTTACGAAAGTTGTGTGTACATCTATTATTACAATCTGCAGCATAACTCATCCCAGTAAAGTGTTTAAAATGTTTAGAAAATGTCGTTTTTCTCAATGCCATAAACACAGCCTGAAAACTAGCTCAGTAATAAAGAAGGAAGACGTCTCCTCAAGCAAGAAAACGAGTCCTCAGAAGACGAGAATTGATGCAACTGACGTTATTACTACTCAGTTTAAAAATCAGGTTAAACCAAGAAGACAAAGAAAAGAGTCCTAGAGAATGAAGAGGAGTATGCATATGATCTGCACTAGTTCACTCCGATAAGGTAAGACATAATACAAACATAGACAAATCTTCGATTCAGACTTTCCGCTTCTTACATTTTCGAAACTTTATGTACCTTTTCCTCACAAACCACTGACGTTGCAGTACTTGAATTTGGCTTACAATTAGTTAATATTATAATGAAACATTCTGTGCAATGAACTTTCATTTACTGCAATATTAAGGCACTTATTTAAGAGACAAAAAGCTTAAAATTTGGTGCACTTTTTCACAGATATTTGGAGAGCCGTAAGTATTCAGCCAAAGAAGATACCAAAATTCTGTTTCACAGGTATTTGTAATAATGGTACATGAAACTTTGTACAAAAATACATTAATTTCGTTTTCAAAAAAGGAACGTTTGTACTCACCTTGTTGAAAAAATTTTATTTCTTTATAATTAAGACCGTGTAACGTTAATAAGCATGAAAACTTGTATGCGTTTGATCATAACATGTCTTAACAACTGTGCCTGGTATAGGAAAATTGTCCTGAAAACTTTGAACTTTATAAGGTTTTCTTCAAAGTATTGCAATTTCGCATCGACCCCCTCCCCCTTAAGGGAATAGTCCGGAAAGAAAATATTGATTTTTTTTATAAAAAAATCTTTTTTTGATGAGATATGTTCATTCATACATGCACTGATATAATACGAAAGGATTTTGTGAAATTCGAAAGAAAAATGTATAAAAAATATAATAAACTCAACTGAATATCTGTGGGAACACAGAAATTGTGAAGGAACATTGTGTTATTCGCATTGCCAAAGAACGTGGGGCAGGATTGAGAAATTGGTGAAAGAAATTCGGGCACAAAACGTGACTCTCGATGAG